>NW_027395278.1:4548666-4858000 GCF_027580225.2 Misgurnus anguillicaudatus
TAAGAGCAGCACAGAGTGGACTCTCGCAGCTGTACACGGTAATGGTTTCTCTTGTTTCTCTCGGTTTCTCTCATATGCAATAATTTTGACGTATAAGTTGCACCTGACTATAAATTCCAGTACCCGCCAAACTATGAAAAAAGTGTGACTTATAGTCCGGAAAATACTGTAAATACAGTTTTCCATTTTACTGCACCTTTAATATCTAATATCTAAAATACCAATATTGTCCCTTATTTTCCTTTGCTAAAGTTGTCAAAATTGATTTTAACATAGCATTTTGTTAAGCTAGAAAGAAATCTTTTTTAGCATCTGAGCTCATCTCAATGCATTGTGGTATTGCATTATCCAAAAATAATAAATGTATAGCTGGCTTTTAGAGCCAGCAAAAAAACTGACCAAAATGTGGTAGCATCTTTTAACTGCCAACTGTTTTGAACATCTTTCCCAAAGGTTTAAAATGCTAAGTAGGCAGCACACTATGAACAAAGGTAGTCTGTTGAATCTGTCTCTAAATCACAGACAGGGCTATCCCATACCATATGGATTACCACAAGGGTCTGTTTAGCCTTCACCACTGTTAAGTTTGTGTATGTGTTTGCCCCCAGCGCGTCTCATTAACCGTGATATTAAGATGGAGGGATTAACTCCATATTTCTCATTCAATCCTGCCCAAGGGACAGATGGGTCAAAGTTGTCCTCAATACACATGCTTAACCAAACCACATTTTGACACAAGCTAATTGTCTGTCAATGACTAAAGCTGGGCTGTTGGGAAACAGATTACACTCTCAGCTACAACAGATATCTATAGAGTCAAAAATAAGACAACACAACAATCACCAGAACATTAAATGTAACAAATTAAAAGGCATCAGTAACACACAGTCACGTGACTATAACTATCACTCTCTTTCTCTCTCTGTGTACGCTCCAGATGCAATCTTCAGTACTAATGTTAGCGTGTATTCCCCTGTGACTTAGTAGTTACAGCTCTTTCAGAATATAAATGCTGGGATTTCTGATTTGATTCTGTATGATCAAATGCCACCATCCCACGTATTACGTAGGCCTGGCTGAACAGTCTCATTCCCTGCTGTATTTCATCGAACGACAGCATGCCATTTTCAGGTCAAACACTTGCATGTTAAATGAAAGCTTTGGCAAAAAAAATGTCCTTGACTACATTGTGTGCCTGGATATGTGCCCAGTTATAATGCTATTCTTTATCATTTAATCAATCTTTGATGAATTATGCTGTCATGATAATAAGATAATACACACAGATGTCCATTCTGCCTAAAATGCCAGCATTTGTAGGTGGAGAAATGTTACCAGCATCTGACAAACAGCACCATTTGTGAATTCTATAACAAGCCTCATTTGCCTAAAAACAGAGAGCATGCTTGGCCAAAAAAAGAATGATTATAAGTTCATCAATCATACTGCAGGTGGTAGAGTATGTGCATAAAACTCATGAGAGTCATAATCTAGTTCTAAAAGGATTATTGATGCTAGGGGTGGGCGATACAGTCTCGAAATTATATCTTGATATTTTAAGAATTTTTGCTGTAATGATATTTATGACAATATAGTAAAATGTGGGAAATGAAGGGCATTTTCCATCCAATGAGCTGTCACTGATTTGATTTTACATGTAAGTGCACTTTTGTTCGCATAAACATTAACTAATTAACATTAATCATGGCACATTTGGGGACGTGAGATAAATGTTCATCTAGTTCAGATTAAACACAAGTGAGTAAATCAGATTTTCATATACTGTAGGAATGTATCATATACTGTGTGAATGGATGTGTTTGTCTCACATTATTGCGCTAGACAGGGGCTTTTTCGATCTCCTCGCATACCTTCACAGCCTAGGGAACGTAAATGCACCACACGCCATCGCGTCACTATATCATTGATATCACAACACTTTTTTATCATGTAAAAAATTATACTGGTATTATAATTTTTACAGGAAACAACTTCAACTTGTTGCCTAAGGCCCCGTGTCCACCAAAGTCTTTAAACCGAGGGGCAACCTTTCGATCTCTCTGATGAAGCCAATACGGAAGTGACTTAAACTGCAATTCATTGACGGGCCGCTTGAGGAGGCTCCAAAAGGGAGTCAATTCCCATAGACCTCCATGTTAAAATGTTCAACTTTACAGTTAAAAAATAATATGTTTACAGCCCGGTACAAAAAGTGTTTTTGGTCTATATAGCAAATTTTGCCCTTCATGACGACTGTGAGGGGGATGAATTTTTTCGTACCTCATCCGTTTAAATTGTATTAAAGGACAAGTTCGGTATTTTACACTTAAAGCCCTGTTTTCAGATTGTTTATGATGAAATAGAACGGTTTTGACTGAAATTTGGACATATGATGCTGTCCCAAGAATTTTCAGGTGTTTGTTCTATCACCTCCCACCTCTACAATGGGTATATAGGTGCACTAGAACAATCCTTCCTAAAATGCATTAAACTTTCGTTAACAAAGACGTGAAACTCACCGAGTGGTCAGGGGTGTTAACTAATATGCTAACACAAAAATCGCTGCAAAAGATGCTTTCCAACAGGTTTGATCGTAGTTTTTGTCCAACTCCATTAACATGTATTAGATGTGCTGTGAGGTACGGTATTACTCCGTGCCGGGAACGTTGTTTGTATTCTTGCAATTGGCAAAGGCAGATTATCGCCACCAACTGGGCTGGAGCGTCTATTATTCAAGCTCTCAACGGAAGAATATGCGGATGTGAGGCGTTTGGAAAAATAGGTCCACAAGTTTACAACGAATGCTAAAACACCTGTTGGAAATCATCTTTTGCAGCGATTTCTGTGTGAGCACATCAGTGAACACCCCTGACCACTCGGTGAGTTTCACATCTTTGTAAACGAAAGTTTAATGCATTTTAGGAAGGATTGTTCCAGTGCACCAATACACCCATTGTAGATGTGGAAGGTGATAGAACAAACACCCGAAAATTCTCGGGACAGCATCATATGTCCAAATTTCAGTCAAAACCGTTCTATTTCATCATAAACAATCTGAAAACAGGGCTTTAAGTGTAAAATACCGAACCGGTCCTTTAAGCCTTAAAGTTCTGCATAATTAAGGGCGTGGCCACTTGAGTGAGGGGTGAACTGCCATTGCTGTCACTAGAATCAAGGTGGGCTTGGTTTGAGCAACCAGCAACCTCAGCTTCACCTATGTCCCGCCTCTTCACCCATTTTCGGTTATCCACGAGTGATTCGCGGTGACGCGCAGCCAAGATGGCAACGGCAGGCAACACCTACTTTAAGCTTCAAAAATGATCCTCACAAACTAGTGGGTGAAGTCACGGACACTACGTCTATATTTTTTTACAGTCTATGGTTTAAACGCGACTGAAAATTCCAGCGTTTCTTCAGCTGAGCCCTTTAGTTGCTGTGATACATCCGTTTTGTTTATCAGTCATTGTACATAGCCTGTTGGTTACAGTGAAATTTGCTCCACCCCTCCTCCATTGTGATTAGATGGCTGAAAGGAAATTGATATTGGCCAGGCCAGAAAATTGATATTGACCAGGCAAGAAAATTTTTCTACTCTTAAGGGCCGTTCACATTGTAACCATAACTATTTAAAATATAGTTTCAAAATTATATTATTACAAGGAACCATATCGTTGGGATCACTTGCTGAGTGATTTTTTTCCCAACTGATGAATAATAAACCAATGACAGCCAATCAAATCTACTTAAATTCAATATTTACATTCATACGTCTTGCCGTTAAGTTCAGTGGACCAGATGAAGGGTAATGGGCAACCCTTTAAGACACCATGCACGCCATGTGCTGTCGGTTTTCTCATGAGCTTCAAGGTTATGTTTACGGTAGTTGCTTGTTCCAACAAAAAAGGCTCCAAACTTGTTGCTTTACCAGGAAACTGACCGCAAACTGTGCAAAACATTGCATCGTTTCTTTTGTAGTGTTTTACCCAAGTAAATGTCACTGGCCCGATTGGGTTAGAGTAAAATTTGTCCCGCCCCTCCTCCACTGTGATTGGATGGCTGAAAGAAAAGTGATATTGACCAGCCCAGAAAATTTGTCTACTCTTAAGGGACATTCACATTATAACGATAAGTTTAAAAAAATGGTTTAAAAATCATATTATTTTCAAGAGAATATATAACGATAAAGATACAAGGAATGATATTGTTGGGATCACTTGCTGAGCATTTTTTTCCAACTGATGAACGATAAACAAATGACACCTAATCAAATCTACTTGAATCTTAATTGTTTTAATAAGGAGACATCTAAAACTTTTTGGGAGGGAGTCCTCGAGGACCAGGATTGGGAAGCACTGGGTTAATCTATACACAAGATGATCTACACATACATTGGGGGAAGGGAATTTGACATATCCAATTCACATAAATTGCATGTCTTAGACTGTGAGAGGAAACTGGATTACCCAGAGTGACACAGACTAACCAGGGCTTGAACTGGGGACCTTCTTGCTACCCACTGAGTTACTGTGCTGCACCATACATACAACAGCTTTTACCCCCTCTACCATATTACCAATCAATCAGCTAATGAGCTCCTTTAGTAAGTGGAGGTCTGTCACAGCGCCTATCCCTCTGTGATGTACAGCTCTCCACTGCCTCAGCTTATTAGCTAATGGGTTCGATGGAGGTCTTCAGCGGGTGCACAGGCCAATGGTGCAGGACTGCAGCAATGCCGGACAAATATACTGCGAAGTAGGTTATCTCTCTTGTTCTGTTTTCCCTGGGAAAGTGCTAAAGGGCTCTACTTGGGTAGGCAGGTGGGTGGAAGTGTTTAGCTGCTGCAGAGGCACGCAAACTAGAGCCGGAGAGCTTTAGGGTGAGAAACAGAAGCTTGTCATGGTAACAAGAGGATGAGTGGGAGGTGAAATGTAAAGTTGGACAGCGTCTGTTGTGCGTTCTTGACAGGAATCGGTTCACATCCAAGGTCTGTTATAGACTGATGATATAGTGGCTCTTCATACACAAGATAGCACACCATTGTTTCATTGCTACTGAATCTACATTGTAAGAAAAATATTAGTGCTGTTAACCAGTTATAAAAGCTTCACTATATATTGATTATTCAACAAAAATGAATATCATTATTTGCTAAGTAAAGTCTACAAAAGTAGAAAATTCAAAGATATCACACTGCTTCGGTATAGACTGAATAGAAAAATGGCCTTTTGTTGAGTTATCTTGCTGGTTAAGTTAAGAAGCCTGGTTGGCACACCAACATCCCATGCTTGAGACCTGCATTCAATATACATGCTGATGATAAGCACTGCTATAGATTCAATGATATATTATTAAATATACTTAATTTTTTCTTAATTTATCCTTAATATTATCTTTCCTTACATTCTGAGATGACTGTATTGCATTTCATATTTGGGCTCACTGTTTCATATCCATGCCAATGACACATGCACAAACAACACACACATTCTGGATTTATTCCAAATCGGGTCAAAGCAGCTATTACAGCTGCCACCTTACTTGACCTTGTTTTGGATTACCAGCAAGGAGAAGATTAGCACATTTCCAAAAGTCAGTATTTACCTTGCTTACCCTGGCTTCTACAGAGCAAGTTAAATCCCAACAACCAGTAACACTCCATGCAGCACCTGTCTGCACAGAAATAGCCAAATGTCCATGTAAGCCAACAGAAACAGCCGGAGGCAAAACTGCTGGTCCTTTTTGATAAAGCCAAATAACAAAAGTTTTTGTGACTTTGCACTCATCAAACTCTGGACTGTAGTATGTATTAGCCATAAAACAATTCATATTAAATATGAAGGAAGCATTTAACTAATTCAGAACTAATATTTAGTTGCAATAAACACTTCTTAATATGGGGCAGTTTTCTGGACAGGGTTTAGATCAGTGGTGGCCGGTGACTTATTTTTTTGAGGGTGCACGATGCGAAGTTCGTCACAACATGTATGTTCTACGTGGCATTGATTCAACAAGGTGCTTAAAGCATTCTTTAGAAATGTTGGCCCATACTGATAGGATAGCATCTTGGAGTTGATGGAGATTTGTGGGATGCACATCCAGGGCACGAAGCGCCCGTTCCACCACATCCCAAAGATGCTCTATTGGGTTAAGATCTGGTGACTGTGGGGGCCATTTTAGTACAGTCAACTCATTGTCATGTTCAAGAAACCAATTTGAAATGATTCGAGCTTTGTGACATGGTGCGTTATCCTGCTGGAAGTAGCCATCAGAAGATGGTTACATGGTTGTCATAAAGGGATGGACATGGTCAGAAAAAATGCTCAGGTAGGCCGTGGCATTTAAACGTTGCCCAATTGGCACTAAGGGGCCTAAAGTGTGCCAAGAAAACATCCCCCACACCATTACACCACCACCACCAGCCTGCACAGTGGTAACAGGGCATGATGGATCCATGTTCTCATTCTGTTTACGTCAAATTGTTGTAGCCCATCCGCCTCAAGGTTGTGCGTGTTGTGGCTTCACAAATGCTTTGCTGCATACCTCGGTTGTAATCAGTGGTTATTTCAGTTGCTCTTCTATCAGCTTGAATCAGTCGGCCCATTCTCATCTGACCTCTAGCATCAACAAGGCATTTTCACCCACAGGACTGCAGAATACTGGATGTTTTTCACACCATTCTTTGTAAACCCTAGAAATGGTTGTGCATGAAAATCCCAGTAACTGAGCAGGTTGTGAAATACTCAGACCAGCCCGTCTGGCACCAAACAAACATGCCACGCATCAAAATTGCTTAAATCACCTTTCTTTCCCATTCTGACATTCAGTTTGCTGACCAGGAGATTATCTTGACCAGGACCACACCCCTAAATGCATTGAAGCAACTGCCATGTGATTGGTTGATTAGATAATTGCATTAATGAGAAATTGGACATGTGTTCCTAATAATTCTTTAGGTGAGTGTATTATGACATTTAAGTAGTTTTTTATAAACATACCTTTCAAAAAACATTATTGGTGTGTGCTTCTTGAGACAAAACAATGGCACATATATATTTTAAGATATATTTTCGGTAAAGGCAAGCTTACAAGTATTTAAAAAAATAGTTCAAAATTCTGTTTTCTCTTTTTCTCATACTCATTTTGTTCTAAATTTGTATGAATTTCTTTTTTCTGATGTACAAAAAACAAGATATTTTGATAAATGATTGACTTCCATAATAGGAAAAAACAAATATTCAATGGGTACCGTGAGCTGTGTGCGTATACACCAGGGGTCTCCAACACGTCACTCGCGAGGTACTGGTAGCTCGTGCTTAATTGCAGGTAGCTCGCTCGTGGGTTTATTTATTTATTTATTTTCTGTGGTTATGGCGCATTTGGATGTCTGGTTAGTGTTACAAGCGGCTGTGGTAGTAAAGACTGGGTGCGTGTTTGAAGTCGCGTTGAGCTATGTAGACCGGCGTATCATATGACATCAGTAATTTAACACGTATGATTAAAAAACAAACAGATGAGTCCCCGCGCGGCAACCGGCCAATCCGCGCAATGCTGTGAAGCCTACGCCGCGGCAACGGCCGATCTGCGCAACGCTGTGAAGCCCGTGCCGCGGCAACCGGACGATCCGCGCAACGCGCTGTGAAGCCCGCGCCGCGGCAACCGGACGATCCGAGCAACGCTGTGAAGCCCGCGACGCGGCAACCGGACGATCCGTGCAACGCGCTGTGAAGCCCGCGCCGCGGCAACCAGACGATCCACGCAACGTCGAACACACCTCGAGTCGAGGCACTATGGTTAAAAAGGATGCTCTGATTTTTTGATAAAACGAAAATAAAGTCTTCGTCACAAGTTCAATGGGTTATCATTTCATATTCAAACATCAAATGTCAAGAGATACCAGAGAGCCATACGTGACATACATGTACATCCCTATTATGAATCCAAAAGCAGTAAATGCTCTATGTTTGGATCCTCTTTCTAAATCTGATCTTTAATAATTGATTTTTTTATTCAAAATGTGGTATTTTTGGAAGAATCCTACCCATATCTAAAAGGTAATAAAAAAGTATAAATAAAGACAACATGAAAGTTTTTTTGTTGTTATTGTTTTAAAGGATCTGTTTTTTCATTTGATGTATTGTATGTTTATGTTTAAAGAAAAGCATTTTCTGAAAGGTATTAACATTTTGTGAAAAATAAAAAAATGCTGGCACTGGCTGGCAACTTTAAAAAAAAATGCTGGCTGGGAAAGAGTTCAAATCACAGTGAGTTAATAGACAAGTGTATTAATTTAGGTATTACGTGACACAAGCAGCTCTCGACCACTTTATTGTTTTAGAAAGTAGCTCTCCAATGAAAAAAGGTTGGAGACCCCTGGTATACACCAATCCAGCGAAACACGGAAGTAAAGCAGCGCCGCCATTACTGCGGTGCCTTGCTGCTAAGGAAGTAGGGGAAGTAGCGTGTTGGTCCCGGCGTATGCGGCTGTTGCAGATGTTAGCTGTGCGAAATTTTCTTCCATTTTTTTTAGTACATATTCTGTCCAGTGATGCCGGAAGAGCATGTTGTGTGGTTGGCTGTTTTAACAACAGCACTGGAATGCAACCGTTTGTGAAATTCACACATTGACTGCCCATGTTTACAGCCATACGGACTACACAGAGTTCCTGGTCTCTCAAAATTCTGATGTTGGTACAGGCTTGCATCACATTGAGCATCAGAATGTTAAGAGAGCAAAGAGTTAATTACAGCATTCTGTATTTTGCCATAGAAACAGGCTGACCAAAGCATACAATTAAAATGTTGCAAGTTTTCAGTTCAAATTGTTAACAACATTCATTACAATCATTCATTCCTTACTTTTCTGATGTACATACTATGCAGAATATGCAACCTGATTCTAGATTCAAAATAGACCCATACATTTTAAAGACTTAAAAAAGGTTTGCATTAATATTTGCATTCACTTTGCATTAGATGAATATCAAACAAATGATGCTCAATCTTTAATAAAATAATTTTGAATAAGTACATGTATTTTACTGGCTTACAATTATTTGCAGCTTGTAAACATATTAGTAACACATCTAGTAATGACAGCGTTCGGTTTTATTGTTGTCATCAATTAATACACGTCTTAATTCATTATGTTGTCAATAAATTGCCTGTATCGGTAAGTTTGGCCACTGCCTGACATCATCTACCCAATGTTCCCTCTCAAAAGATATTCATAGAGGTTTAGAACAACATGAGGATGAGATAATGATGACAGAATTTTCATTTTTGGGTGAACTATCCCTTTAAAAACTTGGACTAAAGTTAAGCCCTCTCTGCGAAATCGCCTTATAATGTTCAAACTGTAGTCTAGTCTAATCTCTCTCAATATTTCTAGAGAATCAGAATTTGTTCCTGCCATACAAAAATAAGAGATAAAAGGAGGATACAACATGATCAGATCATGTAAAATTTAATCCAATAGAGAGCAAATCACGTGCATGGAATGATTCATCACTTGCTTTCCAAAGCCATATTTCACAATGTTTCCCAGTGTTTGTGCTGTACAGCCTTTTGGCATTTATAAACTATAAGAGGAAGGAAAGCTTTTTTGAAGGCATCCTTTATTTCTAAAGAAGCTGTCTTATGATTTTGGATAAATTTGTTATGTCAAATGCATATTAGAAATCTTAATGACAATTTAATTAAACACAAATTTATAAGAGAGATTCTTTAAAATAAGAGATTAATATACTATGGTGATATACTGTAAAGACAGTTTTATAACTCAAAACTTTCCAGTTCACAAAGACAATCTATGGAAAACACCTTATTTAGAAAACCTTAATTGATAGTGATTATAAACCCAGAACAGTAAGGTATGGAGACCATGTGAAATACTGTATACCTTTACCTATTTAGTAGGGCAGTCGGCCTTTTACGAGTCTCACGGCTGGCTGATTGAGATGCCCTTGAGCAAGGTATGTTACCTCTATTTGCTGCCAGGTACTGCAGTGATAGCTTCCCACTGCTGTCTGTGTGTTCATGACTGGCAGTGTTCACTACCCACTGGGATAGGTTAAATGCAGAGGTCACATTTCGAGTATGGGCGGCCATACTTGACAATCACATCGTCACTTTGACTAATATGTGCTTTTTAAAATATAAGCAAATTAAAAATCTTTACACATTCTCATTGATCACATTAGTGAACATTGTAGTATCTAGTAACTGTTCTATAAACTGGATGGTGTCTTACTTTAAGAAATTATAGTAATAAAGCTCAATGTTCACGCTTAAAATCTATCAATGTTGTTTACTAACTGCTAATTTTGGTAATAACTATGCACCAGGTCGAATATTTTAATTATAATGTAAACCTGCCGTATTTCCACTTTGAAACAAATGTTTGTGATTAATAATATTATTTATAAATGTGCCACAATTTCAAGTGCTTTGTATTTTTAGTTTTCGGTGGACAAAAACTAATATTGACATTATGTTTTTGTTTAATAAACACATCTTGGGCCCTATTTTAACGATCTGAAAGTGACTTTGTGGGCGGATCTTGGGCGCTGTTGCTATTTTCCCGGTGGGAGAAATAACTCTTGCGTCAGGCGCAAATCAATAAGGGGTTGGTCTGAAGTAGGTTCATTATTCATAGGTGTGGTTTGGCGTACGTCAAATAAACCAATCAGAACGTCATCCAACATTCCCTTTAAACGCAAGTGCGCAAAGTTCCATGGCGGGTTGCTATTATTATGACGGATTTACCAGGCGCACGCCAGGAGCGGTTCACAGCCGAGGAGACCGACGTTCTTGTAAGAGCAGTCAAAGACAGAGAAGTTGTTTTGTATGGGGATGGGAGAAATCCGCCCAAATCAGCGTCGGTTGAACAGGCGTGGAAGGAAATAGCCACAATTGTCTCATCAGCTGGCACCCCCAGGACGTTGCGCCACAAGCGATACAATGATGTCAGGAGACGGGGGAATCCCAAGCTTGCCAGCATAAATCGGGCACGCCGTGTAACGGGAGGTGGATCTGCCTCTACACATGACTGACGCCAGCAGAGGACATCGCTGCGTCCACCCTCACCGCTGAAAGCCAAAAAACGCAAGCAGTCCAACCCCAAAGTACACTTACAAATCAAGTTCACATACATTAAGGTTTCTTATGAAAACATTTTAGTTATTATTTACATAAAATAAACATAATACAGCCACACAACAAACTTATGAAAATATTTTAATTGTTATTTGCATAATAATATTTTAACGCAGCCACACAAAATAAATAAAAACTATCACCACAATGCTCACCACAATGATTTCCCTTATCTCATGTGTTAATATTTTTTATTGTAACAATTTATGATTTGCAAAAATAACTGTTGC
This sequence comes from Misgurnus anguillicaudatus, assembly GCF_027580225.2. Lineage (NCBI taxonomy): Eukaryota > Metazoa > Chordata > Actinopteri > Cypriniformes > Cobitidae > Misgurnus > Misgurnus anguillicaudatus. The sequence continues at coordinate 4,560,051 of NW_027395278.1, forward strand.
ATCTGTGTAGATTAGATAAGCAAAGTGTGTGCGCGTTGTGCACGCTATACATTATGGTCAAGCATGCGCCCCTAAAATAGCATAATGAACAACGCGCAACACGCCACTGACTTTAGACTAGTTTTTTCTGGTCAGTGCGCAATTGTTTTTTGAAACTGCAAAATAGCATCAGGGATGGTTTGCGCCGGAACACGCCTCCTTTTTTGCGCTGAACCGCTCAGGGAGCGCAAGTTCATTCCCTAGTTTGACGACGTGCGTCTGTGGAGGGAAAAACCTGCTGTGCGCCCGTGCAAAATACGAATGATACATGATACATGCGTCACTGACAAAGTCAATTGCGCTGGGTGCAAGATAGGGCCCCTTAAGTTTTTTAATAAACAAATTCAATTTAGCTCTTTATTCTTCTTCAAAAATCACATCTGACAATAACAGCAAAATTGCGTAAAAATGCATTATGGTCTCATTTGTTTACATAGTTAGCATATTTGTACATTGTTTATATATTTGGACAGACACTAAATCCTACAATATCAACTTATTTATATCTTTTCCTTCATCAAGTCATTTTACATATGAACGTTATATGCTGAACAGAACTAAGATCGGCAGAATGTTTGTAAATGTTTATAAGAGTTTAGTAATCCGACATAATCCATATAGGGACTTGGGATTTTAGATGCTGATATTTAAATTTCAGTGCTTTTCAAATATGCATGTGAAAGTGTACAACCACATGTTATGTACAAAGATTAACAAGATCATGTTGGAAAAAATGGTAATGTTGCTATGGTGGTGTAGATGTGCATAAATCACAGAATTTGGTCTACAAAGAATCATGAGCTAATGGAGTTGAAGGGCTCTATCATACACCTGGCGCAATGCAGCGCAATGCGTGACACGAGTGTATTTTGCTAGTTTCAACCCGCCGCAATTACCATTTTCACATTTAGCGCCATGTTGTTTAGCAAATGCATTTGCGCCCAATTTTGCACCCATGGGCGTTCTGGTCTGAAACGAGGTGTGTTCAGACGCATTGTTGGCGCGTTGCTATTTTGAGCCAACTAAAATAGACTACCCATTGACCAACAAAAACCTAGTCTAAAGTCAATGGTGCAATATTGTCTTTGTTATTTAAAGAGCGCGTTATAAACGGGACGACAACGCGCGTTTGCGCAGCAGCACATAAACATTTTAAAATATGAAAAGGATTGATTACGAGATGTTAGAAGGCGTAAAGAGCTGCTTCCCCTGTAGCCTGGTAAGTAATTAAATGTTTTGCTTTAAACAAATGCACATATTGCATATCTTTTTAAATGTTTTTTAAATGCTACCCACGGATTTATTATATATGATGACTTTGTACCTGTGGATATAATGAGATGAGAACGGTTTTTAAGTAATGCTTTTCAAAGCACTCACAGCGCTGAAGGCTCTCCACATGTTTGTAAATTCTTTATCTCATGTCTGTTACAAATAAAGTATTTTTAGAGTACAATACACACCTTTTCTTGCATATTTGTAATTTTTTTTTGGGGGGGGATAACACTGATCATGTAGGCTATCCATTTATTTACAGCGAATACAAGCCTGCTAGTTTTACTTACATGACTGAAAAAAACGGCTTTTAAAGGTTTTAATCCAAAAAAATACAAATAATTTTAATACGAATGAAAACAACGCAATTTTTTACTATCAACTGGTAGTCGTCTTTCTCCGCTTAGTTTTTCGGTTTACAAATTCCGCCATGTAAATAAGAAATCGGCAAGGCGCCAGCGCAACTGGCTTTTAAAGGGGATGAGAGCTGAGACTCTCATTGGTTTATTGCACATTACGCCCAAAACACACCCATTACTCATTAAGAGAATAGGAACAACCCTTTTAGGCCGTGCGCTTTGCGCACAAACCATTTTTCTTGTTGTTAAATTAGCAAAAGTGGCATCGGACATGCCCATTTAGGCCCTGTCCCAAATGGCACACTCCGGACTTGTGGTCCTCCTCAGAGTCCACACTTTGATGACATCACGTAGTCCCGACTTTAGGGACCCTTGATGCGAGTCCACCTGGGTGCACCGGAGTCGTATTTTGGGACAGACTCGAGCGTCACACCGGAAATAGGTAGAGAAGTTGCCGGCAGTGTGAACTCCTCCCTTCCGTCGTCTGATTGGTCCGATGGCTCTTTCGCAAGGACTTCTGGGTTGGTAAAGTGTGCGAAGCCTGCTGCAGTGCAGGCTTCGCTAAAAATCGCATCAAGGGGGCAAAGGAGGCGCTGATGAGCACACTTCAAAGCATAAAAATGACAGATGGGACACCCTACAGACTCGTAGACTAAGAGAGCATGCGCAATTTAAGGCCACGAGACCGAAAGTCCACATGAAGTGCGCCATTTGGGACAGGGCCTTAGACCGTGCGCTTTAGACAATAATAATAATAATAATAATAGATTTTATTTATAAAGCGCTTTTCATTCCAAAGAATCTCAAAGTGCTACAATTAAAAATATATACGACAATGCAAATAAAGTGCAACAATTAAGTACTACAATTAAAAATGAGAACCACAATGCAAATAATAGAATAATCAACATAAAAAAGCCTTTCTAAAGAGATAGGTCTTCAGATATGCTTTAAAAAAGTCCAGGTTTTGTACTGCCCTTAGTTCAATGGGGAGGTTGTCCAAAGCCGAGGCGCAGCTAAGCAGAAAGCTCTGTCCCCCATGGTTCGGAGCCTAGTGGTGGGAGACTAAAGAAGCTGGCACCAAGATGATCTGATGTGCTTAGATCGTAAAATAGGGCCCGAAGAGTTGATATTAGTATTAATACCCTCATCCAGTCTAAAAGAAAATGCGCTGGTGTATGTTTGAATGATGGATATACAGAGGTGTATGTACTGTATCTGTGTTAGATAAACAGATTTGAGATAATGAATTAGAGGGTGATTGTTGCAATCAATGGAGATACTCGAGAGAGAATAAGAGTGAGAGAGGGAGAGAGAGAAAGAGATGGGGGGATTCCCTGCTGAAGTGACAATCCATTGCTATGAAAAGGGGAAGCCTTGCTGATCAGTGTGAAGGAACGGTAGGAACAGAGCACCCGTCTCTCAGCATTAGCATCACTTTTATGGGCTCAAACACGCATGACTGCATCTTGTCAACATACATGCAATGTGTTTACTATTCCCAGACATGATGCAAGTGTGTGCTCATCCTGACACATATTACATGCACTGAAATGCACTCTATAGTATTGCATGCATCTATATTTTGTGACATTTAAAACTATTCATAAACTGGTTTGTAACAATGGTTTATGCTTCACTTCAGAATAGAAAAACCAGGCCTACAGTAACTGTACTTCTTTTCAGCACAGAATTAAGTGTTCAGATCAACAAACTTACAATCTACAATGATTTTTCACATAATGACAGTAGAATTCTTATTGTGAGGTTTTGATGTAAAATTATGATAGCTACACTGTACAGTAACAAACTCTATCCAATACTGAATTTAGTAAGTGTCTGAAAATGACCATTTTGACATGACACCATTGAATGTTGCGTGATGTTATATTGCAGTACAATATCTCTTGATGTGCACTATATCATCCGTGGGAAGACGCACTGATTACAGTCTACAAACTAATCTTGTGATCGATATAATAGCATACGATTTTTGAAGGGTTGCGAATCTAAACAACTCACTTGTCGCATAAAACACAAGCAAGATCGGCATCTCTGTCTAGTTGAAGGTTGTCGCGAAGGTCTCTCCATCCAGATAACGCAACACCGAACCGATATTGATTTTCATTCTTTCTCTCTTCTTTGACCCAAACTCTTTTGGGGTCGTGTGGTTGGCCCGTACACTTACAGGAGCTCTCTTTGCCGACACAAACAGTGGCAGATGATAAAGAGTAATCGTAGTCCATTAACAAGCGAGTATACACTAACTTCCGCATTTGTCCAGACACTGTTGTCATGTGGTTTTTACGTCAGTAAAGGCGGTAACAAAGGGTAACGTGGATATTAACGTGGATATTAACGTCATTGACAGGCGACTGCACTGCCCCGTGTCACAGTTAAAAATGGCAATTTTCTCACAATTTACAAGTAGTTGAAAACATTAGAGATATTGTAAATAATCAGTTTAACAGACATATAACACTGGCCTACTGTTTTTTGGATATTTTACTGCAAATATCTTACAAATTGTACCTTTAACTAGCATATAGTACTAACTTAGCAGTCACAACTTTGTTTTTAGCATTGTAACAACATTGTAAAAGGCTTTATGCCCAGCTGCACTACTTCCTGAACTTAGCCAGCTCCTTGTTTCCTGTCTTCCATTATTGGACAAACTGATTAATCCAGGTGTGCCTGACCTCAGTAATCACAAACAAACTGATCAATCCAGGTGTGCCTGACCTCAGTAGTCACAACAACAATAATCAGACACACCTGGATTAATCAGTTGGTCCAATAATGGCAGACAGGAAACAAGGAGCTGGCTGAAGTTCAGGAAGTAGTGCAGCTGGGCATAAAGCCTATTAATTTAATGTGTACTTTAATGTAACGTCACAGTGGATGTTAGGTCAAGATTGGCCTGTTTTCCAGAGTTATTTTGCATGCACAAGGTTTATTGGTCATTTATAAGGTCATTACCATGTACAGAGATCTTATTATTCATCTATGCCTAGCTAAATACAATTTTACATTCTACGGCACTTTTAAGGTCTACATCAAAGACAAAATACCCAAAACAACTTTGTCTCATTGACTTCCCTGTAATTCAATACGACTGTCATACTGTCCGATACATCAAAAAACATTCATTTACAATATTATTATGTGTCTCACATACTGTATGTCTCAGAAGTATGGCTGATTTTCACAAGGCAGTGATTTGTGCCTCTAAAGAAGGTTTTCATCCATAAGCCATAATAGCAATAGTTCAATCACGTTAGGTGGAGAGCTGCCAAGCCCTTTGACAAAACGCTAACAAGCTGAGTCCGCCCAGAGGGGCCTATGTAGAAAGTATACAAATCTGACATTTAATCCCTGTGGCAGTTGAAACTTCAACGCACATACAGTACACAGTAATCACAGTCGAACCCAAACCCTTGATTGCCATTTGTGCATTGTACGTACGCACATGATCTGTAGTAAAACTGACAACCCCGACTACAAACACACAACGTCACACGCTCACACACTGTCAAACACTCATTGATACTATAAGAGTAAGAGCATCAGAAGGCAGCACAGATTAAGGATTACAGTAGAAATGGGCGCACATGGCATACAGATGAACTCCAGTGGCAGAAATGACCGGGAAAGCTCCCATCTGATTAGATCACATGGTTTAAGCGAGACACAATATCCATCCCTCCCCCCTTGAGCGATGATGTCAGTCCGTCACACATGCTCATGTGGCTGGCAATACACCAAGCATCTCGCAAATGTTGCTGAAGTCTCCTAATCTCTGTTTTAATAAGAAGTGAGCCACTTCCACAGCATTCAGCCTCCAAAATCTTTCTGATAAGAAACATTAATCCAACACTAATAAAAACTACAAGGCTGTTTAACCTAAAAAAAATGCACCAGATAATCCACGCAGCAGATAACCGGAGAACAATGTTTTCAGTCATTTTTCATCACACTTCATTCTCTAGTCGCTATCCACCTCTATTAATTTTTTAAACACCTGTAGTAAAAACAAACAGCCATTGCGTGACAAGTATGCACCTGTCTGTGAAACCCGTATGCTCATTGCATTGTTATTCAGAACGTAAGTTCTTTTTTAATTGCTAGAACAAAGTGATTTTCATGTGTGCATTCATGCAGCGATGTACACAAAAATAGATAAATGAGCACCATGTCTAAAGTAATTGTTTTATCTGAGCTCTAAACTTCCAGTCTGATTTGAATGTGATAAGAGAGACAGACTGGGTGCTGTGAAATGATACAGTAGAACAAAACTGTAAATGAAAATGACTCATTAAAATAATTACTTTTACATAGTGTCTGAACGCATGCAGTTGTATGTCTTCAGTGTCTGTAAATAACCACCCTATTAAAGTAAAAATCCACCCACTAAGTCCACCCACTAAGTTTTTTTTATATTCTCATAAATCTGAAGCAGTGTCTGAATCTGAGCTTTTTTAAATGATGTCAATGCCGGCAAGCCCGCCCACCTACCCAATTAAAGGCTTTTTGGGAATGCTAGTAGTTTTGAGCTGAAATTTCAGCTTATTTTACATCTTGTTTAAAGGGGCATAATAGGTCCCCTTAAAGGTGGATTGTGTAACCTTTAGAAGGATCTCATTACAGAAATGCAATAAAAATATTCATTACAAAATGAACTGTATTATTTATTACCGTAGAATGAGCTTTTTTATCTACATACACCACAGGTCCCCTTACATTGATGTCGCCGCCATGTTTCTACAGTAGCCCTAAATAGACAAACTGCTCTACAGATGGGTGTGCGACATAGCAAAAAATATCAAATCTTGATTGGTTTAGGCAAAATCACGATTTCACAATTTTATCACGGTTCTTTTTCAAGACTATTTTGTCATTACTGCGCCTTAATACAGCCATACAAATGCCCTCATTTAAAAATGCAGTCTAACAAATATATGCATGGAAAGTGCACGGACAGTACGCGTACAACAGCGCATGCATGAGAAAATATTGAGACAGGACACTCCACTACAAACAATTACACAAAGAAATTAGACAGCATTTGCACACACACTATCGTTTTCTCTTCTTTTATTCTTCCAAGAACAGCAAGCTGTGGAGCATTTTTTTTTTAATTTTAATAAGAAATCATTTGTATTGCGTTTGTGTTGGAACACGGCCATCCGCGCTTACCCATGGTCAGTGTACTTTAAAAGCTCCATGGACGCGTGAGCGCGTGAGCCGAACTGTAGCTTCACTATGCGTTTTCGAGGAGAAAGTAAACTAAGCCGTTGGTTGCAATTCACCACTAGATGGCGCTAAAACTTTACAGAGTGGATGTTTAATTATTCGGTCAAAAGACTATTTGTTTAATTTCTATAGCGCCTTTCCCATGCTCAAGGAAGCTTTACAAAGACAGTTAGAGTACAGCAAACATTATACACGAAAAAGAACAAAGAAATATATGGTAATCATTTGCTAAAGTCAAAACATAAACGATTGCAGTTGCAGGTATTTATATACACACAGAAAGCTAAAAAAAAGGAGACATAAATTATGACTGATAGTACTGAGCAAAGAGATAGGTCTTATTAGACTTGATTTTCTGAAGTGATGTTATTGTTCTAAGAGCCAGGAGCAGTGAGTTCCATAGCTTAGGGGCAATAACAGAGAAAGACCTGCCACCCATAGATGATAGTCGGAATCTGGGTACACACAGGAGCTTGCAGTCAGAAGAATGAAGAGAACGAGGAGGAGTATAGGGAGAGAGTAATTATAAGAGATAGGAGGGAGCAAGACCATTGAGAGCTATGAAAAATGCTGGGTTATTTTCAACCCATGGTTGGATCAAAAAGGGACACACCCACTGTTGGGTTATAAATAACCTATGCTGGTTTGTTTTGACCCAAAATATCAGGTTTTATTAACCCATAGTTGGATAAAAATCTGACATTTTAGGTTAATTTAACCCAACCGTTGAGTTTGTATCTTTATGACTTAACCATGGGCTAGAAATAACCCAGCATTTTTTACGGGTCGTCTACAAAAGCATGTGAAACTTTGTCTTGTAATGCAAATTGTCCTCTAGATAAAGTGAGAATACCTCAAAATTTTAAACTGCAGAATAAAGTCTTAAAACAAAATACCCTGAAGCATATAATCCATTAAAATAGAACATATTATGAACATATAAAAATGCCTGGGTTATTTTTGACCCATAATGGGTAAATATTGGACAGAACACATGCTGGGTTAAAAGTTGACCCAATGCTGGGTTATTTTAACCCAACTGCTGGGTTATTATACCCCATGGATGCATAACAACAACCCAACATTAGGCCATTTTTAACCCAGCACGGGGTAATTTTTAACCCAGCACGTGTTCTTTCCAATATTTACCCATTTTGGGTCAAAAATAATCCAGCCATTTTAGAGTGTATTATAGGTCTGATGCATTGTAAGACTTTAAATTTAAGATTTACTAATTATGGTAGAGATTCTGATTCCACCTATAGCAATTCTTGTCCCTTATAGTGATTTCATTAATGATTCTTTAAGTTCTTGTATAAAAGCTTCCCAGAAAAAGCCTTTTGCGCTCAAGTTTGTTATTTTAAATGTTGGAAGTGACGCGGTCGTGGTGCGCACGCGGTGCAACGCTCTAATTTTTTCCAGGCGCGTCCACACTGCATCGAGATAAAAACAACTTTTCAGAATACCGCAAGCGCACCACAGGTCATGTGACAAGAACCAACCAATCAGCTTCGTTACATTTTGCGTTACTTTAAAACCTCAGCAGAAAAATGGAGGAGCTGCTCATAGTTGCGATCTAACGACAGACGCCTCAACTGCACGAGCGCTTTGAAAAAAAAGGAGAAAGCGCCGCGCCTAGCGTTTTCCAGGTGATTTTAGGCATTAATTAAAAACAGTAAATCAGCCTTAAACTCAGTGTCTTACATTAATGTTTTATTGCAACCAATTCTGTTGATATATATAATTTGACAAAGTTGCCAAACTAGTTATGTTAGGATAACATCATAATTTTAATATTTTTCTGGGTAGCTTTTATACAAGAACTTAAAGAATGTAATAATCATTAATGAAATCACTATAAGGTAGAATCAGAATCTCTACCATAATTAATAAATCTTACATTTAAAGTCTTACAATACATCAGACCTATTCTAATATGTTCATTATGGGGCGGTTTCCCGGACAGGGATTAGACTAGTCCTAGATTTAAACACTTTTAAGAGCTGTCCAAACTGAAAACAACTTTCACTTACAGATCTTAAAATACATCAGGGCCCTTTGTTTTACTTCAAGATGCACACAGGTAATGTTTTTAGTAAGGCATGTTGTTTAAAACTAGTTATATTTCCTAATTAAACTAAGGCCTAGTCCTGGATTAAGCTAATCCTGGTCCGGGAAACCGCCCCAATATGTTCTATTTTAATGGATTAAATGCTTCAGGGTATTTTGTTTTAACACTTTATTCTGCAGTTTTAAATGTTAAGGTATTCTCACTTCATCTAGAGGACAATTTGCATTACAAGACAAAGTTTCCCATGCTTTTGTAGACGCTTGAGGCTGTTTTACAGTACAGATTTAATGCAGAATGGGGACAGATATCAGCAGTGCTTAACACGGCCCAGCGTGATTACACAAGTTCCTTAAAAGTGTGAATTCAGACCAAATCACCATAGGATAAGAACAGCATCATGTCTGTTAAGTAAAATAGGGTCTCTCACCCTCCTGTAGCAACCTCTCTCTCTCTCTCTCTCTCTCTCTCTCTCTCTCTCAAGCTGCTGTTCAACATCTGTAGCTCAACTTATCCTCTACCCCCCACTGAACATTTTACTCAAGGGCAAATATAACTGGAAACCAGCTTTACTACCAGCTACCAATGCAATGTCAACAGCCACTCAACAAACAATGGCTTTAAAACCTGTGTCCTAAGTATGTGACCTGGTGTAATTTTAGATGTTCCCTTATAGAAGTAGGTACATGATAATATCTCTCGATTAGTCTCTCAACTGATGTACTGTAGGTGTCTTGAATGTATAAATGTAATGTAATGGTGCAGTATTGTATGCTTGCTTAACACATGACTGGCTATGTATTAAAACACTTGCATTGAAGATTATTAGACCAATGGGTAACAGTGCACTGCTGTCATATAGATGCATATGATATGCATGAATAGCACATAATGGCTCTTTCAGAGAGTCACATTCTGATAGGCTACTGAAGTAATGGATGAGACCCTATGAGACATTTGACACACAAGCACCCATAGCTCACTTGGAGGAGCCAGTGAATAAACTGAGCAAAGGCACAAATGACATATTGCCAGCATTTGCATGAGAAATGAGGAGCTTTAATTTAAGCATTTCAACTATCATGGTATCTATATACAGATGGATACGTTGTGTCCACAAACCCATTCACAGAGATGCAAGGTAACCAAGGTCAGTTTCGCTGTCGCTTAATTAATAATGGAGAATTGAGGCAGATGACCGGCGGCGAGGGCAGAACACCACCCCCTTCAGCTCTCACTAAACGCCGCACACGCACAGGCGGACACACCCACTAACACAGACGCACGCACACACGCGCAGGCGCTCCTGTAGGATGCCCTAACCTTGATGATCATATAGCGCACAGAAGATAACGCACAGAATGACGATGCCTTCCATCAATGCACGTTTATCCTTAAGACATTACAGAATTAGCATTATGATTGGCACATCCGTATGACATTTAATAAAAATGCTATTAATTTAATCAAAATGTCCTGGAGTTAGGTATTACATTTTATGCTATTATTCATTTACATTATAGCTAATAAACATATCCACACAAAAAACAATTTCGATTAGGCTATAATGTTACACCTTAAAAACTGATAGATTATCTGTGCTATTCAACGATAATTATATTTAAAATTATTATTATTTTGAATGATCAATTCGACCAAATTTACTACTTTACTACTAAAACGTTAAATGTTACATTTTATACATTAAGTATTGTTCCATTTTTGATAATTTTAGAAAATGTGCGTTCACAAGCTATCTGCACAGCATACCTATCAAAAATACCACTGCTGGTCTGAGAAATGTAAAGGTGAATTTAACACAGCCACATTTAGAAAAGACAAACAACCTTAAAAGAGTCTTTAAAAGCGCATCACAAAGGCACTGAGCGCGTTGGAGTGAACCAGAACGCACGAACGCATTTTAAAGTTTAACTACTTTAAACTTTACGCTCATAATAGTCTACATGGGATGCTGAAAAACGAGATGCTACGCGCGTGTGCGTATACCACCATTTAAAAAAATAACTTAAAAACGCGTATGATGTGAACGCGCCTGTAAGTTGCAGTGGCGCTGTCCAACACGCGAGCTTCCTGAAGGTGATCGGGAGATCAGATGAGCGTGACGGGGATCACCTTTCTTCAGCCTCGCGTGCTGGACAGCGCCTCCGCGGAGCAACTTTACCCTCAATATCTGCATTTTGGCAAGCTTGTGGTTTACTATACTAGGCCTACAGCAACAACGACCATGTATTAACAACAACTGTTGACCAGTTCAGTACTTTCTGTGATAGTTTTTGTGCAATTGGTGGGATACATTTACACGCGCTGTAAATTCGTTCAAAAGCGTAACTTGGATGTGCCTACCTGATAATGTCATCGTTGTGTCCCAAATAAAATTTCTGCTTGTGTTCCCGTGTGTTGTACACAACTCCGACGCCGGCGACAAAGTAGACGATCTCCTTAGCGGACGTGTAGTACAGGTTGTTGCGGCACTGGTGTCCTCGGTAGCCGTAAACCCACTCCAGTCGTAGATGACAGTTCGGTGCTGTTCGGTCAGCCATGTTCGGACGGGGTTTGCAGCGAAGCGAACAGCTGGTGTTTCTTCATTCACCGTGGCGACGAGCCGTCATTCAGTCCCGTTTATCCACTCAGTTCGCTAGCAGCGCAGCTTCGTCCGGTCGAAGACAAACAAATCGACGACATATTTTTGTTGTGAAGTACACAACTTTAAGCTGTTTGCATAATGTTGGTGCAATTTTTTGTTTTGTAAATCGGCTTTGAATCTGTCGTGTGCTACTTGTGACATGTGCGAGGCGCGAAGCTACTCTCCGTACTTCTTATCGGACCGGTGGCTTTGCTCTAGTGACATGTCAAAACCTGGGAACAAGGATTTTTCGCATCAGTTAACTGGGACCCGCCAATGATAAGCGACGGTGGTAATGGACAGAATGACTGACCAATCGTGTGTTCAGGATCACTTGAGGAGAAAATGTGCGGACCAATGGGAGGAAAGAAAAGGGCGGCGTTGTTTCTAAGCTGTGCCAGACATTTAGCTCAAATAGTAGACTGTGTCTATGTGAGTGCTTCCACATATTTACTGTATTCATGCAGTTTTAACTGTACTTTGACCATATTTGTTTTTATATCAAATAGATTAATTGCTTTAATTGTACACTCTCAGAAAAAAAGCCACTAGGACGGGTATCTTTTTAAAGATACTTTCTAATATGTACCATTTAGGTATAGATGTGTACATTTAAGGTACCAGTATGGTTCTCAACATTTTTTGGCATGCGACCCCCCTTGTGGTGCATCCCTTCTTGGCTGCCCCAAAGAAAGTGTATGACATAAAACATTCCAAAACTTAAAGGGACACTTTTTGAAAATATGCTCATTTTCCAGCTCTCCTAGAGTTAAAAATTTGATTTTTACTGTTTTGGAATCGCACTACCACTTTTAGCATAGCTTAGCACAATCCATAGAGTCGGTCTTAGTACATGTAACTACAGAAGAGTCAAGTTTTAAAATGGGAAAAATATTGAAACTCTTTGGTTATTTTTTAGATGTGATGCTAATAGGGCCGGCGTCAAGGGGGGGCATTCGGGGGCCATGCCCCCCCAAACAGGTTGTTGTGCCCCCCTACACAGTTTTTTATTAAATATATATCAAGAATAGTTAAAATAAAATAAACATTGAATGTTTCATGACTTTTAATGTAATCAAATGAGGAAAATATAGTTAATATATGTTTTCTTTAATTAAAATAGACCAGTTTCTCTGATTGGTTGTATTGCGGTGTCTCATGCGTCTTTACGTCTTATAGCATATTTCTGACTTGATAGGCTACTAGCAACGTGTTTTTTCGCGGCATTTTATGGATCGTGTAAAATATGGATATTAAAACATTTAGAACAAACCAGCACCGCCTGCTCCAACTGACTTCATGCAAACACCGATTGGCTCAAACTTGGAGATTAGAGGTCGAGATGGAATTTTCAAATCTACAGGACACCGCGAGGGCAGTTTGTTGTTGCGTCGAGCAAAGCGCGAGCGCAACCTTCCGTCAAAGTTCAAAATAGTTTAACTTTTGTGCATAGTTTGTGATCTTCTGCACTTTATACGGGAAATGACTGTACCAGTTGTATGAGTGTGTGCTTGCACTGTATTTGTTGTTTTAATGCCTTGTTTTTGCAAGTTATTGTTGCTAATTGTGTGCCCCCCTGTTAGTTATGGTCTGGCGCCGGCTCTGGAAGCTAATGGTCTAAACAGATTCAATGGATTATGCTAAACTATGCTAAAAGTGCCAAATGAGAATTTTTATTTTTAGTTGAGTGTCACTTTAAAATTTACAATAGTGTTGTTGGTTAGTAGTCTTAGTTTTCTGAGTTTTAATAACACCGAATTTATGATCAATTCATGTATTTTATTAATTGTCATTACACTTACATTGTCTTTATTGAAAGGAAATAAAACTTCATCTTAAATACTGTTTTATAAATGTCAGGAGAAAAGTCTTATGTGGAGAAAGTTCCATATTTCATTTAATTAGCCCATTATTAGGTATTAAAGAATTTTGATGGACAATTGAGTGATGCCTGCTTGTACAAATCTAGCTCAGCATGATGCCAGAGCATTTGTGTGTGGTCACTAAGGTGTTCAAAGTATTTTTAGCTATGGCTTTGCAGTTGCTTACTGACTCCACCTCAAAAAAAGGTGCTTCACGATGCCACAGAAGAACCCTTTTTGCTGAATGGTTTCAAAAGAACCTTTAATATCGGTGTCATGACTCTGTTCTGTTTCCCTGTGTGTAGTCTCTTATTTTGAAGTTCTGTCTATCTGCCATTGTGCCATGTTTTGTAGTTCTACCAGAAAGACTCGAAGATAGGTTAAGAATTGATATGCGTTTATTTAACAGTAGTTAGCAACCAAGGTTGGAATGTAACACAGTATATTTCTTTGGCGTAGGCCCCGACCATAGTTCAAATCCGGGGGTCACGGATTCTTGCGGTTCCTGTCTGAAGATGAAGACAGGCCAGAATCTAATCCCCCTCAAGTATGGACGGAACCGACCTGGTGATGGTGGTAGGGAGGGTGGGTTGTAAATGCTGGCATCAGTATCTGCGAACGCAAAGACAGATGAGTACAAGCCTTATATACTCTCAGGGTGATTGATTGCGCCTTGTGAAATGAATGACGTAACATTCGAGTTTCCTGGTAGAACCTCTGCTACGCTACGCTAAGCTAACATTTCTACCAGAAAGACTCGAAGATAGGTTAAGAATTGATATGCGTTTATTTAACAGTAGTTAGCAACCAAGGTTGGAATGTAACACAGTATATTTCTTTGGCGTAGGCCCCGACCATAGTTCAAATCCGGGGGTCACGGATTCTTGCGGTTCCTGTCTGAAGATGAAGACAGGCCAGAATCTAATCCCCAAAAATTGATCACGATGATCGGTACCCACCAGTGTTTCTTTGAGGCTCCTGAAACAGATAAGAGAAATTGTTATCTACTGACATTGACGTATGCCGTAAGAGGCCATGGGATTGCTGCTTAGGCCATAGAAGGCAGCAATATGCCAGAGAGAGATAGGCTGGACAGATAGGCTGAAAGATAGGCCGCGTAGGCCGTAGAAGGCAACAATATGCCTAGTGGGAAAAGGCCGCATAGGCTTTAGAAGGCAACGATATGCCAGACAGAGATAGGCCGCGTAGGCCATAGAAAGCAACGATATGCCTAGTGAGAAAAAGCCGCTTGGGCCTTTGGAAGGCAACGATATGCCAGAGAAATAGGCCGCGTAGGCCATAGAAGGCAACGATATGCCAGATTGAGAGAGGTTGGAGAGAGGCTGGAGAAGTAGGCCGCGTAGGCCGTAGAAGGCAACAATATGCCTAGTGGGAAAAAGCCGCGTAGGCTTTAGAAGGCAACGATATGCCAGACAGAGATAGGCCGCGTAGGCCATAGAAAGCAACGATATGCCTAGTGAGAAAAGGCCGTGTAGGCCTTTGGAAGGCAACGATATGCCAGAGAAATAGGCCGCGTAGGCCATAGGAGGCAACGATATGCCAGATAGAGATAGGCCGCGTAGGCCATAGAAGGCAACGATATGCCGAGTGAGAAAGGCCGCATGGCCATAGAAGGCAACGATATGCCGTGTTGAGAGAGGCTGTGTAGGCCATGAAGGGCAAAGATATGCCAGGGTTAGATAGGCCGCATAGGCCGTAGAAGGCAACGATATGCCCAGTAGGAAAAGCCAACAGGTTAGCTTGCAATAAGATTCACCACCACCAGTATTGATAAAAGGTACATACCATAAACATGTCCATAAATGTCGAACGTAATATCAGCAGTAGAGGATATCTGTAGAAGGCTGCCACGTTAGGCTTGATAGCAGAGAGGCCGCGTAGGCCGCAGAAGGCAACATTATGCCAGAGTAAGAAATGATATAAACGGCAAAGGCCATGATTTAGCATGGTCAAATACACCACCACCACCAGTAGTTTGCTTAAACATACCTTGATTACTGCTTGCCGATATTGAATTGACCGTCATTGTGGTTTCCTGCACACAATGAAATAAGGAGCTCGGCTCCTGATGAAGAGACACAATTGGTGTATGCATGCTTTAATATTGTCATTATAAAAGTAGGGAGAAGATTATATGGTTACAAACAAATCTGACTGATGCTAAAGATTGCACTGTCGTGTCTTGGGTTTCCCCAGTCTTGTACTCTTTATTTGAAGTTCTGCAAGTCATCCATGACTGTAGTTCTTGTAGTTCGTTGGTCCTTGTTCTAGATTGTTTCCCCAGGTGTGTCTTGATATCTTGTTTACCCAGATGAATATATAGTCCTTGTGTTTCAGTTGTCCTTTGTCAAGTGTAGTTTGCCGTCATCACTTTTTAGTCCTGTATTCTGGTCTTCATTCTGGTTCTGCTTTGTGCACTTTTGGGTTTAAGAAATAACCCATTGCCTTTTCTTGCTTGCTTCGCCATGACACAGGTGATTATATACAATTCTCCGTTTACGATGTAAATTAAGACCCCCCAAAAACTGAGGCGCGGTACCAGTAGGGTTGTGCAGTTGATAGATGGATGTACTCCGACGTAATAGCCTTCTAGATGAAAGTTTACAGCTTAAATTTTGACTAACCATAATAGCATGATTAAACGTGACAGTTTTGTGCAAATAGTCTTACATGATGTGCACTTAAGAAGTTCTGAATTATTTGTTGAAAGATCCTCCACCACACTGGCAATCCAGAAATGATCAGAGCCGCACCATACACGACTGTGGACGTGAAACGTGACAACCTGCGTGCACGCGGCAAGTGTGCACGGCCCAGTGCTAACGAAAGCTAAAGTCTTGTACAGTACATGTAGCAATTATGCATGTTCAAATCCTTGCAGCCGTATGCAATTAGAGTTCCTGGAAGTCGATAAAGAGCCCTGTTGGTAATGCAGGCATTGAAAATAAAGCACTTATAGAACTGCATGTCCGTAGTCTGTGTAAAACATGTATATATATTAAAATAGCTTGCCTCATGTAGCAGCCGCGCTGTTATAATGTTTTAAATCCTAGCAGCCGGTGTAATGTGATTATATGGAAAGTTGATGCATGTTTCGCCATTTTCTTGAGGATGCAGAGCAAGTAGATTGTACACTTCTAATTCCAGACAAAGTTCCTTGTGAAGTTATCATTTAGAATTATAACTGCATGATTTTGGCTTTCCCAGACGAAAGATTTCCATCGTGAAACAATCATCAGATTTCTATGATCGTGGCTCTTCGTCGGTGGTACAGTGTCGTATGGTGGGAGAAGTTCAAAGATGGACGTTTTCCTGGTCTTTTATCCAAGATAGCCTACAATAGTTTTCTGACAGTATCAGAAATTCAGCATGATCACAGCACAATGCGTTTGCTGCTATAATCTTGTCAGAGTAAAAAAAATCCTGTGGTATATTCCAGGCTTTAAACAAAACATTGAATTAAATTAGAAACAAGTTATTTCAGATGCATTCCAATTCTCCAGTCATGTTGGAATTCATTAAAACAGCATATGACGATTAGAATTAAATAGTTGAAACACATAAGATAATCGAACACCACTATATTCGAACATAACACCACTCGAAGAAATATTTAGACATTATTTCCATTGGGTTCCATGCTAAAACAAGAAGGAATTGTGTTTGTATTCTGTATAGCTGGTGGCACCACCATTTCGGGCGAAACATATGATGCCAACGTTCAACAGCACTTTAAATAGGAATTACGTGATGTGATTTAAAGCTAGCAGTCACATTACATCTTCAAACCAGTATCAGACATCCGCTGTAGCCTACCCATACGCATATTCTGTGTGCCTGCGTCGCCAATAAACCACAATGCACTTAATGGTTTAAACTGATGCATCCTGTTGTATTCTTGAAGAGGCAAGGCGCGCGTTTTTCAACTTTAAGTGAGGTCTACTGCATACAAACAAACTCGACATGAGGGTTTACAGGCTCAACTTTGTTGAGACATCCACATAATGCACACCGATCAAAACAACGGCAAGCCCTCAGGAATAACACCAAAGCACGTAATTGTATTAAAGACACCACACAACATCGCTCCGTCTCCATATTGCGCTGTAAGACATAGTCATTGCTATCTTTCGGTTGTAAAAGCATGTACTGTGCACTATCAGCCAATCCAGCATAATGAATAAGAGAGCTTACCTTAGGAGAAGATAATCCAAATACATAGAGCTCGGATAAGAAGTTGACTGAGATCTGGAATAAAGTCTCATTTGAAAAGTACAGTTAAAAGTTGATGCATTCTCGTACTTTATACATGTGCATAACTGAAGATCTTAAAGCACAAAGCTTTAGATGGAAACATTTATGCTGAACCCCGTGCTCAAAATTGACAATATGCATTACTGTTGCCATTCGACCACACACACACTTACGATTTGCTCAGCAACAAAATGTGTGCTTGAAAACTTTACGCTGTATGACCAGGATTTATTCTCCAATGATATATTAATGGTGTATCCTACCATAAGATTTAAAGTTCGTAAAATAGCGTATCCCCGTATCCTTAAAGTCTGTAATTAGGGTCAGGTGAGTGAAGATCTAACGTGAATATTTGCATTTGATATGAACAGTTTGCATGAATACTGTTAGGCATTAAGCAACTTGCATTGTAGTACCGTAGCAGGTATAGGACGTTGCAAGACCTGTTACATGAATAAATAGTACCTTATATTATTGATGTTTTAGGGAAACACTGAAAGGGACAGTTCAGATGAAGCTCGTATACTTTGCGCATTCCTTATTCCAATGAAACACGCGAACATTAGACCGCGTCATTAGCCTGTTTGCAGCATGTCATGCATTGCATACACGCGGAATTTAATGTGTGAAATTTCGCGAGCAATAGTCTCTTCATCCAAGTCGATTCCATGTCTTTGCTTCACAAAACATTCGCGTACGGTTTAAAACCAATAATAAGCGGAGCATTTGGTATTGTAGATGACAGACAAAGATCCTGTGATGAGGGAGAAAACAAACTTCAGCATTCCCTCCAAAGCCGGCACGGCGACTCCCAGCGTGCAGGTGCAGCGCTTCGCCAATCAATAATGATTAGTGACATCTGCTGCGGGCGTTCAGAGTGTGCGACAGTCAATTAATATTATGGTTACACTTTACAGATCATCCAAATGTTCTTGCACTGTTCATAAAAGAAACGGCCGGTGGTATCCTTCCCTGTGTACTGCAGGGTGACACACTTTTAAGGAAGCTTGAAGACTCCCCTTTTTAAGTCTTTAACCTTCTGTGAGAGCTCCTCGCGATGGGGCAGGTGAAACGAAACGAGATAATAAAATCCCAGGAAAACAGTTCGAATGCCCGATAAAATCACTCATCATTTGAATCGGCGTGTTTACAGGTAACAACGCTTTAGTGTACATATGCACTGAACATCGAGCTTGTAAATGCTGGCATCAGTATCTGCGAACGCAAAGACAGATGAGTACAAGCCTTATATACTCTCAGGGTGATTTTTTTTTTTTTTTTTTTTTTTTTTTTTTTTCAAACAATTAGATGAGATTTACAATCACCTTCAGGAGAACATTGTCAAATAAAGAAGATACAGAGAAGTCAAAATAAAAGGAAAAGGAGAAATAAAAAAATAAAAAAGAACACAAAAGGGGTATGTACAATCAAGGAAAAAATATAATTAACAATAAATATATAAAAGCAATGAAGGAAAGCTATCAAGTTAAGTTGGAGTCAATAGAAATATATTTTTTATATATATCCAAAAACTTAACACATTTTTTATTTTTAGTCAAACAAAAAGAATTGAGCAGTGAGTCAACTTCAATCAGAAAATGTGAAAAAGTAGGAATTGAGCCCATAAATTTTTGTTTATGGATAAAAAATTTGCCAAACAAAATAAAAAAGTTACATAAATACTCTTTAGATTTGTTGGCAGAGTCAGAGTAATAGCAGATAGTATCTTTCAAGCTAAAAGATTGTGCAGGGATAGGTGTTTTGTTTAGATGGGAGTGCAAGTCTAGCCAAAATTTCTGCACAAACTTACAAAAATAGAATAAATGTAATAATGTTTCCTCTTCAGTGCCACAAAATGTGCAGGTACTAGGAATATCAACATATTTGGAAACAATTGAGTTAACAGGATATATTTTATGCAGTATTTTAAAGTGGACTTCTTTGGTTTTATTGGGAAGAAAATATTTGTGAGGCAACAACCACGTTCTTCTCCAATCAATATTATTAATTAAAGCAATCCAATGGGATTTACCCCGAGGAACAATACAGTCTCTTTTCTGAAATATCTGGCGAACATGTTTATTGTTACATTTCTTGTCATAAATGCCAATGCCACCCAGCAACAAAGCCGACTCCTTTATATCTTTTTGGGTGTATAATAAGTGGCTCTTAACCAGATGCATTAGGCCTGAGGGAATGGCTTTAACAACAGTGTTATATTCTTTGAAAGGAATAGGGAAGTCATGGACAGTCATGAAGCGTTCATACGACAAGATATTGCCAAAATCGTCAAATAAAGAAAGAATATAAATTAAACCTCTATTAAACCAATTAGTGAAAAACAGAGATTTGTTCCTAACAGTTATATCCATATTATTCCACAGGAGAGTTTTATTTGGGGAGAAGTTGTGAACATAACACAACTTCCAGGCAAGGAGAGCCTGTTGATGAAAATTAGCCAATTTAACCGGGAGTTTGTTATGCATATAATTACATTTTAAGATAAAGGGGAGGCCTCCAATTTTATTGAATATATAATTAGGAATAAAGAACCATAAGGAATTTGGATTTATTAAACATCTTCTTAGCCAGTTAATTTTGAAGGTGTAAATAGTGTTATGAAAGTTTATAGCTTCCAGACCCCCATCACTTCTACAACTAGCTATCACTGCTTTTTTAAGTTTATGACACCTATTTTTCCATATAAAGTCAAAGAAAAGTTTATTAACATCTTTAATAGTACAATCCTTGACATATAAAGAAAGGGATGGATAGACGAAGCGAGAAAGACCTTCCGCTTTAGAGAGGAGAACCCTGCCATAAAGAGAGAGGTCTCTTTGCAGCCAAAGATTAAAAATATTTTGAGTTTTCTTTAATCTGTGAGAAAAATTAAGTTGTTGTCGGGCTATTAAATTTTTTGATACATAAATACCTAAATACTTTATTATATCTTTAACTGGAATTCCATCAATGAATGTGTCATCACATTTATGTAGTGACATTATCTCACATTTGGACAAATTTAGTTTTAATCCAGAAGCACACGAGAATTGTTGAATTATCTGAATGGCTATAGAGAGCTGACTTTTATCTTTTAAAAAAAGAGTGGTGTCATCAGCTAGTTGAGACATTTTAATTTCCCTGTCAAAGATCGAAATACCTTTTAAATTCTGATTGTGCATTATACTTAAAGACAATAATTCAGTCACCAAAATAAATAAAAAAGGGGAAATCGGGCAGCCCTGTCTGACACCACGTTTTATAGAAAATCTTTGTGAGGTGAACATATTAACTATGACTGAGCTAGAAATTCCTTTATAAAACATTTCAATGATATTAACAAACGAAGACCCAAAACCAAACAATTTAAGAGATTGCAGAAGAAATTCATGCTCAATGGTGTCAAAGGCCTTATAAAAGTCTAGGAAAAGTATAATAGCATCAGATTTCACAAAGTCAGCATAATCCAGTAAATCTAAAACAAGTCTTAAGTTATTACTAATGTGTCTGCCTTTTACAAAGCCCGATTGTGTTTCTGAAATAATATGATTAAGCTTAACTTTCAATCTATTTGCATATACCAAGGCCAATACCTTATAATCAACTGTAAGAAGTGTGATTGGTCTCCAATTATCAATTAAGAGCGAGTCTTTCTCAGGCTTTGGGATAAGAGAAATAATGCCCTGTTTCATGGATGAAGTCATTTCTCTCTGAACAATGCATTCACTATACATGAGAAGCAAAGGGGAGTGTATTAAATCCCAGAAATGAATGTAAAATTCAACTGAGAATCCATCAACCCCAGGGGATTTATTCTTTTTCATAGATAACAGAGCCAATTTAATTTCCTCTGTTGTCAAGGTGGCCTCACAAGTATCTTTAAAATCATCATCGATGATAGGGATATGACTCTTAATTGTTTCCAAAAAATTCTCACAATTATCCATATTAAATTCAGAAGTATAAAGGTCATTATAAAAGGCAGTAACAAAATTTGAAATTAACTTTGGATCCATGCACCTGACACCATTAATGTTAAGAGCCGTCAATGAATTTTTCCTGCAATTCCTCTTTTCTAATGCAAAAAAATAACTGGAATTGGTCTCTCCTTCCTCAAGCCATTTTGCTCTAGATCTAATAAAAAAACCTTTAGCCAGGTCTAAATAAGCTTGATTAATTTGAAGATTTAACTCTCTTAAAAGCAATTCTTCTTCCGGACTTAAATTTTTTTGCAATAAGACATTTATTTTATTTAATAGTTCACATATATTTTTATTTTTAGAGGCTTTTAAATCTTTACTTCGTTTAATAGCAATCTGTCTAGCCTTATATTTAAAGAATTCCCATTTCACTTTATAACTATCCACCTTTTTTTGAGAAAATATACTTGAAAGTAAGTTTTTAATACTATCATTAAAGGAAGCATCTTTTAAAAGTGAATTATTAAATTTCCAATAACCACGTAACCTAGGAATTTTATCAGTATTGCAACAATTTTAAACTTATTTGTTTATGATCTGACAGGGGCGCAAATGAGTGAGAAATATCTTTTACAAATGGAAGAGCTGAGCAAGAGAGTAAAAAGAGATCAATTCTTGATTGGGAGGACCTATTTCTATTAGACCAAGTGAATTCGTGTAAATCAGGGTGAAAAAAACGCCATGTATCAGTAAGAGAAAATTCTGTACAAAATGATAAAATGTTGCTGTTAACATGAAAACTGTCGTTACTTCTGGGAGGAAATCTGTCCAAAGTGCCGTCAACACATTCATTAAAGTCACCGCCAAGAATAAGAAAAGAGTCAGGGAATTTAACAAGAGTTTCTTTCAGTTCAGAGGTTATCTGAGAGAATAGAGATCTATTATCTGCTCGTGAATTACAACCGTAAATATTGCAAATAATGAAGTTTGAATTATCCTGTTTAAGTGATAAAATAATCCATCTTCCGTCGTCAGATGACTTTACCCCAAGTATTTGCCCATTAAATTTGTGCAAAAGAATTAAAACTCCAGCAGAGTGATTAGACCCGTGGCTACAATATATAGTATTACCCCACTGATTTTTCCAAAATTTTACATCCATTTCACATGAGTGTGTTTCCTGAAGAAGGATTATATCAGACTCACTGCTTTTACAAAACAAAAAAACGGCTTTCCTTTTAACAGCATCACGTAAACCCCTTACATTTAAAGATATAACAGAAAGAGAGTTAAATTTAACTTCCATTTAAAACGGAAAAATTTTTAAGCTTCTTTAATCTGAATAAACGAAATTCTCAATTGAGATAGGAACAATTATATAACCGAACATAATATTCGAATAGGCTACAAATTTAGATAATATATATATAAATATATATTTCACAACCTTGCGTGTTGCCCAGTACAAGTATGCAAAAAGAACTGAATGTCAGTTTGTAGACAGAACATCATTAAGAATGATAAATAGGCTACATTCAAGAATTTAACGTAAACTTTGTAAGTTCAAGCGGAGTACCCGAAAGCGATCCATGATAACTGAGGGTATTAACAAAATTTTGTCAATTAGATCGCCCTCGAAAGCAGATTAAACACAAAGTCAGGTTTAAAACAACCTACCAGATATAGTGTTATTAAGAGCCATTAACACTGACCACGAGACAAGACTCTTTCACACATCAACGTAATTGAATCTCTTTCCGTCAATTAATGCAAAGGAGCCGCGAAAGGAGGCTTTTTTGCCCTCATCTCTGGCTTTTTTAACAAGAGGCCAAAGTTTCTCTCTGGCGATCCTATCTTCTGGTGAAAGGGCTTCGGTGAGTCGCAACTTCTTGTCGAGAAGGAATTTACAGCCTCTGGCAGCTTGCCAAACGGTGTCGCGAAAACGACGAAGTGCAAACAAAATTATGATGGATCTGTTGGAACCATCCCCTCTCTTCGGGCCAAGACGATGCGCAACGTCAACGGCACCCTCAAGATCATCGCTAATGCCAGGCACTACGTTGCTAAGGATCTCAATAACAACCCTCCGAGCATCCTCACCGTCCTTCTCTCTCACGCCATGTAATTTTAACGTCCATTTCCAGGTATAGCGCTTGCATTCTCCAATTTCGGCCTTCATGGTTTTATTCGCACTTTTTAGCTCTTGAATCTCCGTAGCCATAACTTTAAGGGATTCTTTATGCGTTGCTACCTCAGAAACAAGCTGAGTAACAGTGGAGGACAGAGTTTCAATCTGCTTAGCCGTTGACCCAGTTGTTGTTTCAATTGCTGAAATTTTCTGGAACATCTGATCGTATTTCCCAGAGAGCTCACGAATGGCCGTCAGAATTTCCATCGAAGTGTCGTTTCCATCCATATGATCTCTTTTCGTTTTCTTTGGCACAGGTTTTAAGGGAGTATCAGGTAGGGGAATCGCAAGGAGATCATTCATATTTGGATGTGAATCAAACCAGTTGTTATGGTCCTCGGTGTTTTTTGAAGAACCCAAATCCACTGAGGAGACGATGTTAACATTCACGTCAGCGTTTTCAACAGGCTCCATAGTTGACGCACGTGTTGTCTCGTTGGAAGTCTGTCTATTTTTCTTTCTGCCCATAGATAAATTAGCGCAAGGCGGGTAATACGAGTAGAAGAATCACTTATACATTTATGTACAAAAAAAGCCTGTTATTACAGTTATATAATTGTCCTATTTCAAAGTTTCCTGATGACACCACCGAAACGCGTCCACCTGTCACACCGCCATCTTGGCCCCCCCACTCTCAGGGTGATTGATTGCGCCTTGTGAAATGAATGACGTAACATTCGAGTTTCCTGGTAGAACCTCTGCTACGCTACGCTAAGCTAACATTTCTTTGTAGTTCTTTTGTTTCATTGGTCTGCGTGCTGATTGTTCCCCCAAGTGTTTCTCATTTCCCAGTGTATTTAACCCCAGTGTTTGCCTTGTCTGATGTCGGTGATTGTTATACGTAATGTTCTCTCTGTCTGTGTTCACCCGTACATGTTCATTTGATTTTACTTTTATATATTAAATGCTGCACTTGGATCCTCTGCTTGGTTAATGCAACTACATTACAATCTGTCTTGGTCCTTATAAATCAATCAGCCATAACTTTATGACCACCTGCCTAATATTGTGTAGGTTCCTCTTTTGCCACCAAAACAGCCCTGACCCGTCGAGGTATGGATCTTTCTATCAGAACCAGCATTCACTTTTTGAGCAATTTCAGTTACAGTTGCTCGTCTGTTGAATCGGACCAAAAATAAAAGGCTCCTAAAATTTTATTTATCAGTCTGTATGGCTCCATAAAGGAGTTTTAACACCCACATAACCTTTCTATTGCATAACAGGTCCTTTATAGTGGAAAACAGGTGAAAAAGAAATTGTTTCCTAAAAGAAAAGCAGACTATAAGGTTCTTTAAAAAGAATGAAAAATGGTTCTTCTGTGGCTTTACTTTAGAGAAGCATGCTTAACACCTTCATTTTTTTTATAGTGTGAGTGTATTCTGTACCTTTTTATAATCTTTATGGCAAAAACTGCACTAAAACGCGGCAGCACATCTCTTAGAGGTGAGCTATTTGTTGTACCATTCCCAACAAATAATGTTTATGTCTGATGTTTACTATGTGGTTGCCCCAGCAAACACTACTAAATAAAGGCACATTGTGTACTGTAAATGAGTATTAGTTATGTGTAATTATGCATGTAGTTTCAAATATGAGTACCAAACCATGTCAGGGAAAAATATTTATAAATACAAGGAATTTAGTTGGTAAGGATTATTTTTCTATTTGATAGCACAATAAAGGCAAAATTACAGAGACAAAAGGTAAAGCTGTATCAAAGGCTGTCATTCTCACTATACCTCTCACAGAGCTAAAATCATTTAGGTTATACAAAACACAACCTTAATCTCAACACAATTCACCTTAATCATATAAACCTATTCCAAATATCTTGGAATAAACACCAAGGACAAACAAGAGGCTGAACATCCAATGAAAATAAAAGCAGACTATTTCAATGTTAACATGGCTTAAGATCTTTAACATGGCATTTTAATAACAGCCTTTGCATTTGTAGTCTATAGCAGTGAAGCAGACATTATAGAAAAGCACAGTTTCCCTATGAAAAAATATTCATTTTAAATACGTTACATAAAAATGGACCCCTTCAGGACAAGAACACCGTCAACATAAGGTGCTCGTGGTTGGGAAGATGGTAGTCAAAGTACAGTAGATGGTAAAAACTGCCCTGCATTAACGCCGTCCTAGTATACATTACAATATTGTAAGTCCACTGTCTTTGTGTTAAAAGGTTGTTGATCAAATACGTCTCTCTTAATGGGCACTAAGTGGGTGAAACTTTATGACACCTTAAAGCTTTTAACGTAACACTAGTAAGGTTGTATTTGTTAATATTACTAAATGCATTAGCTAACATAAAGTAACAATAAGCAATACAGTTTATCTGCACTAACTAATCTTTGGTAATGTTTGTTAACGCCAATACAGTTATATAGTACTATTATATATAACTATTATGTGAGTTCATGGTGCATTAATTAATGTTAACAGTTACAAACTTTTGATATTAAAATGTATTAAATCGTTCCCCGCCATTGACGAGTTATATCGTCAATTAAGAGAAAACATTTGCATAAAAAACGTGTTCCTGACGACTTTTTATGTTAATCTGCAATATTGCTAGATGGTGCACGTACCCAATTTATAATAAAAACTGAATCAAAACGTTATTTACTAATTTTAAACTCTGTGTATGTTTTGATAATTGTTCTGAATCTGATCTCAATTCCTTCAGAAAAATTCAATTATTTCAGTATTTTGCTAAAAAAAAAATTTTTTTAAAGAAAAATACCCATATTTAAGCAGAGAAAAAAATATAGATAGTTTTGTTTGTATGTTTATTGCTTGTTTGAAAGGAGAGGGTCTGTTCTTTCATTTGATGTATGTTTATATATTTTTTGAAAAAAATTCCTGGAATGCATTTTGTGAAACTTTTCTGAAAATCACAAAAAAGCTGGCGGGCAACTTTTCAAACAATGGCTGGCGGGGAATGAGTTAAATACTGAAAATAGCATGAACTAAAATTAATAAATGCTGGAGAAGCATTGTTCATTGTTAGCTAATGCATTAGCTATCTTAACAAATGCAACATTATTATAATGTGTTACAGTTTTTTTAAAAGAACATGTGCAAAAAAAAGAACCGAAAAGCAGCGGTTTTCAACAACCCCAAATCAAATAATGATGTTATTAATTTGTATCAATTGCCAATTCTTTCGCTGCGTGGTTTTATTTACAATTCTTATGAATTAGTGCTAAATGTGAGTCAATCTTTTGAAACACTTTATGGCTGTTAACAAATAGTTTAATCAGTCTCCAAATCAGCAAATTATTTAATATTACCTAGCTAACTGTATGTCTGTATAAAACTTAAATACTTTGTATTAATTAATCATTTTCAAACAGGTTAGCGATAATAGACAAAATTGTTTATATTTCCTTCTAAAGCAGGAATGGTAAGCGATTAACCCTTTGAAAAACCGATGTCTCTTTCTGTGCAACTAGAAACAAGAACAAAAAAATGTATACGTACATTAAATCCATCTTGTACAGTTTGTTCATATATTTGAAAGATATGTACTAATCTGAAGCTCAATGTGTAGTCACAAAAAAATGACTTGTACTGGATCAAATACAAAACATAGAACTTTTTAAGGACGGTTTGCTTAAAAAAATTACACACTCACGTATGTACACACATACACACACGCACAAAGGGGAATGTCAAGATATCCTCTTGCAACTGTGTAACAAAACTTAACACCGACAAATAACAGATTTAGCAACATGTATGTGAAAAATTTCAGGTGTCAAGTTGTGGAAGTACGAAATAATCACGGAGTGTCAGAAAATCAGACACGGTGGCATTCAGTCTAGGAAAGCTGCATGCTGTTCCATGTGGCCTTTAGTTAAGAGCAGGTTTGGAGACGATGCACAAGGTCTTACACTGTGAATCATCACACTATGGGATTGCCACTAAATATAGAGCACAAAGACATTGTAGGTGTCCTGGCGGTGTGAATATTGTGTGTGTTCAGTGTCAAAGACTGTTATAGTTAGCCTTTCTGTAAGCAACTAGAGAAACCCTTTTAAGCTCAAATGTCCGATCATACTAGTGTGTTTAGTCGACTCAACTTCCACGAATTTCCCTACTTTGATTCAGAATAAAACAGATTTAAAAATACCACATATCAGGTGATCAATATTGAGTTCCCGAAAGTTCACATTACAGTACTGAGTTATTGGACTAAAAAGAAAGCAAATAAACTATTAAAAAAAACATAGGCGTAGGAGAAAGAGGCCAATGCCCATTATCAACATCATTACAATTATTCCCATTATAGTTTATTTCTGATTACAGATATATTATAGTTATTATTGTTATTGTATATTATTCACTTTGTCTTCACAATTTGTTCAAGGAAAGGCTGGGGGCTCAGGGGCAGTCATTGCGACGATGCTTTAGTGGCTATTGTGGACACACAATGCTGCTGGAAGTTGGGGGACATGGCCGTGTTGCAGCCCAGTCTCTGACAGGGGCCCTTCAGACCACCCTCCCCCTCCACAATCCAGGGGCTGCTGTCCGACTCCTTGGCAAGCACACTGCAGCACTCCTGGGATGGGGCACCTAAAGTGGATTGGAGGGTGGAAGGAGGCAGACCTAATGGGTCACTGGAAGAGTGGTCTTGAAGGACGCTGATGATGTGGTTCAGGAGGTCATCGAAGAACTGAGGAACACCCTCATATCCTGCAGACAAGAAAGATAAGGTCTAAAAATTGATGGTTTCTTGAGCTTAAAGTGTCAATGACAATAATACACATCTTCTGTGAAGACATACAGTACTGTGCAAAAGTCGTAGACCAGAATGCCAGAATTAGATTTGTTGTTTTTGCAACGCTACAGTGATCATATATAATTGTTTCTCAGGCTCTTTAATGGAATGCATCCAGAAAATACAGGAAATGTGTATATAGTATTAAAAACTGTATAAAAATGTAAACTGATGTCTTAAGTTTTTAGGGTGAACTCCCCTTCCACTTGAGCAATATCAGGAAACTGCAGGATCTCTTAAACTTAAATAAAATTAAATCCTAATTTCTAATTTAAAAAAATGCTTAAGATGTGTTTAGTGCCAAGAGAGGTCACACTAAACACATTCCTAAAGAAGACATTTATTCCTGATTTTTTTTTTTTGTACATATTTTCAGTTTTTTCTGTTTGTATCTTAATAAACTAGATTGAAAAATAAATATGGATGAACATTAAAACTTCTAAAAAAAACAAGACTGGTAGTGGTGGCCTAAGACTTTTTGCACAGTACTGTATATGTAAATTTTAATGGAAAAAAATCACTAAAATGGCCAAATAGTAAGGAAAAAAGTTTTTTTTAGATATCTTTTGTTCAGGTGTTTTAACATATTATTAATATCTGATAAACTTTTGTCCACCAAAATGAAATTCTGAAACAGGTCTATGGTCAGTAAGTCTCAAAATGTATATGACCTAACAAATAATACTCAAAGAACAAACGCACTGAGTCCATAAATCATTGAAGGGGGTCGCACACCGTCCGCGCATCTCAGCGTCGCGTCTAGGACAACTCGGAGGTATCGTAAACCGGAAGTGCACATTAAAAAGTGCGAGCTTCGTCAGATAGCGTCTACTTCAAAATGTAAAATATACGTTAGCAGCCAATGTTAATCATTAATGATTTGGGACAAATATAATGTTATTTAATGTTAAACTATGTGAGTGGCGCTCTGTGACGCAACAGGGATTTAAGAACTTCCTGAGTCGTAGCTGGGCGGTGCAGACAGGCGCCTCCTGTCGGCGCCGGTGTGCGTATACTCATAGAAAGCAATGTGTTTGAGTTTTTTTAGAGCGGTGCTGCGTGACGCTGAGCTGCATGGCCGGTGCGCGACCCTCTTTAGTTATAACATTTTAAATTAAAATATTTCGTTAAAAAATTATTTTTAAAAACATCACTACACACTAAAGTTAAAAAAGTGAAAAAGCATAATACAACCCCTTTAAAATGTTTCATAAGGTGTTTTTTAAGTTTAGTAAAGTAAGAACCTGGCACAAAAATTCGGTGGTGCACATAGAGTACGTGTGCACTTTTCTGATGACAAAAATTGTGTCATGCGCACTGTACAGGTACCCTTGCGTACCATAGACTGTGGTACGCAAAAGTGAAAAGTGAAGCCGCCAGTGTCCCGATACAGCGCTGACATCTTGGGTCTTGAGTCTACGCAGTAGCGATTTCGAGACCAGTCCTGCGCAGTAGTGAGCAGGAAGTAAATCCGCAAGATGAAGGCCCCGCTCTCGCAGAATGCGCATACCACAGCTGTCAATCATGACGTCACACCATCGTTTTTATAGCAGAACATAACTAACTAAAAACAAACTTATTTTACACTTGAATTTACATCAGCGTGATAAAAACTATAGTAAATGACAGAAACCAGCTTCGGAAAAAAGATAATTGAAGTGTAATTAAATTGTTTAGTTGGTCTCAAGTTCCATTGAATAACACGGGGGAGGCGGGGTTTATGACCTATACTGGGACCAGTCTCTAGGGGGCAATCAAGACATTTTGGCCTTACTTTCAGGGCTTGTGCGGCATGCTTGTTTGGTACACATAAAAAAATGGGCTATACTTCGGCCTGTAGTCTGAGCTGGTGGGGGCTGGGACTCGTTTACATTTTCATGGATTCCACATATACCCAATAAAGGTGTCGGGTGTATAAACTGTATTTAGTGGGATGTTTATGTGGAGAGATACCCACCAGGGAATGCATTGATGTCAATGACTGCGTGTTGGCCCGTCTGGTTGTTAATGATAATATCAATGCCAAAAAGCGAAACCCCAAGAGATTCCCGCAGGGATTTACACAGCTCCCTGATGACATCATTATTAGGTGGCTGAGATACACCTTCCACGTTGTCTCTCTAACAAAACAGAAACACGAGAGCAATAAATTCAGACTCAATATTAATATGTTCAACAATGTATTTGTAAACGTATCTGGTATACAGGATTCCCACACCTTGGTTAACTTCAAATTCAAGGATATTTCAAGGACTTACCAATACCCTCAAATTAATGTGGGGACACATTTTAAAGGGATAGTTCACTTTAAAATTAATTTTTTTCTCATTTACCTAATATTGTTCTAAATCTGAATGAATTTCTCTTTTCTGATGAACACAAAAGAAAATATTTTGAGAAATGATGGTAAACACACAGCAGTAAGTAACCATTGACTTCCATAGTAGGAAAAAATTATTTTGGAAGTATTGTGATAAATGACTAAGAAAATATTTTGATAAATGATGGTAAGCACACAGTTGACGGTACCCATTAAATTCCATCACATTTTTTGTATTCCTACTATGGAAGTCTATGGTCACTATCTGCTGTGTGTTTACCGTTATTTCTCAAAATATCTTCTTTTGTGTTCATCAGAAAAAAGAAATTCATACAGGTTAAGAACAACATGAGGATGAATAAATGATGACAGAATTTTCATTTTAAAGTAAACTATTTCTTTAAGAGCAGGGTTACATTGTTACGTTTTCATGTGTCAAACACAACTATGCAAAAAGCATTTTGGTATGGAATTCTACAAAATAGAAGCATATAGAAGATAAAAGCATTCAAAACTAACAGTATAGCACAAGCGCTAAAAATAATTTTTATGACGTCCCACTACAGAGGGAAAAATATGGATTTTTTTCCAGAAAAATTCTTGCACAAAATATATTCAAGCACTTTCAATGACCTGTATCTATTTATGTTTATTTTTTAAAAATGTCCAGGGGCTTGAATTATTTCCCCCAGAATCACAAACTTTTTTTTAACAATTCATTTATTGAGACGTAGTCTCAGCCTCAGACGTCACGCCCACAAACTGTTGGCTGAACGTCTGATGTTTTTCGTACACTTTTCTGGAAACCCTGTGAGAATGTTAAAGTCGTCTTTGATTGGTTGAAAAAACCCGGATTTCCAGGAGACGCGAGTGTCGCGATTAGTTTCGGTCCCTGGAAAACAAAGCTCTGACGTTCCATTGAGGAAGAGAATCAGTCGTGTTCACTTGGATAATAATGAGCAGTTATCATGATCAGCTAAACATTGGATTCTCAAAAATATGCAAAGTTCGCAGCATAGACTCTCTAAAAGACGTCCAAGAGTTTTGCTTGAGGCAGTCTTTTTGAGTGGAGTCAAAAAGTTCGGTTCTCCTGAATTGCTTGTATGTGTTAAAAAGTGGAGAGATATGCTTCAAACAGATGTTTAACGGGAGCGTTTCATTGGTGTGGCTGTTGATGAAGTGCACAACGTTGTTCTATGGTGAGTAATGTTGTTTATTTAGATGCTACTCGGTTGCGGCTGGTTATTTCAATAACTGACTTGTTGCCAGCCGGCTCCTTATTGTGGGGAGTCCGAAACGTGACGCTAGATGAAACAAACTGTGATTGGTTGTTTGACATGTCGGTCAAAAAGCTCGTGGGCGGGCTTTGTCCAGAAAAAGCAGCGAAAAACACCAGACCTTCAGTATTGAAGGTCTGGCTACGCGAGACTAATTGAGACGCAACAAATTATCCCAGTTTATTTCAAAAATATTATAAAATGAAATAGTTGGATCTCTTTTAACATAATAACAATAAATAACATGACAATAAAGGAAAGACACTAATTAACATTAAATGAAAAGAGGAAAAAAGAAGAAAATAATTATAAAATTAAGTAATTTTTTTTTTATAATAATTAAAAAAAGGCACAGGTCAATTCAGATATCAAACCAAGAAGAGTTGAAAGTAGTTGAAAATAGTCAACCAGGAAGCAAGTATAAAAAGGGGTAACTTGGAAAAAAAACAGTAATTGGCTAAATGATTTAGAATCACAAACTTTTAAGGATTTCAAGGACCCGTGGGAACCCTGGTTATAGATGACTAAACTTTATAGATTATAGCATGCTTACAGATGTGAGGTCAGACGATGACTCGGGCTTGGACACGTTGTGGCTATTGAAGAAAATTGCTTTTCTGTCTGCAAAGGTGCAAAATAAAAACCCAAATTAGTATGACACACAAAAAACATGTTCGGTTCAGCAAATTCACATAAAAAAAGAGATGAAGTGTAAAAGTGTAAGTGCGCAAAAAGCCACTAGACAGCAGCAGAGACTCGTGATTGGGTGCGCAGATTTACTGGGCTTTAGGAGTGCCAGGCAAACAGGGAGAGGGAGGGGGAGAGAGAAAGAGAGAGAGAGAGAGAGGAAAAGAAAAACAAAAATCTTGTGCCCGAAGGCCTCTGAGATTTATAACCTCCACTCAAATAGCAATAAAAACGATTGATTTAAAGTGAGACAGCAATCTACCACTCAGCTTTCTTTCTTTATTCAGACACAGAGTCACAAAGTAATATTTATGGTGTACATCTATTAATCCTCAGAGATTTAGCTCACTAAATTTCCCTTTTAATGGATACGGTAAATGCCATTGGACATTGTTGCTTAAAGAAAAAGCAAAAGATGTTTAAAGTCACCCACCACACACACACACACACACACACACACACACACACACACACACACACACACACACACACACACACCTATTTTACACCTCAACAGACCATCATGAGCAGCTAAACCTGTATAGTAACTCTCCGACAACGTGCCACTCATTGTTTTTAACTTGCATATAATTATACATGTATTACTTATTTCAGCAAAGAGCTGTTCTCCTGAATTTGCATTAAACTAACAGGTTGCACAGCTTCTGACCATAACTGTTTTACATGGAACTCCACGGAAATTAGCATAATATGCAAACGTCTTTACAGAGGCCTGTGGAGAAAATACGACGTGACTCATTGAATAAGCACTTCTGCTGACTGGATGACGGCCCAATTTTATAGTCAGTTATTCACAGGTATCTGGGTTAAACAGCAGATCTTCTCTGCACGTAAATCATATCAGAATCAAGCATCATGGTTGAAAAAAAAACACAGAGACTTTCATGGACATTTTGCTTTGAGAGAGATTAAGCCCACTTACCGGATGGTCCAGATGGGAAGTTCTTCAGCGATGGTCTCTCCACCAAAGTGTACGACTCCCCGACCACAAACACCTTATAGAGCACAGCGTTGTGGTTTATGAAACTCTGAATAACACAAGGGGGCTTTACATCCTTTAGGTCCTCAGCACTGAAAATTATAGCCATCTGTACAGGGTCAAAGAGAGGAGAAATGATAAATCTTAATGCCCTGTTGTTAATATCAAGCACAAGGGCTAAAACTGAATGTCAGTTGGCGCCATCCTATGAGCTCTAATGCCCTTTTCTTTTTGAAATATACCTCTTCTTGTCCAAAATCTAAAACTGCATTGGATGTATGCTTAATGGAAAAGGCAGAATGTATTTTGACAGATTTATCTGACAGAAAAATACTAGGAATTTATATCTATATCAAAACTGGGTTTCTGGGAATTGCAGGGGATTAAAATTAAAAATTAACAAATAAACAATTAAAATGTAAATAATGTGCAAAGTAGTTAAAAAAATTGAATGATTAATAACGTTATTGGCTTCTAAAGTAGGGAGTCCACTCTGAATTGCTGAAATAATTAATCATATAGTTTGAATTTTCTGCCTGCCTCTATTTACATAGATACGAAGACTTTGCATAATAATCTCCGCTTACAGTCTTGCCCGGGAGAAACGAAAACTGCACACAGACACTTTAGCTAGTAAATGTATAAACATCATGTCCAGAAGACACAGTGTTTTCAGCTGTAAGTTTGTGTTATTTTTACTACCAAAGGATGAAGATGTGAAGAATTTGTGGTAAAATGACTTTTTAAAGAAGGGATTTAATAAACGTTTGGCAATGAAAGATGGTTCAGTACTTAACTTTCTATTAATGTCTTAATAGAAAGTTGCACTAGCAAGCAGCTAAGGCATGTTGCAGTTAAACTACTGTTTAGCTGTGGCCCGGTTAGCTTACATACTTGTTTAAATGAGTGTAAAAATGTTTGTGTCTGTCGTCATTTTTATAACATTTTGACTGATGATGAATGATGTGTATTAGTGTTGGTGTTTAAACTCTTAATATGCTGTCAGTGAGTCATGTTTGCAAGCGGCTAACGCATGTTGCACTACTGTTTACATTTTTGCGACGGCCGGTGTCATGAGCAATTGAGTCCCCCGTGGCAATTCTGCCCCCCTAGGACCCCGATTGGTACCTAGCACTAATGCCTGGTCAAAAATTTGTCATTGTGATATCTTGTCTGCGTTAGCGGTCTAGCAAGCTAATTACGTTGTACAAAATAGACGCATACTAATTTTTAAAATAAAAATAATATAATAAACTAATATTCATGTTGCAGACACGTCAGTACTTTTGTGTCATCATCAGCTTTACAAAAACAATACTTTTTGACATTTTTTATTATTGACATTTGTTGTAAACGTATGTAATATTCCTGCAGTATTCTTGCGGGATTGTGTGGTATTACTTTTTTTAAATTTCCACATGATTCTTTTATGTAATATTCTTGCAGTATTTCCTGTAATATTCTGATGGTATTACTTTCATTTTTCTATAGTATTTACCACAGGATTTTGTTGTAAAGTGTGTAATATTCCACCTATAGCCTCATTTATATACTACTTTATGAAACATATAATTTAAAGGTGGAGTGTGTAAATTTTAGCGGCATCAAGTGGTGAGGTTGCAAATTGCAACCAACGGCTTAGTCCACTGCTGACCCCTCGCTTTTGAAACACATAGAGAAGATACGGTAGCCGACACCACCATCGAAGACAACTTAGTAAAAAAATGTGTCTGTTAAGGGCTACTGTAGAAAAATGGTGGCACAAAATGGCGACTTCCGTGTAAGGGCACCTTCTGTGTATGTAGATAAAAAGTTCTGGTTCTAAGGTAATAAACACATAACGGCTCATTATGAAAGGTCTTTATACACCCCTAATAATATAGTTTTGTATATTATTTTGCATTTCTGTCAAGAGATCCTTCTAAAAATTACACACTGCACCTTTAAAAGACAACAATTGTAATTTTAACAACGTTCTAACTACATAAATCATAACGCGATTTTGTAGGAATTGTAATAAGGCGCTAAGAAAACTACCCATGAGGAGTTTTTTCAGCCAATGAAATCACGCGGGGGTCCTAAGGGGGCAGAATTGCCAGGGGGGACCGAATTGCCGGGTTAGCTTACATACTTGCTTAAATGAGTGCAAAATGTTAGTTTCTGTCGTCTTTTTTATTGCTTGGATTAATGATGAATAATGTGTATTGATGTCGCTAATGTCTTCTCAGTAAGTCTGTTAGCACTAGGTCAATATATGTTGCACTATAGTTGGACTGCGAGGAGATTGTGTCAGTTGACCAATCAGAGCAGAGTAGGCTACCGAAAGGTGGGGTTTAGGCAGACTGAGTTTTTGAACGGCTTTACACAAATTGTTTGGGGATCTCTGAGAAATGACAGTGTTTTTTGACCTTGCATGCATTTAAACCTGTTGTTAGGGACTCCTTAATAATATTAGGAAGCTTAGAAATTGCACCTGACTGGCACTTTAAATCCTAAAATGTTAACATTTTTTATAAAAAAGACAAATCTGGAATCTGAGGGTGCAAAAAAATCAAAACATTGAGAAAATCACTTTTAAAGTTGTGTAAATGAAGTCCTTAGCAACTTCATCAACTCACAAAAATAAGGATTTTATATATTTATGATATGAAATTTACAAAATATCTTCATGGAACCTGATATTTACTTAATATCCTAATGATTTTTGGCATAAATTGTGACCCATACTATGTATTTTGGTTTTTGCTACAAATATACCCAGGATGGTTTTGTGATCCAGGGTCACAAATATGTTACCAATAAAAGAAAATTCACAGATAAAGACAAAAAAACAGGTAAAAATAACAATAACCATGTAAAATGCTATTGAATCACTGAAATATTAACTTAAAATGTCAGGAGGTACTTCAAGTAAATATTTTAGGTTAAGGGGGTTCGGCTGACAAAAAAAGCCCTGATCTATATTGTAATGCTAACCCCAAATAAGATCAATTGATTCATCTGATTCACCCACTGTACAGACAAGCTCCCAAACCCAACACCAGGTGGCACTATAACAAGGTCATTTATTTTTGAATGAAAAACCTGAAAAACTTGCCTTGATAATACCAATGGTCACACAGTTCTCCATGTCCTATTTCACATAACATTTTGAATTTTCTGGAAAACTTACGTTTTCAAACTCCTACTTTTTTACACAACTGTAGTTTGCTAGTCTGCACACATCCTCTGAAAACCCTCCTGATAAGAAATTATAAAACTATGCATATGTGTGTGTTTTATTACTTCATGTCGTCTGTTGTCACAGAAAGATGAGCCTTACCTCATGGGAGTTCGTTCCGTGAGCAACACGTGTTTTGCAAACTGAAAGAAAAAAAAAACACAGAGAAAGAGGTAGTGAATATGTCCATTTAATAACATGACACTTGAGTAAGTCATTTTACTATGGCAGTGATGAATGCTTAATGCTGACTTTTGACAGACACGGGTTCACTCATAATGCGTGGTTATGAAGTAGTTCCAGGTTTATAGCAAAAAAAAGCACAAAAAGACAAAAACCTTTGTATTTTTTACAGCAAACACACTAGGGCTAGAATGTATATCGAGTTTGTAAAAATATATCAATATATTTATTGATATACACTCCTTTTTTTTTAAATAGAGCTCCCCTAGAGGTAAACATTTGATTTTTACCATTTTGGAATCCATTCAGCTGATCTCCGGGTCTTAGTCTAGTAGCCAGCCCATAGAGCCCCATTGTGAACCCGGAAATGTTGAGTACACCAAAGTTTTATTGCATGAATGGGAAGTATAGGTCCCCAACATACAGAAACTGCCGGATGCTAATTTGCATATGTTGAGCAATTTGCATAATTAGCATAATTAGCAATATTAGCTTAATTGTCCATTTTGGTCACATATTTTGCACTGTATGGCCAATTTCTACAATATGTAAGTGGTTTTAGAGGTTTTAGAGGATTCTGATTTCATTTCTGCCACTTTCAGACTTCAAAATGGTAATTCTATAACAGATTTGGATTAATTTAGACACTTTTTTATTAATTTCGAACAAAATTTTAGGTTATTTTTATGGTAAACACTATATTCTCACATTTCAGAATCACAAGAACTCATGCTCTTTGATGTGAATGTTGATAACCTCAATATGTTTACATTTCTTGAGGTCTGGTCATGTTTTTACAGTATGCAAATAAGCTGTTGCAGTGAGCTGTTGTATATACAATAAGTATGTTGTGAAGCAAAGGAGCATAGTCTATTTTTAAAGTCGAAATTATCCTTGCCGATATTTTTATATTCTTATTTATGTTTTCACATTAAGATAAAAGGTTATAATGAGTTATAATGACTGTTTTGTTCAGTACATTGTGAATTTCTATTCAGATCCATTTTGTGAGTGAATCTGGTGTTCAAAAATTAGTAACCATTATTAAAAAAAAATGTATTCTTTTTTTAAATTCAGACTTCTTGTGATTTGATCAGGAATGGATTAAAAACATTTGATATTCAGTGTTCTTGCTGCTTTCTCAAGTTGTCGTGTAGTATTAATTTAACCATTCGGATCTAGGTTTACACTTAAAGTTCGGTATTTTACACTTAAAGCCCTGTTTTCAGATTGTTTATGATGAAATAGTGAAATAGCATCTTTTGCAGCGATTTTTGTGTGAGCATATCAGTGAACACCCCTGACCACTCGCTGAGTTTCACGTCTTTGTAAACGAAAGTTTAATGCATTTTAGAAAGGATTGTTCCAGTGCACCATTAAACCCATTGTAGAGGTGTGAGGTGAAATACAAACACCCAAAAATTCTCAGGGCAGCCACATATGTCGAAATTTCAGCCAAAACCGTTCTATTTCATCATAAACAATCTGAAAACAGGGCTTTAAGTGTAAAATACCGAACTTGTCCTTTAAGTATTTTCAAAACAAAGAGAAAAGTTTTGATCAAGTCGAAATGTCAGGAAAGAAGTGTCTGTTTGCACCATGCAGTGGCAAAAATAGCGACTTTAAAATATCTTTACAATCAGAGGAACTCTGTAACCTTGGATGGAGCCCGTATGAAATTTACCGAAAGTGCAAAAGGCCCCCAGCAGTGAAAGCACTACCTCCTACAGAACGTTATATGCGCCTTCATGGAAGACGTGCCCACCTACAGGTGCTACTATGAAAATCAGCTGACCAGCCTGATCCACCAGTTGTGGATATCACCGTGTTTGGATGGGACAAAAAGATGGGTCTAAAGGAAGGAGAGGAACTGCTTATGCCCACACAGGATTCAAGTCCAGTTGCTCCTCCTGCTTTGTTAGATGTTGTCAGCTGTGGTTTCAAAGCTGTGTTGAAACCTTGTACATCAGCACAGTGCAGCTGTGTAGCTGCAGGTCTGGGCTGTACCAGTTATTGTTCCTGCAAAGGCAATGATGGTATATACTGCAACATACTTACACAACACCAAGAAAACAAAGAAAGAGATGAAGGGTCTGGAGAAGATGATGACAGAACAGAAGAGAATAGTGAAGATGATGAGGCTGCCTTTTTATTAATTGTGAGGCATAGCAGTTTGCCTGAAGGTGGTAGCCAGTGTGTGCTTTGTGTGGTGCGGAGGTAAGGCCCTCTTGGTTAGCCTTCCGTCTGGCGGGCTGACCCGGGTTGCCCAGACTCAGTTTTAACTCTTCCGTTTGGCGGAGTTTTAACTGGGTCCTCGTTTGACTTTGCGACTTGCGGACCAACCTGGAAAGCACATCTGCCATTCTGGCATGGCCCTAGTGACTTGCGGGGCCTGTCTTGTATGGCATGTATATGTTGTATATTTACATGTTTGCATTGTTGCAGAGGTGAAGCCCTCTTGGTTAGCCTTGCGTTTGGCGAGCTGACCCGGGTTGCCCAGACTCAGTTTTAACTCTTGCGTCTGGCGAAGTTTTAGGCCGTTTCCAAATGTCAAGGACACTTCCTTGGCAGGACTAGTCCTTACAAGTCACTTCCTTCAGAGGCTAGGCGAGGCTCCTTTTAAGCATTCGGAGAACACGTCAAATGGAACAGGCTAGCAAGTGCACGTCATTACGTCATTGCGTGATTGAAAGGTGTGCTTTCGGTGCTGCGCGTATAGGATTGTGGGTGATTTCAGCGTGTGAAGAGCGCGAAGGATACAAATATGCATCCTTTCCTGTATATGGGATATTTCTCGAACGAAGGACTCAGTCCTTGGCTGAAATTTCGAGGATCCTCGACATTGAAACAGTCCTTCGACAGACGTCGATGACGTAGCATCCTCGAAATTCTGGCTTCCGAGGATCCTTCCTTGACATTGAGAAACGGCTTTAGTTTACCCGATTACTATGTATCATACAGTTCCAGGATCCAAGTTATGTCAAATACCCGCATTGCTTTTTAAGGTAAGTGGTTGCAATCAATTTATTTAAGCTACATTTAAACAAAAGTTTTATATTTTATTTTACGTTACTAATCTTTTTTGTTTAAATGTAGCTTAAATAAATTGATTGCAACCACTTACCTTAAAAAAAATGATTAAATTCAATGAATAATTTTTTTCAGTGCAGGAGGGGATTCAGCCTCACTCTCACTATACCCTGTAAACAATGAATCAACATTTATAAGTGCACTCATGATTCTGAAATGTTAGATTATTGTAATTTACCATAAAATAACCTAAAATTATGACTGAAAGTAATAAAATTTTGAATAAATAAATCAAAATTTGTAATAAAATTAGCTGTTTAAAATCTGAAAATGCCAGAAATGAAATCAGCATCATCTAAAACCTCTAAAACCACTCACATATTGTAGAAATTGGCCATTTAGTGCAAAACATGTGGTCAAAATGGACGATTAAGCTAATATTGCTAATTATGCAAATTGCTCAACATATGCAAATTAGCATCCGGTAGTTTCTGTATGCTGGGGACCCATACTTCACATTTCTGCAATAAAACTTTGGTGTACTCAACATTTCCGGGTTCACCTAGTTGGCTACTAGACTATCTGGTGGTACCACTTTTAGCATAGTTTAGCATAATCCATTGAATCTGATTAGACCATTAGCATCATGCTCAAAAAAGAACTATACTCTCATTCTGACGTAATAATCAAGGACTTTGCTGCCGTAACATGGCTGCAAGAGGCGCAATGAGATTACGCAGTGCTTGAAAATAATCCCCTTGGTAATTTTCAATAGCAGATGACTATTTTCGGGCAGTGCGTTATATCATTGCGCCTCCTGCAGCCATGTTACGGCAGCAAAGTCCTTGATTATTACGCCAGAATAAGAGTACTCATAGCCATATCGGCCTAGAAAATCGCAACTTTTAATTTTCCGTCTGTCTTAGTACACGATGTAACTACAGATGAGTCAAGTTTTAAATAGGAAAAATATCAAAACTCTTTGGTTATTTTTAAGCGCAATGCTAATGGTCTAATCAGATTCAATAGATTATGCTAAGCTATGCTAAAAGTGGTAACGCCATACACGAAGATCGGCTGAATGGATTCCAAAACGGTACAAATAAAGTGTCCCTTTAAAGATCTAGCAAGAGGCAATACAGTATTTGGATGTTATGAGCACATCTGT
This sequence comes from Misgurnus anguillicaudatus, assembly GCF_027580225.2. NCBI lineage: Eukaryota > Metazoa > Chordata > Actinopteri > Cypriniformes > Cobitidae > Misgurnus > Misgurnus anguillicaudatus. The sequence goes on from NW_027395278.1 coordinate 4,601,611, forward strand.
AAAACAGCAGAGGACAAAAGAAGCACACATTAGGTGGCACAGTGGTCCATGGGACTGCAACATACGGGTTGTATTCAGGTCCAAGTTTAAATGTGATCCACTGTCGTTTTGCATGTCATCATTTATCTAATTCATTTATCATGCACTTAGAGGATAAGTGCACAAAGTCGATGTGGCATTTAGCGGATTCTGATAACAAAGCAGTATTTCTGAAAGACGAGCATTAAAACTGTTAAAGCGTAACTAAACCCCTGGTCAGAGCCTGACTCCACCCACTGGCAATATTTGAAAAATGCAAGAAAAGTGGGCAGATCCAAACGAAGATAGAGGGGACGAACTAAGCTTGTACCAAGTGTGTGGTGAGATCGTAACAAGGGCGTGGTGAGCTTGAACCTGCCTACGTCACGAGTCATTTTTTGGACCCAACATCCAATAGGAAAATTCAACTGCAGTAGCCACCGTTCAACCTGAAGAGGGCAGCACTCAGACGTTTTTACACCATATATTGTAGTATTGAAACACTTTATATCCAAATGTCAAAACATTTACTAAAATCAATGAACAGCACTAATAAAGCATCATTCTTACAGATCATTAACTAAAAAAAGTTGGTTAAGGGTTTAGTTACTCTTTAAGTTTTGAGGTCCATTAAAGTCCATTAAAATGAGAAAAATCCTGGAATGTTTCCCTCAAAAAACATAATTTCTTCTCAACTGAACAAAGAAAGACATCAACATTTTGGATGACATGGTGGTGATTAAATTATCTGGATTTTTTAAAGAAAATTGACTAATCCTTTAATTAACATATAAGCATGCCAGAGCATTCGGTCAATATCATCATCTAATTTTTGACGGAGGTGGCCTTTAGCGGTTTTTGCATCTGAGCTCTTCATTTCCGTTTTGTTGTCTAAAGATGTCAGGCTTTACACAAGCAAAACAGTGGCCAAACAGATGAGGAACAATAAAAGAGTGCGCAAATTATTCTGACTAAAGTAGTTGTTGGATATTATACAAGCCATGTGTAGAATTTTTAAACCTGTAAGTGTAATTTTATGATAGCAGTATCTGTAAAGTGACTGTTATAATGGGGCAATCAGGTATAATGACTATGCTCAAATGAGTGAATGTGTGCTCCTCTTAGTCTGTGCATTTTCATTTTTTATTTCAGGATTTGAACTTCTGCTTAAAAAAGCTATTTTGGTTTTAGATAAAGTGTATATAAATACAGTGGGTGAAATAAGTATTGAACACTTCAGCATTTTTCTCAGTAAATATATTTCCAAAGGTGCTATTGACATGATATTTTCACCAGATGTGGGTAACCACCCAAGTAATCCATACATACAAAATTGCTTTTTAATTACTGATCGTTTCAGCTTTTTGCATCTCCCTTTCTTCCGTGTTCAATACTTTTTTCCCTGTGTAATTTCACATTATTACGCATCATTTAATTTCTGAAATTATTTGTTTTGGTTTCTTTGTATGTGTGGATTACTTGGGTTGTTACCAACATCTGGTGAAAATGTCATGTCAATAGCACCTTTGGAAATGTACTTACTGAGAAAAATAGTGACGTGTTCTATACTTATTTCACCCGCTGTATATAGTCAAAATATGTAAGGAATAATTGACGACGGGCCATTGAATTATAAGAAAATAATTTACTTGAAGTGCCGTTACACCGCAGGTGTGCATTATTTTCAAATAATTCAAAGGACCGGAGTCAATTATTCCTCTTATACCACGGTTACCACAGACATTGCTCTGGTGCCTATTTTTAAGACATTTGAAAAGATAGGTGTGCGGTTTACAGAAAAATAATCAACACCCATAGAACATTTCTCAGCCAATCAGAATGCAGCATTCAACAGACCCCTGGTATAAAAAAGCGTAATATATCAAACATATTTAGCCATTCAGCCTAAAATTACTGAGATAATTTTTTTGAGAATATCGCCCAGCCCTAAATCACATTGGCATTCTCGAACGCTCATCTATTACTCCAGCAAATAAAATGTCCTCGAAAATCTGACAAAACAGAAATTTGTTTATACTGTGATACTTCAAGTTCTTGAGAATGAATGCACATCCAACAGTCCGTGATCAATTATTCCTTACTTAACATCCTGTTAACAGCTGTTCAAAATTAAATGCACAATATTTATTTTATAGTCTGATGAGCATGTCAATGTAGTGTTTAACTGCACAGTTTGTTGTTGTGGTCACAGATAACAGAAAACTGACTGAGTGACACATCACTTCCTGTTTCAGAGAGGAAGAGGCGGGACTTACTGAAGGGAAATGTAAGACCGTGCTGCTCGATCTGCTCCAGTGTGTCTGGCCCACACTCACTGTTCAGCACCATAAACGGAGGAGAACATATCCGGTCATCTGCAGAGAAATAAAGAGAGATAAAGATAAGTCCGGCTGAACTGCACAGATACTAATAAAGGAAGGAATTTCCATGCTGGTCCGGGCTGGTTTATGGCAGCTGGTGATGTTCTCCAGGAAAACTTCACTAGAAGTGTTGGGCTTTCGAAAGCCAATTCATATTACCATTTAATATCAAACTGACCCAGTTTTATCCACATTCTTAGAATGCAGCCTTGAAACAGGTCAACTTACATTGCTTTGTCTTGATTTAAATAATGAACAGTGTATTGACAGCATGTTGATATCGCAAAAATAAGTCCTGACAGTGTGATCAGGGTTTTGTATCACACTGAAGGGGCTTATTTTGTGATAACAACTGTCTGTCTGTACATTATCCCATTTAGTACACAGCTATTTACCTTATAAGTAAGGTGAGGAACATCAAATATTGATTCGATTTTTTTAAGACTTTCCGCGTTTGAGTGTATATATTTACTTTCGGTTTTAAGATAAGACAAGATATCAAATGTCACAAACACACTATGTGGGTTAATCATTTATAAATATAATGTCATATATGTTATTAAAAGACGTATGATATTAAACTGTACCTGTCAAAATGATTTGCAGCATCTGGGTTACCGTGTGTTATTAGTTTTGAGCGGTTGTTATCTGGAAATAACAAACCTTTGATTTTAATAATTGATTTCAATGTATATGTATATACCATACCAAGCTTATATATCACAGAATGTTCTTCACATTATCTAGGATGATTTTATATAGAAAACAGTAAATCACAAAAAAATTACTTTAGACTTTACTTTTCACATTTATAGTTATATATTTGAGAATTCTAGGTACTTTTGGCTACTGCTCAAATCTAACAGCATGGCACATTTTATCAAATACAATAAAAAACCTTGCTTTGTCCGCAAAAAATTATCGCGGCTGGTGTGAATCGCTCAATAGGGACCTTTTGTTTTGATTCAAGAGATTCACTGCACCGAACATTTGTTGCGATTATTTATGTTTGGTGTGAAAGGGCCTTTAGTAGGCAGCTGCCTATGAAGGCAACCTATTCGTTTTTGACAGTGCTTGTCTCTGGGTAACCAGCTACTCTGGGTCATTTAAGCTGTGAAGCAAACACTATTTAATGATACTGTAATGTATCTAAAATGTACTGTAAAACTAAGCAAGTGCAGTTTGCCGGCATATTAAACGTTCAGTTTATCATATCTGGCTTAGTCCCAATGATTATACGCACTGAAAAGGATGATGATATTTGTATAGAATAGATGATAGCCGCAGTGAACCTCGTAAAAAAACTCTCAGAGCTCTCACTGTCAAAAGGTCCTCTGTCATCAGTTCCCCTCTGCTTGCCTTTACTTCCCTATTTACTTTTCTGACTGGAGAACAATGGACACAAGGCCTGACTCACTCTGCATAATGTAGGAGCCATTCAATAGAAGTCCTGCAATTTGACCTCCGGGTTCAAGGCTTTGTTTGAAAATACTGTACTTTCATGTCCAGGGTACGATGAGAGTTGAAAAAAGTGTCAATAGCTGTTAACAGGGTTCTAAATTAACTTTTTTGATCTCCAGCCAATGTGGCTGGTAACTTTCTAAAGTTACCAGCCAATCAGCATTTCCACTAGCCAAATTTTTTCCAGTGAAAATAAGAGAAATTATGAGTGCCACTGAATGCATTTGATAATTTTATTAACATTGTTGGCATGAAAACACACATAAATGTAAGGCTTCTCCCAACAAGGCTCTCTTTCAATACGTCCTGTCTTGGCAGTTTTAATTAACGTTAGGTTCTATGATGACTTCGGGCACTCTATTGGTCCTTTACTGCCTCTGCCTCAACTTAAAATTATTAGTTCCCACCACGAAGTTGTTCGTTTCATTTTTTCTTTCGCGTACATGTGACAATCCTGACAAAACATGACGAGATTTTGGTGATCAAACACAAACAATATTTCCTCTAATGTTTGAGACCTGACTGAGGATGTAATTTGTCTTACCTCCCTTAAACTCATCGTCTCCTTTCTGCTTCCCTTTTAATGCTTTGCACAAAACATTTCAGATGTCCATATACAGAAGCTAATAATGATCGAGTCAAACTAAGATTTTCATTATTATTTAGAAACTTACTTTAGTTTCGTCATGTTTTCATAAGCTGCTTAGTCAATAGCGTGGCGTCAACTTTTGAATGCGGTTTTGCGTGCATGAACGCAAAGATGCGCGCGGACATGGATTTGTGCTTGTATGCGTCAGTGCGACTGCTGCGTCGCTTTTACAAGCGTAAGTTGGATAACTACATTCAATATAGATTTGTTTTGCCGCTATTAATACACTAGTTAACTGCTAAAATTTAAACTTGAGAGTTACGCTGGGGCACGTTCCGCCTTCCTTGTGTTTTGGTGGACGCGCTCCACTCGTTTCCATGGTTTCTCGCGCTGGTTTCACTCAAACTGCGCGCAGCCAGTGGGTGTATGAAACATCATCATGTAGCATTACGGCACAGTGTGCATGGGAAATGTAGGAAGTACTGCCAGAGGGATAAATGTCCGAGAACAGAGCAATATGTATCATTCATGCAATGCCTCATGCATCACCGGTCAAACTGGCGGGTAAGTTTTAATTAACACCCGCCAAAATGAATTTTAATCCGCATTTGGCGGGTTGGCGGGTGTTAATTTAGAACCCTGGCTGTTAATAAGTATGTATGTATGTATACGAAAACTAACAGGAGGTACATTATTTTTGTATCTCAACTGGTAGAGCACTGCCAGTCCTTCCAGAAAAACAAATTTTTATTGTTATTGTTGTGGGCAAAATCCTTGATCTTGCGGCACGTTTTCTTAAAAAATGTGATGGAATATGCCGGATATTTATGCAATTTTATGCAATGGAATTGCGGGAACTTGCCGCATTTGCAGCTTTTCATTGTTGTTCACGTTGCGTAATTACTTCACTTCCTAACATTCCCATGACAACGGGAATTAACTTAATTTGAAGTTAAAGTGAGGGCAAAATTTTAAATAGTAAGTTTATATTGTACAATCGTTTTGATTTTATTCGAAATGTAATGCAGCAAAAATGTTTTACAATGTAAATGTAAAATATTGGACAAAAAACTACCAAAACAGTAATACAACCCAAGCAGACTCTTCACTTTTACCATACGCAACCACTTTTAACTCTTTCGAAAGAGTTAAAAGTGGTTGCGAACATTTGACGAGATATCTCGTCAATTAAGAGAAAACGCTTCCCTGCCAGTGCTATTATCCACCAGGTGGCGCTTCTGCAACTTATACAACCCGGAAGTAGCGCCTCATGTGAAAGAGAAAGAACTCTGTGTATGTTTTAAACATAGATATAAAGGCTAGATGGCTCGTCCGCGCTGCTGGCCAATTGAGTGCAACGTCCGCATTTTGGCGGCCATCTTAGGACAGGGCGCTCGCTCACTCGTAGCATTGAGTTTTAATGATGCAGGTACTTTTAAATGACCATAACTTGCTTAATTTTTTACCGATTTTCAAACGGTTTGGTTTGTTATAAACGTCAAAGATGTACCTATGACACTGCATACCTATACTAAAAATAAAAAATAAATTCATGAAACATGTTAAAGCATCCAGAATTATAGCCACGTTAATAACGTTTGTAAAAACCCAAACCGTTTGAAAATCGGTAGAAAATTGAGCAAGTTATGGTCATTTAAAAGTACCTGCACCATTAAACTCAATGCTACGAGTGAGCGAGCGCCCTGTCCTAAGATGGCCGCCAGGTGATGCCGTTAGGGACTCCGCCTTGAGCCATCTAGCCTTTATACATATCTATGGTTTTAAAGATCGCTCTGCATCTGATCTCTATCAAAAGTCCTTCACAAAAATTTAATTATCTCAGCTTTTTGCTCAAAATTGGGTGTTTTTGAAGAAACTTACCCATATTTGAGAGGTGATAAAAAGAGAACTAATGAAGGTAGGATGAAATGTTTTTTTTTAAAGCAGAGGGTCTTCTTTCATTTGGTATATTGTTTGTTTATATATTTAAAGGAGCACATTTTCTGGAAGGAATTAAACCTTAGTGAAAATCATGAAAAATGCTGGCTCTGGCTGGCAACTTTAAAAAAAAAAAAAACGCTGGCGGTGAAAGAGTTAAAGGGACATTTCACTTTTTTTGAAAATATGCTCATTTTCCAGCTTCCCTAGTGTTTTTACAGTTTTGGAATCGATTCAGCTGATCTCCAGGTTTGGCGGTACCACTTTTAGCATAGCTTAGCATAATCCGTTAAATCTGATTAGACCATTAGCATCGTGCTAAAAATGACCAAAGAGTTTTGATATTTTTCCTATTTTAAACTTGACTCTTCTGTAGTTACATTGTGTACCAAAACCGCAATGATATTATGCAGTGCCTGAAAATAGTCCCCTGCTATTGAAAGTTACCAAGGGGACTATTTTCGGGTGCTGTGTAATATCATTGCGCCTGCTGCAGCCATGGTACGGCAGCAAAGTCCTTGATTATTACGCCAGAATGAGAGTATAGTTCCTAACCATATCGGGCCAGAAAATCGCAACTTTTAATTTTCTTACTACACGATGTAACTACAGAAGAGTCAAGTTTTAAATAGGAAAAATATCTAAACTCTTATTTTTAGTGCGATGCTAACGGTCCAATCAGATTCAATGGATCATGCTAAGCTATGCTAAAAGTGGTACCGCCAGACATGGAGATCGGCTGAATGGATTCATAAAAGCTAAAAATCAAAGGTTTAACCCTAGGCGAGCTGGAAAATGAGCATTTTTTTTTAAAGTGGAGTGTTCACCCAAAAATAAAAATTCTGTCATCATTTATTATATTATACATTTCTTTGTTCTGCTGAACGAAAATGATTATTTTTGAGAAATGTTTGTAACTAAAGTTTTGGAGCACTACTGTATTTTTTCCTACTATGGAAGTCAATGGTTCTGCAGCGTGTAACATGCTTTCAGACAGACACCAGGTTCAGAGCTGTTATCTGGGGAGATAAGGCTTCTTTTGGAGGTTTTGATGGCGCAGCACAGGAAATGAGTTGAAGAGTGAACCCACAACAGCCTGATGACGCGGCTCTACACACAAGCAACTTACCGAGGACTGTGATTACATCTGAGCACTAACAAAAGTGCTGATGAGCTGCTGAACATGGCTCAAAAAGCTCATATTTACTATACAATTATCTGGTTATCACGATAAGCTACCTTTCCTACTTTCAATCATAGCTTTGTGTACTAGGTTTACTCTTGGCAAAATGTTGAACGCTTCCTCAACTGGGCAAAGGGGGCCTTGCTTAATGGTACCTCAATCACCGGCTGTGAGAATTATACCAGCGACCTTTGGGTTGCAAGCCCAACTCTTTAACCATCAGGCCACAACTGTATTATAGCACCTTAAAAGTAGTCACATCATTGAAGTAGCCTACAAAAACATAGATGCTTTTAAAGGGATGCTTCATCAAATAATGAAAAATCTGTCATCATTACACACTTTCATGTGAAGCACCATTCATTTTTATACAATAATTTTTTCTTTCGATGAAAGTTAGTGGTGCTTCTGATCAAATGGTTACAAACACTCAGAACAAAGACATTTTAACAAGTGAGTAAATGATAACAGAATTTACATTTTTGGATAAACTTCCACTTTAAGATAGTACTAAGTCTAAATAGATTTCCATCTATTCTGGGCTTTTTAGTTAATGAGAAACATTTTAGTTTTAGTGTTTTAGTTTAATTTTTGAACACTGGTGTATATTAATATTCACTTAAAGCAAAGGGGACTCATTTAAAAAGAGAACTATAAGAACTGTTACTGATCGTGTGACAAAAGTTCCACATGCAGCTTCTCGTTAGCCAATAAAAGCACACACTGGCCATTTACTTCCTGTTTTGTCTGCCTTGTTTTTGAGTTGCCAAATGATAATATCAGTATTGAAATATCCTGTTGAAACTGCATGTGTGTTGCTGGTTTCTTATCAGAACTTGTCCATTCATCCACCTGCTAGCTATTTGTTCTCCTATTCCAAGGAAAAGGTAGATAAGACATTTTATAAAAGCCAGTTGAAAAAGACACAGAGACCTACAGATGTTTAGTAGTGTGAGCAAGCTACAACTATTCATAAATAAAATATAAGCAGCCAAGTTTATAATACAGTTTTGATGTTAAGCTTTCACTTGTCGCCTGTTACAATAGAACGCTATGGGGAAAGTTTCAGCACCAGAATGAATGCCAAAATATTTGCACACTTAAGAGATCAAATAATAGATTTTTAACCGAGTATGTCTATTGTGATAAACAGTTTAAACTGTAAACGCTTAAACAAAATTATAAGGACACGTATTCTCTTTTTTTTACAAGCTGGGAAACAAGTGAAATATTTTCCGGTTGTTCTAAAGCAGAACATCAGATGGAAAGTTATAGTGCACAACCTGTACAATGACATAAAGCAGTTACAGGGTTTGTGTATCTGATGGCTGTTAATACATGACTTATTATTGGAACTTGAGACTCCATCTCAATCGTTCGAGGGCGATACTGTAAATAAAAGAAAGAGTAATGGGAAATCCTCATGAGCAATTACGAATGCTTCCCGATGTTCCTGTTCCTATCTAAGCGAGAGTTCAGTATTAATCTTTACCTCTGTATAAACATTCCTGGCTCTCCGCAGACCTGCCGGAGCCAGCCGAGACGTTTATGGGATGTTTGTGGAATGTTTTGAACACGTTTATAAAGCATCGCTATGGAGCTTCTACTAAACAGCACCAACGTAACTTGTTGTGGGTTTGTTAAGGCCTACCTTAACTCTCAACTTTGCAGCCTTTGGTGAACAATTTAGACAGTGAGAAATTTGGTTAAACTGAGTCTCTTAAATGACCAAATGTTCCCTTCAGATGCACACCAGTTTAGTTTTTTGTAAAAACTTCTTAAATGTCCTAAAATAACCTAAGCCTAGTCCTGGATTATTCTAAACCCTGTCCCGTAATGTTTAAATACTTTATCCTTGTATTATATTTGTATGCCATTAACTGTATTTTCAAAATAATATTTCCAAATAAATGTAAATTTTCAAATCTTCCTTTCTATTGAGTTTGTTAAAATAACTCCATGAAAAAGATTTTCTGGAAAAACAAAAGAATCCTTATAATAAGCAACGGATTAAATAAAGGTGTGAATCGTTCCCTTATAAAGCCTGAAACACTCTTGTCTTCTGCATGGAGTCCTGTACGTGAATAACATAAACAACGAGTGGAGGAAAAGTATTTCACAAGTGTAAATTCTGGTTCTGCTTTGTCTCCGCAAGCAGGAGGACAGTGTTTAGGTGAAGTCCTTCAGGATGTGCATGAGTCATGTGGACGACAGCGAAGCCAGGAAAAGTGGCCCTAATCACATTGCTAGCAGTCTCATTAGGAAACGGCCTCTTATTTCTGACAGAAAAATGAATGTGAAGTGAGGACGAAAAGCGGTCATTATGACACCAGTGAGGGGGCGACTTCCTGTGTGGAAAGCCATTAAACAGATACAGACAAGCATACGCGGATCGCACATTACTCACTATTTCAGTTAGGATGCTGTCTTAGGGGATGTTTATACCTGGTATTAAAGGTACCATAAAATTGAAACATTTTGTGATCCAATCGACCAAAACTCATCTTAATACCAGGTGTAAACAGCCTCTTAAAAACAACTCGGTGGGTTTGAAAAAGAGCCCAAAAGAGTTAAACCAGTAATCTAGAGCGGCTGCCATGCTTGTTGCTATGGTAACCACTGTCAGGCATGCTCACTGTTGTTGAAGAGAGGGATGTGAGTCTGTGTCCGTCCGTGAATGTGAAAGGGCGAGAGAGGGTGACAGATGGCCAGCAGTAAGGACTAACATGGGTCAAAAATGAATGCTTATTGTTTGAATTTATATTGCAGCCTGTTTAATGTTGCTATGTAACTGAACGCATTAAATGTGTCTTTCATGTTTCCTTGAGATAAGCGGTGGGAGGCTCTGAAATGAGGGCGAGAGGAGAGACACAGACTGGGGGTTTACAGATGACTGTGTTACATAACCATCTGTCATGTCTGGTTCAATAGAGTCCGGACACACACAAAAACAAATATAGACACTGACAAACGTGCCTGCAGAGTACACTAAGGCAAAATGCCCAAAGCTCCCAAATGTGTGCAGTATTGTGTGTGTATGGTGGGGTGTTTAAGGTAACTGATGGTCATTAGCAAAAATGTCAATTCTAAGGACCCCAGAAAAATATAAATTAATTCATGCCAGTGTTAAAATTTACAGACTTTCTCTACTGCACGGTAAAAACTTCCTTGTACTTAAATTTGAAAGTTTAATTAAACAAGTTGGATTTACAATTCATTTAAACGTTTTAGTAAGGAGTTGTTATGAATTATAAAAGTTATTTTAACTTTTTTTATAATTTCTAGCAACAGCTAACTGGTCAAAAAATTTGAAATTAATTGCAATTTTAAGTAGATTTTTTTTACTTTTTTTACTTAAAAACTTAAGTTTTTAAGGATATTTTACAGTTTTACAGTGTGAGAAAATGGATTAAAAAAACAACAATGGACGTGTTTCTAGGGAAATGCAAAAAGTGATGCACCGGTCTGGGAAATGTTTCGGTTCACTTACCATTTGTCCATGGAGTTTACATATAAATTAAATTTCATCCCCTGAAACAAGTTCATTGTCGTGGGTTTCAAAACATTTTTGTATTTGAAGAGTTAATTAGCAATTAGTTACCACCAAAATCAGTATTGTATCAGGTCAGTTTTAAAAAGTAAATTCTTGTTGGAGCCGATGGTGAAGTGGGGAGCTCTCTGCCCTTTCGGTGAGCCGAGTTCGATTCCCGGCTTGTGGTCATTTGCCGATCACATACCCCTCTCTCATCCCTGTACTTTCCTGTCCTCTCCTAAAACTCACTGTTCACTCTTTCCCCGCCATTGACGAGATATCTCATCAATCAAGAGAAAACGCTTCCCCGCCAATGACGAGTATTTCCGTCTTTCTGCAATACCGCTATTATCCACAACTTTTTAAACCCGGAAGCAGAAAGCTGCTGCATGTCCGTGTCTGTTTTAAAGATCGCTCTGAATGGGATCTCTATGAAAAGTCTGTCACAAAAATTGAATTATCGCTGCTTTTTGCTCAAAATGTGGTGTTTTTGCAGAAACCTACCCATATTCAAAAGCTGATTACAAAAGAACTACTCAAGGTAGGATGAAACATTTTTTTTTTTGAAAGCAGAGGGTCTGTTCTTTCATTTGGTATATTGTATGTTTATATATTTGAAGAAGAACATTTTCTGGAAGGCATTAAACTTTGGTGAAAATCATGAAAAACGCTGGCGCTGGGTGGCAACTTTTTTATAAAATGCTGGCGGTGAAAGAGCTAAATGAAAGCAAAAACTGGCCAAAAAATATCAAAAAAAGTAAATTCTTCAATTTACGCAAAATCCAATATACGCCTGTTATTCTGTCATCTAATATAAATTGCTAAACCAATCACATCGCACCATTCCATGCATTGTAAACAATAATGGCGGCGCTTTAAATACACACGAAATTCTAGTTTTTTCTCATCTACTTTGTACTTCGTGATCAACAAAAAACGAAAACAAAATAGTTTGGATGGCATTGATAAACCTGCGGTGGTTTTCAGTGGCGGGGAAGAAACGTAAGCCATTAAAATAGAATAATTACACGAGAGGCACTCGGGCGTTCTCACATGGCATCATGCTTCTGTCATGCTAACACATTCACCCCTTATCCAAAACTTTCCATTATTTTACTCAAAGTCAATGAAAATCGAGCAGGACCAAAACATTTTACAGCTGATCGCTGTCAAAAAAGTTCAGCGACGACATCCCAAAGATGACAGCAGCAATGACAGTGTTCTTAATATGACAAAATATTTGTTTTGATTAATGCCATTAAATGTTTATTTTTTTAATCCGTGTATACCACTACTCAACTAAATGAATATAACATGGCAAAGATGAATGCACATTTATATACTGATTCAATAGATTTATAGCATTCAAAAACTTTTCATGGATTTATTGCATTTTGCGGAAAAAAACAGTTTTTATAATAAATCTTTGAAAATCAAATTATGGATTTAAATTTTTTATGTTATTATAACCTAAAGATGCTATGTGAAAGTTTGTAACAGAAAATAGGGGTTTCATCTTGTCACTTTCTTGGTATGGAAAACTAATTTTTACCCCAATTAGTCAAAATGGAATTATTGTGTTTTGAAACTAAACTCTTCATTCGTTTGTGTTGCGGGTATTTGCAGCGCATTTCTGTATTTGTTTGTGTTGCGGATATTTGGGGTGCTTTCTGTATGTTTTTGTTGTAAGAATTTGTAACGCTTTTTTGTATTTGTTTGTGTTGTGAGGATTTGCAACGCGTTTCTGTATTTGTTTGTGTTATGAGAATGTTTAACGTATTTCTGTATTTATTTGTCAAACTGATGAAGATGTTTTCTTGATTTGCCGGGGGTTTTCTATTTGCATGTGCAGTGACCCTCTGTCGGCCACCATACAGTTGCCCTGGCCCAACATACGTATGGCGGCCATGTAGCACATCCACTTTGCGCCTATACTGTACTTTACTCAACATGGGAAACCGGAAGAGCTAGTGACTAACGTGTCACACAAATCTGCTCACCATAGACCATGGGTCTTCAACTGGGAGTCCAAACTGCAGGAGGTCCGTCAAATGATGTTTAATCACAAGTTATTTTTTGATAAGAATGTAAACCATATGTACAAAACATTACATGCCCCCTATAAGGTGCACACGTGTGTGGGGTAAGGCTTAAATATCTCTGTTTTACACATTTATTATCAGGGGTTCCCTGATCCATGCCTCTCTCGTCATAGGGGTCCCTGTACCATAAAACGTTGAAGACCCCTGCCATAGACAGATTCATGATATCTGTAATGTCTTATGTGCTATATCTTAAAATATTCATGTATCTAAAAGAAAGATGTAACCCAAAAAGTAACTCAAAAGCAAAAACTGAACTCAGGAGCAAGAGTGTTGAGCCCCATTACCTCTCATGCGGTCCTCTATCCGGTGGACCAGCTGGTAAGACTTGCAACGATCCAGCAGAGTTCTGATGGCTGGAAGTGGGTCCAAAATGATGGTCTCTGGGTGAGCGTCAATATAATCCTGCATGACCAACGAACAGGTCAGAACAATGACAAACATGACTAATTGTAATCTTTAACATGCTGTATTGTGGGGCAACACAATTAATAATAAAAAAAGAAACAGAATTACAATTACGGGTGAATTCGTTTTCGACTTTTTACTAACAACATAGCTAGCTCTCATAATTATTTGTTATTATTTAGTTTTGGATGTTTAGAATTTACCACGCAGCTGCTTGACAGAAAGTTACAAAACATTTCAAAACTTTGTAAAATCTAATGGAGCCGCGGTATTAAAACATCCGCCCAAACGTTCACACTCCCAATTCAACCACGCCCCTTAAACGTCTCATTTGACTGGCTTGCTAAAATAAGGTTAGTTAAACACAACTCCTTTTGTTGTGTCAAATAATACAGAAATCGAAAATTAATAGTTTGTTATCTTCAATCTTTCCTCGAAGCTCCCAGAGTTCGCTTAGAGAAGCTGTCAATAACAAATGTCAATCATAACGTCACGCCCCATTTCTATAGCATCAAATTACTAGCTAATATGAAAGTAATCACATTAATGAACAATTGAACATATATCAGCATGATAACAACTACCTTAAAGGACCAAAACCATCCTTCAGAAAATTTTTGGAAGTCTAATTAATTTTTTTATTTTGGCCTGAGTGCCATTCGTTTGCATGGAGAGGGTGGGGTTTATGACTTGTACTGCATCCAGCCATCAGGGGGTGATCAAAGGGCAAGCAGCTTCACTTTTCAGGATGTATAATGCACACCCGGTCCTCTTCATTAAAGGGATAGTTCGCCCAAAAATGATTTTAAACCCATGATGTACTCACCCCCAAGCCGTCCGAGATGCATATGTCCATCATTTTTCAGACTAATACATCAGTTATTTTAGAAAATGTCTTAGATGTTTCAGTAAATCCTATGGAAAGTTATGGGGTCCACTCCTTTAAGTCCAAAACATTTGCATCCATCCTTTACAAAATAAATCCAAACTGCTCCACGATGATAAAAAAGGCCTTCTGAGGGTAACCCGTACCGTTTCGTTGTGGAAATATCCATATTTAAAATCCATATATAAACAAAATAACTTGCTTCCGGTAACGGCGCTATCTTAGTCGCGTCCGCATTCAAGTGCGTCACTAAAAAAAGTGCGTACACTATGCTGATCCCTCTCCTAAATAAGAGCCCTGCACCGGCCAAAAAACTAGGCCCTGACCCGGCCCGAGACGCTTAGGCCCTAGCCCGGCCCTTGTCCGACAGCTTATCAGAATTCTCAGCCCGAGTCCGACCCGAGTCCGAACTTTTTAATTCTCCCCATTAGGAATCTGTGTCCACAGATATAGTCACTGCATCGCGTGTGTTTGTGAGTAGATGTCTGTGCTGTCTGCTGTGAGGTTTTTATGAGAGAAGCACAAACTTTTTAATAGCCTATTTAATATGTAAAACTTGAATTTGAAATAAAACTTTCTGCGGAGAAGTTAATGAGATCTCTATCGTCTCTCTTGCTACATGACGCGACAATTATTTATTATTTCAAATCCGTTTACAAGATAAATATATATATATATACATTGTGTTGTATATACGCTACATTCATAATGAGAAGCCTTTTCTTTTTACTCTTACACTGTAGACAGTAATATATGTATATTATATAAAACGATGGTTGTGACAGCACATTATCCATTATCTGTTGGTTCATGTTGGTCCAGTTTAATTCAGGGTAATCCTTTAATAAAATGTATAATATAGTTATAAAATATTTTATTGTTTTGTAATATTCACAGCGCACATTCTCTCGGATCATTTTAAAACATTTTAAATCATTCTGCAAAATTTTGCATAGATTTTGCAAAAGAAATCCAAAGAAATAGCAAAAAATAACTCCTTACACCGCTTGTACAGCTGTACTCTTGCAGCAATTAAAGCAGTTCAGTTTTGTTTTAAGTGGCAAAATAGTTATATTTCTTTTTTATTTACATTTCAGAGCAGTTTTTGTTTGTTAAAGTTTTTTATGATAACCAAGTGGTTAGCGGCCGACAGCAAGTTGACGACATGTTTGATGAATTGATCCTCTCAAATCAACACTTCACTTGCCTATAATAACAACTATATAAAATAAATATTTTCAGCATATCACAATGTTAGTTTAAACGTTTAAACAAAATGGCGGCTTCCATGTAAGGGGACCCTTGGTGTGCAGACAAAAACGTCTCATTCTAAGGTAATAAAAACATAACTGTTCATTATGACAGGTCTTTATACACCCCTGACAATATAGTTGTGTATATTATTTTGCATTTCTGTCAAGAGATTTTTCTAAAAATTACACACTGCACCTTTAAGATCATCCTGTGGGCAAATCTATGTAATATACATAAGAGCTTTCTTAGTAAGAGCCTTGTCTTACAGGAGAGCTTTGTTTAAGAACATTAACAGGCTCAGCACTCTTACCGTCTCATTTAGAGGTCAATTCTTGGGGAAAATTTCATACATTGACAAAATAAAGGGTAAAATGAATTCTGAACTGAACTATTAACATTTATTGCAACACTTTTTTTGTGCAATATTTTAATATAATCCAGCCTGATCTCACGATAATTCTTAAATATTTTACAAATTGGCTAATTCGTATGAACTTGCACGAAGTGAAGTGTGCAAAAACGTACAATTATCATAAAAAAAACCTTTGTCTTGTAATTTCCCAACAAATTATGTGCGCCACTGTATATCACAATGGGTTGTGTTGTTGACTATTTATGTATAAATAAATTAAAACTAGACATTCTATTTAAAAAATACTTTCCTGTAATAATCATTACGCTTTGATTGTGTAGTTCTGTTATCCTTTCAGCTCTATAGATGTAGATAAAATTCCTGTTCCAGATTCCTTCACTTAATCAGAGCTGTGGATCTCGGCTTTAAACCACAGCTTGTCTTGCAGGACACGTGCTCAGATTCTCACCTGCACCCGCTGGACCAGCAGGAGGGACTGAGTGTCGTTCTGGTCCGCCTCCAGGATCAGGTCTGTTAGCTTATGAATGATGACATCCAATGGACCCTGATCTTCTAACGGCTGGCTCAAGTCAAGCTGAGGGAAAAGTGAAAGGTAATTTTATGCACTTGAAGCATACATATAAAGCAGTATTGTAAATATAAATAGTTAAATTACTATTCACTGATAATCTGCCCCTGCAGTGGTCAGCTTTTTAAGAACCAGGCTGATTCATAAAGAAATCATTCACATTAACTGAATCTGATTCACTAAAGAATCACATTTTCCCAAAGCCGCCATACAAGCTTGGAATAACAATTTCCTTATGTCAGATTAAATAGGAAGTACCCTGAAACACACTAATGGCTACAATCAAGTTTCAATCTACTTCCCATGTACGGAATTGTATTTAGCGTAACAAAAATATTTCAAATGAGATGACTGCTCAGATTAGCTTTATATTTAGTTTCATTCCTCCCACTTTTCAAGTCCAGAAAGGGTCACCACCCGAGTGGCCGCGCATCAACATCAAGAAGATGGAGCAACTTTAAACCACCCAGAGCTTAAATCCTGTGGTGCCGATGTGCTGACAAACCTGTTCTGTCTCTGTTAATCTCATGCTTACTGTACAGGAACGAGCCGTTCCAGTGCAAGGCCATATGTGGAGAGTGGAAACATACCACCGTGGCCTCATACCAACCGTCTCAATGCCAAAGATGGTACAATAGCCACAACTTTTATTTATTTAGACAGTTTGTTGGCTAAACAGCGGCTTCTATATCATCCAGTGGGCCTATAAAGTAACAGGAGACAGATCCCTCTAATATAATATAACAAGATACTCAAAAGATTTCGCCCAAAAAAAAAATCGATACAGTAATATAAGCTACAGTTCTTGCTGGTAAATGCATTGCTTCATTATGGATTGATAAGTATGCATCATTTAGCTTCATGTTAATATACAGTGCACTCCATTAGAGTCCTGCAACGGGTCAGGTACCAGCATAAAAGTGTCTTAAACGGGTGGATCATGACATTCCCAAAATTCACAGGTGGCTATGTGGATAATTAACTCCTTGCGGGCGGGTTGTAGAGCGGATGAAAAATATGTGCAATATTTGTGTGTCTTCTTCTTCCTTTATTTCTTTACGCCATTCCAGCATCTACGGCTATATTCATGGCAAGAACAAGAACAAGTTTTATTCAGACAAGTTGATCGATACACAGGTTGGGGGAGGGACAATCTGGCATCTCCAATCTGCCTAACTTGCATGTTTTTGGCCTGTGGGAGGAAACCGGAGTACCCAGAGTAAATCCATGCTGACACAGGGAGAACATGCAAACTCCACACAGAAAGGCCACCTGCCCTAGCCGGGGCTCAAAACGAGGGCATTCTTGCTGTAAGGCAACAGTGCTAGGCAAAACCCCGCTTTTAACCCTGGGTTAAGGATCGTTTCACACTTGTAATTTAGAAGCGGGGTTATTCCTGAAATTAACCCAGGGTAATGAAACCCTGCTCTGAAGCAGGGTAAGCACCGCTTTTGTGGGGTTAACCCCGCATTGCGATGCCAACAGCATGCAGTGTGAAACTTAGCAGGGTTTGAATGTTATGACACCTATTAAGTACATGACCCCTGGTTAAGTATGAACAGTGTGAAATGTGAAACAGATAACCAAGGATTCCGTTAACCCGGGGTTTAGAATAACCCAGGGTTAACTATTCCAGTGTGAAAAGTAGAGGTCGACCGATTTATCGGCCGGCCGATTAATTGGCCGATTTTTGGCATATTTTAAAAAATCGGCTTTGGCCGATTTTGCTGCAAAACTAGGCCGATTAATAGGCAGGCGCATCTGCGGGCACCTAAGCGCTGTTGTAGAACTCGTGACGCTGCCTCTTGCTGCAGGCAGCTCGCTCCCGTCTCGTGTGTGTGCAGCCATGCCTTGTTCACAAACAGCTTTACTAAATGATGGCGGATCGCGCGAATTAAGCAGCCAGTACAACAGCGCGACAGGCTTATGTCTCGCGGTGCATAGTCCGTGCAAAGATTAGGCTCATTTCATGTGATTAATGAGTGATGATGAGTTTTGTTTGCGTGACAGAGAGAGAAGAGCCGCGCGTGCACGCTTTCTGTCTCCCTGCTTTTATTACTCAAAACAAAACTGACTCGATGGCGAAAGGTCGGAAGACCAAATCATATCCACAAAGGAAATGTTTTTCGTGTTGTTACAGTAAGACTTTGTTTACAGTTTTGCGCTGCTCAGCCTGGATTAGAACACAGCGCGTCCGATTCGCGAACTGACTCCTTTGAACGGATTCGTTTGAATGAACGGTTGAAACAACAGATCTGTCCCAACACTAAACTCACAAGACGTCACTGTCAGCACAATCAGTCACTTATAGCGTCTCAGAAATGAGAATGTAAATGTGTTTAGAAAGATTTGCCCTAAATAACAGTCTCAACTAAAAACCATTTACTATGTTAACTTTATGATGAATAAATATTTTATCAGGTCTACCAAATAAGGATTTTATCCTACAAAGCAATAAAAGCCATGATAAAAAACTGATCATAGATGATGACAGCAGAGTGTCAGGTAATATCTGTGTCTGATAAATGCATGGTGCAGAGGAGGTTGTAAAACTCTTCAGAAAGACCAGTCATATATTTTTAAATACTTTGACTTAAATAGTGACATTTTTGCATTTAAAATATCTGCTAATAATGATGAGAACATTTTGATTATTATGTACATATATACTTTGACTTAAATAGTGACATTTTTGCATTTAAAATATCTGCTAATAATGATGAGAACATTTTGATTATTATGTACATATAGAAAATCGGCCAAACATATCGGCCATCGGCTGCCCCGATTTCTAAAAAATCGGCATCGGCCAGAGAAAAAGCACATCGGTCGACCTCTAGTGAAAAGCCCTATGTATAGTAAACATTAAAATGTTTGAACTACTTTTTATAACAGTTTTATTTAGGGATCCAACAAATGTCTGGCAACCGAAACTATAAGGTCAAAAATAGCAAAAAAAAGCTAATTTCTCGAAAGTCTTTCACACTGGTTACATGTTTGCTGCATTTATAAAGCGTTCGTGCCTTTCACTGCCTTTCCTCTATTTCAGCATTGTTCAGAAATTTTTTCATATTCATGTCATTTATGAAATTCGCGTCATGGGAGGGGCTTTTGCAACTCCGCTGATACTCCGCTCGCTTCCTGTAATCAGGTCACTACTACAGCAAGGTCCTGATTGGTGAAGGTGGCGCGGAAATCCGCAGAAGTTCAGATTTTTGAACTTACGCGTTTCCCGCGGCAACGCTCAATTTGCCGCAGGATGCCTAATTGCGTCTTTGCATTGACTTAACATGTAAATTACTCGCGCTTGCCGCCTCTACCGCGTCTGGTGTGAACCCTGCATTAGCGTCTTTTCTCCTTCGCTTGCCGCACTAAACGGTCCACAACGCACACACACACACACCAACACGTGAGGAGGAACTGTGAGGTTGGCAACAGATTTGCATAGTACGAGTTGATTTGACAGATACTCTCATGTAAACACGCGCAAAGCTTATTCAGAACCATAAATTAGTGGTTTTATGCGTTGTTTTTTCACCAAACTATAATAGAAATGCGTGGTCGAATCAAACAAACCGTGGAATTCCGTGGAAGGATAACAGGACGGTTCGATTGTTTACCAAGAACGTTACACCCCTAATCACGACACATGGGTTGCTATGCAAAATGTTGCGATACATTGCAAAGTGGGGCAATATATTTGGGATATTTGATCTTTTAGAAATATAAAATAATATAATATTAGATAAGCTGTCATTGAGAACACACCACTATATACAAACCTTAGCAAAACCATTTGTGGTGCGCTTTTATGTTAGTACTTCCTGTCACGGTTCAAGTTCGGAAATAAAAAGAATTCTATCCATTGATTGGGATGAAAACTTTAAACTAAACAATTGCCATAAACCTTGTATGATTTCTATTTAAAAAACAAATCGTGATGCTCACATAATGATTTGTTTTTGCACCCCAATTTAATACAAGATTCACTGTAATTATATAAAACAAGGCCAAGTTTAAGCGCATTTTGCACATGTAATTTAAAGTGTCAATTTTAAAGATGCTATTACGGCATCCTAACGCTCTTAGACAGCCAACGAAAGCATGTTACACATTGTTTTATCCTGCAAGTGTTTTGTGTAGTTCACTTGATATTGAATAAAGTGACAAATTTGTCAACACTCCAAACGTAATATCCTGTGTCAAGTTATTCATGATTCACTTCCATTTCCTTGTCTGTGTAAAAAAACAACGTATCAGTTATTCATGATGCTGTACACTAACCGAGACATCGCAAGTAACTAAACACCAATGTCTGTCTGCCTGTAACCTAAGGCAGCACATGATGACATGTAATGTGTGTATGTGTGTGTTTAGCTGAGGGTGGGCTGCTCACAGGCCCCTTTCCATAGCTCATCTCTGATATCAGAAGTGTAAATAAGAAAAAAATCATTTCTAGAGAATATATCTATGTGAAAATTGGGCATTTTCTCCTCTAATTAGTAACACATAATGACAAGACTGAGCAGGCAGAGGTCAGATGCTGACCCAGTCTGTACTGATGAGTCATGTTCCTGTAAGAAACAGGCAGATGGCTGACAGAGGGAGATGTGCAGTGTAAGAAAAACCCAAAGATGGATTTTGGCAAATCGTGCAGCGAATCACATTCTGAAACTGTCAGTTACAATCATCAGGACATGAATTTACAGATAGTTTGAAAGCTGTGAGGCTTTAATGAACCACATAAATACCTTATTACACTATAGGCACAATATGCAATTTTTACCACATAAAAAATAATAGTTGCGTAGCTTCATTAAACTGTAAAAGAGTGTAGAATGACAGGAGTTGTTGTCTCCACTGTGGATGGAAATCAATCAAACATGACTAACAAATCATGTTTGTGGACAACGTAATGCAATTAGTAGTGGTGTGATGAGACACTTAGTCCATGAGACGATACACAAGATTGGGTTCATGAGAATGAGATTTTTACACTTTTTAAGAAATCCTTAATAATAAAATATATGAATAGAAACTGAAATCACATAATTTTGAAATGTTTTAACTAATCTTGGACTGTCTCTAACAATTATTTTGGTTGATAATAAAGTAATTTGATGTTTTTTGGTAATAAAAAAATAGACCTAAATGAACAATAAAATTTGAATTAGAGGTGGGCGATAAACCGGTAGACATGATTAACTGGTAGAAATTTGTCATCCCGTAGAGATTTTGGACTATCATCTCTATCGAGGTTACGCACCCACGTCATGCTCCTGTGCGCGTGGTCATGAAAACGTAACATTTGTACACGTATTTAAGCACAGCAGTTTTAAAACAAGTTATTTTAAGCCATTGAAACACAAACAACAGATCTATATGTGTGCACTCTTTCTGTGTGTGAGGCAAGCGTGCCGCACAAGCCCTGAAAAGTGAAGCCAAAACGTCTCGATCGCCCCCAAGTGGCCGGTCCCAGTATAGGTCATAAACCCCGCCTCCCCATGTTATTCAATGGGACTTGAGACCAACTAAACAATTTAATTACACTTCAATTATCTTTTTTCCGAAGCTGGTTTCTGTCATTTAATGTAGTTTTTATCACGCTGATGTAATTCAAGTGTTTGTTTTTAAAATAAGTTCGTTTTTAGTTAGTTATTTAATGCTATAAAAACGGTGGTGTCACGTCATGATTGACAGCTGTGATATTGTGTGATATGCGCATTCTGCAAGAGCGAGGCCGGGGTCTTGCTTTCGCGGCTTTACTTCCTGCTCACTACTGTGCAGGACTGGTCCCGAAATCGCTACTGCGCAGACTCAAGACCCAAGATGTCAGTGCTGTATCGGGACACTGATGGCTTCACTTTTCACCATTGGAAGAGAGCGAACGGCGTCGTCCATCTTTTTTTACAGTCTATGGTTTAGGAGCGCGCAAGTGGCGCAACCGCTGCTCTTTCTGTCTGTAAGGAGAGCGCAAGTTGCGCAACCGCTGCATATTAAGCTTGTGAGCAGTTTTCCCGCTTCATTGGCCTTAAATACATATATGCGTCAAAATTCCCGTCTTTGCAAGTATCTTCACGACCATTTAGGGCTTAAAGGTATAGCGGAAGATTTTATGTGTGGTGGGCTACAGCTTCAGACATTTATTGAAGCTTGCATTCTCACCGTGTTTTTTCAAAATGTCTTAGGTTCGCAAGAGAAAAAAGTGTCTATGAATTGCATAACAAGAAGAGAAAGGTCTCTGAAGAAAGAAACAAGACCAGAGTGTTTTTGGGAGAATATTTCACACGTTGACGTGCGCTAAAAGCACAGGTTGAGCTTCCCACTGATGCCTCAGTCGCGAAGTTTCTACTCGACAGGTAAAGTTTGTCATGCTCTTTTGGAGAAATCCATTTAAAATCACTGCTAGTAAAAGTCGATGTAAGCAATGATTAGCGATGCTAGCCCTGACACAAGTCACGCACCGCGCAAACATCTCAATGTATGAGACATGCCGGCAGCAACTTGTAAACAGAGCAAAGAGAAGAGGCTCGTGCATGCTCTCTCTCGTGCACACATTTTAAAGGCGTTTCGTCTCTGGAGCAGGTAGAGTGTTGCGCATGTGCATTTAAAAAAAAAAAATGGAGAGGCGGTTCTTTTCTAAAATTCGGGAAAATCTTCCACTATATCTTTAAGAGAAAGTGAACAGCTAAATGAGAAAACGCATGTGTGTAACAGTATATTGGATCCGGTCTTAAAGGGGAAATTACCTAAATTTGCTCCGGTTTAACCCCATTCACACACACCTTTGGTCCCAGAAAATACCCGTAAAATTGCCAGACAAGCGTCTGTGTCAACACAAACTTGTCCCGTTAATCTTCTGGGATCGTTGCCGGAAAGAGGACCTAGTCAGATACACGGATAACCCTCTGTGTGAACAAGAAGCTGAAAGAATGCCGTAATGGGCGTGTTGTAGTGAGGACGCGCGCATCATCACAACAAAAGTTATGGTTCAGCTCCTTAAAACGAGAGATAACATGCATATAAACATTCACCACGAGAAATGTTGCAAACTATATTGACGCAGTTATGAGGAAATTATAAATGAGACGCATAAACAATGACGCACGTGCCGTAGTGAGGACGCGCGTGTCATGGCAACATGAAGTTGACAACTCTTTAAAATAAGGGATTTACAACATTCACGACGAGAAATGTCAGCAAACTGGACAAAAGCAGATATCAGGTAAGTTAGCTCGTTACTTACTGCGTTGAAACGGAGATCATTCAGCAGCATAAAAGAATATCGTGTCACGTGCTCATTGAGTTATAATAAAGGAAAATACCCGCGCGTCATCCCAACAAGATATATCGTTCAGCTCCTCAAAATGCGGGTTTTAAATGCATATAAACAATCACAATGAGAAACGTCTGAAAACTGTATTAAAGCAGAGCTCAGGGAGCTCGTCAAATATCCACTCTGAAGCTGAGATCATTCACCAGCATTAGAACGGTGCGATATGCGCTTCATTATAATCTTATCATAAACAAAAATGCACACGAGTGGTTCTTGGAGAGAGAAATAATATATAATATGCAAACTTCAGACGCTGCGTAGAAGAGAGGGCGGGACTTTCAATAGGTCACGTGTCTTTCCGGGACCATCAGATGCCGGGTAATCATGGCAGTGTGAATGAACAAAAAAACTAAGGATCCCAGAAAATTCCCGGATGCCTTTCCCTGTGTATTTTACGTAATGTCTGTGTGAAAAGGGCTTCTGTCACTCATGTTTATCAAACAGCATTAAGAGAAAATCTCTCACTGCTCTTGACTAAATCACTTTTCTACCTTAAATAAAATATATATATATATATATTAGGGCTGTCAATAGATTAAAATATTTAATCGCAGTTAATCGCATGATTTCATGAGTTAACTCGCGATTAATCGCAAATGAATCGCACATTTTTATCTGTTCTAAATTTACCTAAATGTAACACTTTTTAAGATTTTAATGCTCTAATCAGCATGGATTTGGATAATATATATGCTATATGCAAATGTATGTCTACAACAGCCTGTTTACATTTTCAACAGAACCATCAGCCATAGTTTTATAAATGTTTTTGCCTTTAGAAGACCTTGTTCTTTCTCCATTTCTGTTTGCTGCTGCATCATTTGTGACCTGTGCTGGCAAATTGAGTTGGGATAAGCAAATTTTCAAAAATGTGTCATTTATATTTTCACATTCTCTATTAAAAAACTTCAAAACAATTGGACCAATTGTTGGAATCTGACAACTATACCTGTTAATGCAGAGCAAAAACAATATCAATATACATATATGTTTTTCTTTTCTTGTTTAATTTTGACATTGAGACAGACCACTTTAAGACTGTAGGATAATGCAAGGGTTTAATATAAATGACACAACAGATACTTTCCCTTAACAGTTAACCAAACATTCACTTCAGATATAACAGATTATAGGTCATACCTGCGTGAATTCTTGTCAAAACAGATATTTTTAAACCTGTAATTTTGTCTATATATATCGAGCCCAGTCTCCTGAAGATGCGTATAAATAGCACGAAGTGTCACGCACTCGCGCGTTTGTGTGCATGCGCTTCAGACGTCTGCGTCAGACATCGCTTTTGAGCCTTGTCACTCTTAATAACTCTTTTAACATCAATCAGATCCCGAACTTTATCTCTCTTAATAATTATTTTAACATCAAGAAAGTCCTGCGGTCTATTTTCTATAATTTCTGGATGCTTTTTAAAACAAAACTAGAAAGTGAAAGAAGACGCATCTTTGCTTTATATGGATTTGGGACGGTACACCTCACAGAAAACGTGCAGATAAAGAAAACTGCACGTGCAGAAAACGTGCATTTTAGATGTTTAATTACCATTTAGAGCATTGGATTCGCTAGACGAGAGCTTAATGTTCTTATTTTTATGAAAAGCTCCGACTCATCTAGACAGCGCCAGTCACTTGCTGCGTCTCAATTCATCCAGCTGTGGGTCAAACAGAAATTGCGTGTTGCCTTAATCGCGCGTTAATAAAATTAGTGCCGTTAAAATTAATTTGCTTTAACGGGTTATTAACGCGTTTATTTTGACAGCCCTAATATATATATATGCATACATAATAGTTTATTATCATTCCTTTATCATTGACTACACTGAAAAAAATGATTCATTGAATTTAATCAATTTTTTAAGGTAAGTGGTTGCAATCAATTGATTTAAGCTACATTTAAACAAAAAAGATTAGTAAAGTAAAATAAAATATAAAACTTTTTTTTAAATGTAGCTTGAATAAATTGATTGCAACACTTACCTTAAAAAAATTTATTAAATTCAATGAATAATTATTTTCAGTGTATTTATCCTCAGAGAGCTTGAGTTTTGTTAGTTTTTATCATCTTTTTATGCTTGTATAAGTTTTTTGTGAGAATTATGAACATTTCTATGGTATTAAAGATTTGAATAACAGAAAAACCTTATTAAAACTCTACCGTGATACCCATCATTATGATATAAAATGAATCCTATTGTGATAGAAGATTTTGGTCATATCGCCCACCCCTACTTTGAATGATTAAAAGGTCAAGCAACATTAAATTGCTGCATTACTCCCATACTTAATGACCCACATCAATAGCCTAAATATCTTTCATTTCTAAAAAGCTATTAGGATATCGATTACAAATATTATCTCTTCCCACATTACCTAAGTGACATGTCAAGTCGTTTTAGAGGTGGAGCAAGTACATTACATTATTACATCTTTGCAATGTGTTTTTTAATGGGATATTTATACCCCCCAAAACTGAAGTAATGCATTCTGTTTATAAGCAGCAGATATACGCCACACACAGGAACCAAAAATACACTAAGATGAGAACAAAGAAGTCGCAGCATGGAGTAAAATCCATCCATTTAATCTTCCCTCATTCATAAAATACTGACACTCTTCCCAGCCAGCGTTTGTGTTTGATGGATCCATTTTAGAAAATAAGCAGGGAATGGGTATAAAAAAGCATACTGAGGTGAGAGACAAGCACCCTACAGCACTGATGGTCTAATGAGAAGCACTTTAAGATAACCAAAGTAAAGTGCTGAAAAACCCCATATGTCACATGATTCACCTCAATATGCCCATGGACCCATGCAGCATTTGAAGAAAACAGGAAATGCTCTTCGTCCTAATGGAGACTCACGTCTCTAGCCTCAAAGTATGAGAATTAAATATGAATCATGTAGTGCTCAGGAAGGAAATGAGCCTGATGAAATCATTGTCTGAGTTAATGTGTCTGCATACATTACAGCTTCACTGCATGTAAATCCAGAGTTTTTACTGTAAAAAACTGGCAGTTGTGGTTGCCAGAAAACGACCGTAAACAATATAGGAAACATGTAACTTTGCAATTTAAAACTGTAAAAATAATATGGTGCCATTTCCTTTTTCATTACAGCAAAGTTTTGTTTATTTTACAACTCCAACTGTAAAAGTTTTGTAAATGTAGGGTCCATTTTATGTTGTTTGGACATATATGTGTGTTGGCAGTGCATGAACACAACAACCCTACAATGAAAAAAATATTTTTTAATCCTCATTAAACCCAAGCACACTAATCAGGGTTCCCACACCTTGGCTAACTTCAAATTCAAGGACCTCTTAAGGACTTTCCAGGTCCAATACCCTCAAATTCAAGGACTAAATGTGGCACATTTCAAGTGAAAGGAATGTTACATTGTGTTACCTTTTAAGATACATTGTAACAGTTCCCTTTTGAGGGAACTTGCGCTGCGTCACAGGAAGTATATCGCTATTTGAAATACTGCCAAAGACGGCGTTACAGGGAGGCCACAAGTATGGCAAGGGAGACGCAGCGTCTCGTTCCCTTCTCAGGGAACAACAGTTACATACATAACCCGAGACGTTTTCATGTGTCAAACACAACTATGCAAAAAAGCATTTTGGTATGAATCAATATTTGCATACATAAGATTTAAGCATTTAAAGCGAACAGTTTAGCATGTGTGCTTAAAAAGTCTAGAATTTTTATGATATTATCCTATACTACATTTTGGTTTTGATTTTCTTTCCAGAAAACTTCTTGTGTAAAATAGATTCAAGCACTTTCAATGGCCTGTATCTATGTATGTATATTTTCAAAAACTTCCCAGGGCCTTGAATTTTCCCCCCAGATTCACAAACTTTTAAGGATTTCAAGGACCCATGGGAACCCTGTCTAATTAGACATCCTGTTTTGATTCTTTGGGTAATTTGATGTCACACCAACAAAGCCCCACCCACAACCACTGACTGGTTAAAGCCGTGCATAAGCTCAACGCCGTATCTACACCGTAGGTTATTCGTAGCCTGTGCGTAACTCTGCGTAGCCTGACGTGCACCTCGCCAAAATTTTAACAGCGGGTCAGTTCTACGCGGACCGCAAGCACTGTGATTGGTCCACTAAAACCTCTGCATCATATTTATTTCCGTTTGCGACGGTAAGAACAAAGATGGGCCAAGTTGAGGAGTGATTTAACCCAAACTGCAACATAAGATGCTGTTTATTTACTTCCATCACTGCTGGTCTTCTAAAAACATACACAAGTGGCTGCTTCTTCTTCGTTTGTGGGTTAAAAAACTAACAAAGCTGCTTCTTCATTGACGATCACGCTGCTACTGTGGTTAAATGCGTGGATACTGCCTACCAGTGGTCTGCATGTGTGTTTGCACATCGACGTGGACAACTTACAGAAAGATATATGAAAACCGATGCGTGACCTACGCCGCTGCGGCTACGCAATAGGACCTACGCACAACTATAATGTTTTCTAAACGTGTTTGTTAACACATTGTAGCACTAATGCAGCTAAAGATACTATTGACTTAGACCGTATTCACAGAAATCAGATCTATTTTTATCTGAATTTTTAATCTCAAAATTAGATTGAGACTTTAGCCTGGATTTCATGCAACATCTGCCTCTTACTAATTAATATAACATTATCCAAAATGAAAATAAACCTACCCAACCTCACTAACTGTCACGTCGACTTTTACAAGACCCATCTCTAAAAATAAAACGTTTTCATATAAACAACAGAACTTAATGGGAGGTCCTCGCAATGATATATATTTAAGTCTTTTGCGAGGGCTGAGTCTGTCCTTGGCTATTTATTCACAAGAAAGCCTTGTCTTTGTTTTCCCACACTTAAATAAAAAGCCAAAAGGTCAGCCTCAAGGGACTGTTGGGTTTTGGGATACTCGCATGCATTGATGTGACCTCCAGATTAGAGCGAATGCCTAACACGCACATAAGAAGTGGTGACGTCAAGAACAAGTAAAAAACAGAACACAAATGAGAACTAGCTTTATCATTTCGTTGATTTTCATTCATGCATTTGCCAAACACTTTTATCCAACACGACAAGGTATACATTTTTATTAGTATGTGTGTTCCCTGGGTTCGAACCCATGACCTTTTGCGATGTTCTACCACTAAGCTATACAGGAGCACACTATACAGAAGATATGTACATATTGTACTTTATACTCACCGCCATTGTGCAAGCATGTTTGTAAAAATTATGCTCCGTGGTTGGTAAAGTGAGTTTTTGAGTGGTTGCTAGGGTGTTACTACGCAGCTGCCAGGACTTCCTGGTTGGTTGCTAATACAGTATTAGCCAGTTGCTAGGGCATTCTGATTTTCTGGACTTTCACTACTATGCAGATTTTTTTTTCATTTAAGTGTCTACCAGACAAAAAGTCAAATAATAATCACAACTCGTCCCTCTTCAATACAAATAGGGATTTAGAACCACCAGTAACTAGACACGACTCAAGTCCTAATTATCTCACAAAAGCCTTTTGAGTTTTTTTCCCTGTGGTTTTACTCTATAGAGAACTTGCTGGAGGAACTTAGTTACCAAACATTACATCACTGTTAGTAATCTGGAAACTGAAAACGTATCTCTTTTATCACTCTAAGGCTAGAAGTCAAAGAGCTGGTTCTAACTCATACATGGTATGATGATTTGTAATGCTTGAACTATAAAAACGACCCTGTGTACATCTCAATCTGTAATGAACATCAATCATCAAAATTTCAGATTCATTGTGGCCAATTTTTGAAACGCGACTGGTAGATGTCTGCTTTACGGGTGAGGAGTTTGGTCAGATTATGGCAGGTGGTTTAAGGCTTTCCAGGTGCTGGCTTTGTTGAATGATCAAATGTAAATATTAGCATAGTCAAATGCATTGAGAGCAATTTTGGCTCACCTTTTTAAACAATCTTTCTAATGACAACAAACTAGGCACACCCCTACTGAAAGAAAACCGCTAAAACCATCATATGGGTTTTAGCTGGTCTCCCTGCCTGGTTTTAGCTGCTGTAGCAAGCTTTGGTCACTTTCTAAACTGGTCAAGCTGGACTTAGCTTAGAGAAACAGAGAAATAATTTAAGTTTCACCTTTTTAAAACTGATATATTCAAAATAAGTTCAGTTCAAAATGCGGCAACTGACAGTAATAAATGTGCAAAAAGCATTTTTTACCCCTAAACGGTTTTCTGTACAGATTGTGCGTGGTTGAATGTGTCCAATCAGACATGATCATCCCTATGCCCTTCAAAGATCAGAACCTCCATCAGTGTGTGTGCACGCACGTGCTTAGGTGCTTCCATACACAGAGAGACGCGTTTTAAAAAGCAAGCAAATCTTTCTTTTCTTGGCAGGACATATGTTTCCCCGTACATTGATTTATCTGTGGCCACAGAATCAACACTGGCCGCCATAAATAGATTTTTCATGATTCCCATTTACATTTTTATTTCACCATTTAAAATGGCTTAATTCATTGTAGCGAGCGATCAGGCCCCCCACCTCCCTCTCATATTGCGTGCAGCGCCTCAACAGCGACCCTCCCTCTCTCTCTCATGTTGCATGCAGTGCACCTCTCTTGCATAACAGTGAAAAGTATTTTAACTCCGCGTTCCTCCGTGTACTTTTTCACTTAAACATCAACAGTCACGGATGTTACTGACAGAGAAGACGGGTGATCGAGTTCATCATTACTGAAAGAAAGGTTAGCAGTAGTGTTTCCCAAACATACCCGTTCTCTTGTTGTGAGTCTGTTTGCGAGTATGCCCGGGCACTTTTTCTGTAGTCGTAACTCTGTGTAACAGCAACAGTGTATTCTCTCATATTGTCAGCGCTGTACGTGATATACAATAAAACTACCACTCGTATTTAAAATAAAAAAAGCGCTCATAACACAACAACACTGATGAGAAGAACAACATCTCTTTGTCAAACAATGTCGCGTTTTAGCAGCAGTAAAAGAAACTTTGGATTAAACAAGGAGTTAATGGGTCACGGGTTGTTACTGGGTCGTGTTTAGTCACCATTTTATAGACAACAGAACAATTAATATGTAAAAATAGCATTCAGTTGTGTTAAAATGCAATATAATTTGACAGATCAAAGAGTAAAACGTAATCGGCGTGTGACGTCATCACCGCCACAGTCTCTCAAAATCCTGTGGGAAACACTGCACATACAAACAAAATTATCTCGGAAATACCACAGTATTCTTTATCTAATAAATTTTGTTTGTTTGTCTTAAGTATATGAATAGAATAGAGGGAGAAACCAGGTCCATGCTTATCTTAAAGAGACAGTATCCTCAATAACCTACTTGAGTCTGTGTCATAAATGTTAATCAAACAACCCAAAACAAAGAGAAAATCACTTCTGTAGCTCTAAAAAATAATAATTATATTTAATTTGTACAATACAGACAGTGTTATTATTCATTTGATTAAATTTCTGTACCTAATGCTAATTTTAGAACTTACTTCATGTGCAACTTTTTTCTTTTTTATAAATGTTTATAATTTCTTTATTTGTTCTTTATTTGTTTTTCCCACCATTTTTTTGCTGATCCGAAAATTGATACGATCCGTGACTCTAAAACTGTAATGTGATCCAAACCGGTAGTTTTGTTATCCGCCACACCCCTACAGTCTAGCCTTCAAACAATCGCGGAACAGCTCAAAAGTAATTCAATTCAATTCAGGATCATTCACTAAAACTGACACACGGATACTGACAGAAGTGTTTTTAAGAAACATGTGAATAGTTGATGTGGAAAATTTATAAAATCCACTTACCTGAACAACTTCTATCCCTCTTTTTCTGCAAGAAAGAAAAAACAATGAGTGTTATTTTCTTCTCATTCCCTAAGCCATAATGTTATTACATGAACATTTTATAAATTCAAGATATCATCATACTGGAATACTTTTTGATATGAAAATTAGAGTTGAGTTCTAGGACACATAAACACAAACAAGTTAAAGCTGGTTTGAGCTCCAACAAGTCGACAGATGCTGCCATTGCCCTACCTGTAAACACGAAACAACTACACTACACATAAAAACAACAGAAATAACTGTCCCGAATCAAGCGCTAGTAAATCCCACTTCTTCAATAAAATAAGCAAGACCCAAACTATGGTGTCAAAAACATACTTTATGCAGGTACGCAATAAGCATGTGTCTCTTTTCTATATACTTAAATGTTTTCTATGCATTACTATATGAGACCTCTGTACACAAGGGGGTAATAAAGTTACTTTCAAACGTCTGCCCTATTAAACCTAACGTGTCATTCAAGTAGCTAGCTAGCTATAAAGATATCAACAGTTAACTAACTTTAACTTGTTCAGCAAGATTATATTTAAACTATCGCTCCACCATGACAGTAGTTGATCTAGATGAGAAATCTGACAGTAGGAGAACACAGTTAAGGTTAATGTGTTATATAGCTTTTTGCAAGACATTTTTCCATTTTAAATCACGCTCGGAAAAATTCGGAAAGTAACCCGTGTAGCTATATATGTATGCACTGGTGTGAAGCGTGTGTACTTTTTATACTCAACATCCAATTTTAGGTTGAGATCACTCATATGATGTGAAGTTTCTGATTCTGTCAAGAAACGTCATATGGGAGTTTGTGCGAATGATTTAAGCCTGCTTTCTGTGTGGGGACACATTGGGTAATTCATTATGGGTAGAGGATTATTTTGGTGGAAGACAGATTTTTAAAAAAATCATCTGTGCGCTGCATTGCGGATATGGAAACTGAAAAAAAAAACATATATCCAAAAATACCCTTGAGTTTAAAGCTGTGGTTTTGATGAAGCCCTAGTGCTTCCCTAAAAATCAAAAATCTGCAGGCCTGTCAGAGTGAACAGATCACACATGCCTCAACTTCTCCTGAATGTGGAGTATGTTGTCAGAATTACATTCTTCAAAACCTGAGCCAGCAGGCGGGAAAGAATGACATTTATTGTAAAAGCAAAGTGATTAAAAAAATGACAAGAAAGTGCAAATGGAAGGGCCTTTTTATTGTGGTCAGGGACCTCTGGCTTTTAAATGTTCATGGTTTAAAGCACTTAATTCAACACTCACAAACTAAATCGGATTACCTTTCTTGTTATTTCTAACTATCTAAGCAAGATTTTTTTTGTGAGGAGATTCTGCCAAACCTAAAGTGTAAATAAAATATTGGACTAAATCTAAGCCAAGACAATCCAACAGCAGTGCAGTATTGTGTAAAACAAGACTCATAGTTTTGACTCCGCTCGGTCACGGTGACAGATTAAGGCCATTGGATTTAAAGATAAAGACTGACGTATGTGTGGCTCAGATTTCTTTGCAGGGTTTTAGTCTGTTAACTAACTAAAGCAGGATATACTGGAAAAAGAAAGTATAACACGACGAGCATGTAATCTTTTATTTTGACTATGATACGAGGTGACAGACTCCAGAAAAACAATTCAAAAACTCAGTTTTAGGCATAAAGTAAATTTTCTTATAAATCTAACAAAGCTAAAAGAAATGAACTCACATACTCTGGTCTTAAATGATGTTGAATGTTCCCCACTTGCATAATAATTAATTAAATAAAATTATTGAATGCATAATTAATTTAATATATAAAAATTAATTTAATAACTACAAAAATAATAATTTTAATGAATAAAAAACAGTTTAATAAATACAAAAATTAATCTAAAGAAATTATTGCCTATTAATTATTTACTAAATTATTATTAAAGTATAAAAAAATTAAGTATTCATAAGTACCCCTTATATTTTAATATTATTAATATGTTCCCCACTTGCTTTTACAAGTTTTGCAATTTAAAAATGTAAGTTAATTAAAAAAAATTTAAGTATAACTATTAACTATTAACAAAAATATTATACATTTTGATGTTATATTTTTATATGTTTTATAATTAAAACAAATATTAAAAAGTCCCCTTAATATTTGAATATTATTGTTATATATGTAGGGCTGGGCAAAAAAAAAAAATTCTATTAAACGTGTTTTTTATGTGGTTGATTCAAAATCGATTCTCAAAGGACACAAATTATTTTTTTATGAAATAACCTGATCCTGTTTGATCAAGGAATGCGAATGTTTTGACCTTTTTCAGCATACATTTTTCATCTTCATCATCAAAATTGTATTGTATTTAACATAACTGTATGCATTTGAACATTAGAGATCGGTTCCGTTTTAGTGTACCTGAAATAAAAGGAGTTTAATATACAGGTTTGTGGCTATTAATTTATTTTTATTAATTACCCACTTGTAAACGTATGTTTACTGTTCTTTTTTATAAATATAGTATTTGTATTAAATCTATATTCATTGAGTTGAATCAAGAATTGAGTATAAAAAACCAACCCGAGAATCGAAATTGAATCGATTTGATAGCTTGTGAATCGAAAATGAATCAGACGATCTGGAACATCTAAATCCCCAGCCCTATATATTTGTGGTTTAAATGACTATAAATAAATATCTATAAATAAAAATATGACAATATAAAATATAATACAATTTACGAATAGTTGGCCTTGATGATAACATGTTGTTATAAAAACAAACCAAATAAAAATGAGTACATAAATAAATAGATATAAAATGCAAAACTCAAACAGCCCTGTGCGTAATCTAAACATGACATCCGGGCATCAGTGAGCACATTTACATCAGCCTGGAAGATATGAGCATGTGTATGGTTATATACCACAAACTCAACGTCAGTCATTTCAGCTCCACTAACTTCCCTAATAGTATGGTTTCATTCATAATGACGATATGGCACCTCAACTTCCTTACAGATTAAGTCAAGCAGTCGTTCAACACTTTGAATTAAAGTAAAGCCGGTACCTTGATTAGAAATAAAACGTCATCAGCTGCTTTCAGATGGAAGGTCATTTACTACAAAGAGCCGTAGTTCACTGACAAGAGGGGAAATATCGCATTCATAATCGCAGGTGATTCATCCACGATTTATCGTGCAGCCCTATTTCATATCAAGATTACAGAGAGATAACTGGTAGCCTGACGTTGTCATACTCAATTCTAGTCAGAATTTAAGTCTGATACCGCGCCATTGAGCTATAATTATGAGGCGTGTCTCAACCGAAAAATGCCTCTGCACTCAATTGGATAGACCTACGACCAATCGGAGCAACGGAGTGTGTGACGTATGTTGAAATTACGTCTTTTGCAGCCTGACCGAACTGCTAGTTATTTCGCTACAATGACACTAACATTGTGATTATACTAAGTCTGAGTTAGCGAACTTACATCAACACCTACTATGTTTACAACATTTCGTTTATATCACAACATTAAGTATTTACTAAGTCATACAGTAAGACTATCTCTTACCATTTGTACGTTAGGTGAACTTCATCCACGACGATATCCATTACGTTGGCTTGAAAATATTGGAGCCTAGCATGTCCCTCCACTTATTCAGCAACCACGATTCCAGGCTTCCGAAAAGAAGCTGGCCGACCGCTAATTATATCCATCTCGTCATGCACGCCGAGTTGCATCGCCGTGATACCAATTTCAGTTGCGACCAACTTTTGCCGAATCCCGTAGGAAAGGCGGCAAAAACATCAACAAATGCCTTGCTCGCGTTTCTCTGTTCCTCTTTTAAAATCAATGCTCTGTCGATATCTTTTAGAACAGACTCAATGTCAGAATCCACACATCTGAATTCTACAGCGGCAGCCATTTCTTTGTAAACAGATTCCAGTGTTTCCTCTAGGATTTTTTTCAGCTGTGGCGGCAGGGGGCGCCCATGATGATTATAAATGTAATTTTTTTTTAAAGTAGAATATAGGCTACAGTAAACTAACATGTATTTTTTATCATTTTCATGCTGTCATTTACTTTTCCTCATATTTATAGCATATTGCTTTTCTATGTTTGATCTAAAATGTATTTTCTTAAAAAACGTTACATAGCTACGTACGTAGTTCGGATATTTCATTGTAGTTTTAATGTAGTTCGGATATTTCATTGTAGTTTTAATGTAACGTAGTGTGCATTGCAAGTTGTGCTTGTGTTTAGCGTTACAGAGCTGTTGCAAACTCACGCACAGTCCTGTTTGATAATCCGCACCACTGTGATTGACCGAACATCCATCAGCAGCAATTTTATTTCACACCCGGTCCGGACCATTTGACATAAAGACCCCGAGCCGGTCACACCGCAAATCGCGCAGTTGAATAGAAACCTTTAACGGTCTTCAGACAGATCTTAAACACAAAGCACGGGGCCATTTAAAAACGAGTCGAATTTTGGTCTTGGATGTTAGACCCGCATTTTACTCTTGTCTATTGAGTCCCGACCTGCATCTACAACACAAATGACACGCAAATAGTCTATTATTACACCCGTTAGATCAAATCCCGCGGGTACCCCGACCCTGCTGTTTCGTCTGAAAACAGATAAAACAGTCTCACCGTCTGCCTCAAGTTTCTATTACCAACGTTCTTCTCTTCCACGGGAATAATGTAAGTTTCCTTACAAACAGATTCGACTATTAATGTCTTGCAGTCGCATATAAGTAGTATTCAGTATTTAGCCTTTTGTTTTTGGAAAAATATCATATCATTTAATGTGAAACTTTGTGAGTGTCGATCTAAAGCACAGAAGATTGATTGACAGCTGAGCGGTCAGCAGCGCGCTACTGCGCTTATTCTGAATAACTAATGACCAGATAAGTTGATAATATGACTGAGTACAGTGATTCCAAATGAATGTCCAAAAACTTGTTATATGTTAAATCGAAAGTTTAATCATGTCTTTTCTTTGTGTAAACTCACAATAAGGAGAAAACTTTGTGCTTACTTAAAATCATTAAAAACATGACGTGCTTTCTGCTGCTTTGGTCAGCGCGTCACAAAAAAAACAGAAACTCAAATACTTTTTTATTCGTTTTGTCAATTTAATTATTATTTAAGTGTAACATATTTCGTATAGGCTTATTTATTTTATTATTATTTCTCAAAACAGAGACGTAGCCTAATCATCCTCTGTTGATTTAAATCTATTTGTTCATTAAACTAAACCCATGGAAGAAATTATGATACTTTAGGAGATTTATTTATAAATGAGTTAACAACGCGAATCCAGAAAGGAATTTATTTCTAAGACAGCCAGTCTGGCAGAGCGGACTTTTATGTAGCTTTTTTGCGAGCTGCCGCCGTGGGTTTTGTCTAGAAGGGATACAGCAAATGCCGAAAAGTTAATGATTAGATTTGGAGGTAGGATTATTAGGATGAAAACAGCGGCTCTGGCTAAATGAGATACAAATACATCCTACAATCGTGTGAAATTTTGTGTTTAGAGTTGGGTTTGGTTGAAGGATTAGATTAAAACAGTGGTCATCCAGCGAGATTTCGTTTGCTGTATCCCTTCTATCCACAACCGCAGGCGTGGCGGGGATGTTTTAGGCATGGCGGGCCGCCACGGTTGAATGTATATAGCGGAAACACTGGATTCAACACACGCGCTCTTTGGTGACGTAGTTCATTACATTACTGTTGATCATCTGTCCATCATCGTATAAAGCCCGCCCTGACAATTTGATTGGTTCGACCAGCTTTGGGTCTAGCATAGTAGCTCCTCAACTGAGAAACCCCAGACCGATCTTCCCGTTCTCAAAATGTTATGGGCGGGGCTAAGATCGGCTGGCACCCAGGCTAGATAACTGGAGTACCATAAACAATACGGCTGGGAAGGTAGACTTAAAAAATGGTTAATTCAACTGAAAATGAATTATTAACCAATAATGAATTATTAATAATAATATCAGTGTAAAATGAAACTGAAAACAGTACAGATACAGAAATCTGCCATGTGGTAAACCACACTGCTAAATAGCACATCTGCAAGTGATTACACTAAAGAAACAAAGATTGTTTGTGTAATATCAGTTAAAATTAAAAACCTAGCCAAACATTAACTTCACAAACTCTATATTTAAAAGAAATATACATTTATACTGTAACAGCAAGCACAAATATAATTTACACAAAAACAAAACTACAGTTCTGTTTTTGAAACACTGAGTAGCTTCAAGAATCATTTTAAGGTTCTTAAATTTTTCAAGCAAAATTCATCCTCTATTAGCTCTGGTCCATAACAAATGAAACCTATTGGTTTGAACAATAAAACATAATTCATAAAAAGTATTTTCTAAATTTATAGGTGATTGTAGGACATGACAGGGGATGGGTAATACTGTCGAGAAGGTGACCTCTTTGCTTTAAGAGCGGAACCACGACCTCTCATGACCTTTGTTTATCCCTGCTGCATGAGTGAATAATAATTATCAGCTGTCTGGGACAGGAACGTGCAGAATATTCATGATTACCAAACATACAAACAGTTTTCTTAATGTCATGCCAGCTTCTTTGGCTATGTTTATAACGTTTGGTTATAACTTTCATTGTTGCTATGCCTGATTTGTTGCACCTGTTACAAAAAACTTGAACTAGAGTTGTTTGGTTATTGTGCAGCCTATAATTAATTGCAAAATGAGGAAGGAAAAGGGAGTTGTTCCTGATTAGGGTTGCAAATTTTCAGGAAATTTGGAAACGTTCCATGTATTTTACACAGTAATAAATGGAAATTGTGGCACACGTATGAAATTGAGTCAGAAGTTGAAAAAGCTATTGTTTGTACTTTTTTTGTACAGATTTTATGAATTACACCAAAAGTACTAATAATTTTCACTAATTCTTTAAGTTTCCAACTTGGAATATTTCTACATTTTATGAGCTTTGCAAAGCCTATTCATGATAGCTAAAGATTTTATATAGATTGCACTCACAATCAGCAGTTGTAGAGTATAATTTTCACATTGAATGTAAAAGAATAATAGCAAGTAACTGCTAAAGGAATACACCACCTTTTTTCAATATTTTACTATGTTCTTACCTCACCTTAGACAAATTAAAACATGCCTATTTTTTTTCAATGCGTACATTTAATCTTTGTACAGCGTGTCGTAAATGTGTTAGCATTTAGCCTAGCCCCATTCATTCCTTAGGATCCAAACAGGGATGAATTTAGAAGCCACCAAACACTTCCATGTTTTCCCTATTTAAAGACTGTTACATGAGTAGTTACACGAGTAAGTATGGTGGCACAAAATAAAACGTGGCAATTTTATTAAGCAAAAATGAGAACTATATTGTATGGCGGAAGAGCACTTAGTTTGCAGCACTTCGACCTCGGCGTGCAGTAAATTCATCACTTTGAATTCATATTTCTTTGATATATATTTTTACTTATTACAGTTATATTATCTTTGAAGTGGTCACCACTTTGCCCTCATTTTAGAAACCATCTCATGGAATACTTATTAAACAGCACTTTTAAACAGCTGTTTTTTTTTAAACCATTTTATGAATCCATTTAGCCACTGCTAAAAAAACGTTTTGCCATGAGCTTGCAGTAGTCTGGATTAATGCATTCATTGATTTAACTATATGCCGTAAAATACAACCTGCACTGCATTTACAACAATTTACAGCTTTCATTGCATCCAATCTTATAAATTGTTTTTATCAGCATGTCTGTAATCAAATAGGCTTGGGCGGTATCCAAATTTTGATACCATCAAACCGCCTCCCTATTTTACCCCGGTATACGGTATTACCGTGAATAATTATAAAATTATGACGTA
The DNA here is from genome assembly GCF_027580225.2 of Misgurnus anguillicaudatus. Taxonomy (NCBI): domain Eukaryota; kingdom Metazoa; phylum Chordata; class Actinopteri; order Cypriniformes; family Cobitidae; genus Misgurnus; species Misgurnus anguillicaudatus. The sequence continues at coordinate 4,641,382 of NW_027395278.1, forward strand.
AGGCTCAGACAGCGTCACCATAATGTTGGCTTGTGCCTAAACCCTTCAGAAACTGAATACCAAACACTAATACTGAAAAAAATAGCAAAATAACATGCACAACAATATTAACAACTTTTATTAGCAACAACTAGCAGTTTATAAAAAAGTTAAATACAAAGGTCAAACAGAATTAACCAGTTGCTGGTTAAAAAGTGATCTCTTAATTAGGCTATTATAGACAGTGGACTAAACGCTACTACAGTTAGCCATCTCATTCCAATTTCCAGGATCTTTTTGTGCGAAGTGAAATCCCTCACAGTCAATTTTTCATAACTCGCCTGTTTGTACTTATAAACCAATAAAAACATTTGGCGCAAGGTCAGGGCATTTGGGTTCTGGCGCGAGGTCACGGCGTTTGGTTTTGTGCACTCACATTGCATCAAGCTAAAATGTTATCAAAGCAAGACTTGAAAAAAATTGCTCAACATTTAAACCTATTTTCTGCACATTCCACCATATTTTAATGAAATAACGAAAGTCCTCCTTCTGTTAACTTATATTTCTGCATATTCCAGCATATAAAATAAATTTTTTTTTTGTAAAATCCAGCAATAAAATAATTAAAACGAAAGTCTTTCCTGGTTGTATTCCAAATTATTAACATTTACGTCTTTTAACAGTAAAGTGCAGATTAAGTTTTGTTTTTGTAAATCATTAGACATTTTTACCACTTAATTAGGTTTTGTTTTGTAGAAAGCCTTTCTTTAAAGTGAATTTCGTTTTGTATAAATTGTGTCTTAATTTTAATAAATGTTTCATCAACCAATTGCATGTATTTAATAAATAAAAAGCAAATATAGTAGAGAATATAATAACCGTGACATGGAGGCGCCGGCACGGCGCGTTCGCTTGCATTGCATTGTTAACTAGAACGCACGGATCTCACCATAAATTAATGAAACTCATACATTAGCATTAAATATCTTTGCTGCATTCTTTCTAAAGCAGACAAGGGCTTTCTTGCGGCTCGCATAAGCAGAGCATTGCATCGTCCATGTTTCACTTAATAGAAGTTGACACTTGTCTTTTTGAAAAATAAAAAAGTAATTATAATTATACAAAAGAGTTGTTCTAGTCGTTATTAGAAGGCACAGAGTGAGTTAGACCTGCCTTGGCGGTGCGTCTTTTATGCATTCTGAAGGTGCCTGTTTTATCCATCGTGTTGCAGTCTATTAGGCAACATTCCGCATAAGATGGGCTTAGATTTGGAAATAGATTACATCTACATTTCAGTGCTAACTGATAAGGTGATGATGATCATCATCTTTCTTTATTATTTTTAGCACTACCTCAAACTTAAGCGGCTTCTCTTCGGAGCTGTCATTTTCTTAAATAAGCCGCGGCAATGTTTCAAATGAGCTTCTAATGAGACAAACGCCTTTATTTTCCACGCGATCACCTTACTCAAACCATTTTGAAACTAAGGAGTCATTTGTCCTCCGATTGCATAAGCAGCATACAAGCTCCTCGGCGACGCGTTTGCGGGAAGATGTTTCGGATGAGCCGGAGGCAGAGCAGCAGAGAGATGCGACAGAGTTGCGAAATTGCATGCGCAGCTCGAAATAGCTGTTATTTCAAACAGCGTAACATATTTTAAACTCTTTGGTTAATGGCTCGATGGTAGGTAAAGAAAATTTTTAGATTTCGCCCTCCCTAATTTAATATTTAATCCTTGTCTGCTATATAAGTTCATTGTTTTTTTTTAAATGCCGGTATGGCGGTATAGAAACTGATACCTTTGCTATTTTTAGATCCCGCGGTATACCATATTACCGTATTACCGCCCAAGCCTATAATCAAACTCATGACCTTTGCAAACTGCAGGAACACTGTACATTTCACAAAGTTTCTCTATCAGCAGCTCCAGACGAAATCAAAGATCTTTTTTTGCTTTTTCCGCTGAATTATTTTGGAAAAATCTGCAGAATTCTGCAGAAAGATTTTAAATGCTATAAAAAGATCAAGTTGTAAATATTACAAAATTAAATCTAAAATAATTACTTTTTTTAAGGTTTTACAACTATAACAATTTTAAGGTTTTATACAAAATTCTATTGGTTTCTGATTAAATCAAACCAAATGAGTACCAAATGAAAATTAAACTGAACCAACATGAACAAGATAATGTGCATGTCAAGACCATAGAATTATATTTTTTATACAATTACATATATTTTTGTTTATAGCAATACATATATTTTACAAATTTTGCATGTATTAAGATACTTTCATAATTTTTACAACAGTGTAAATAATAAAACTTTAAATTAAACCAAACAAGAGCTTTAGTCTTATAAACGTACTTAAAATGATCATAGACTGACGCCTTGACAAAAGATCACATCCGCCTTGACAAAAACGATGGAAATCTCTTTAACTCCGCAATAAGTTTTATTTTATATCAAAATAACACAATAACTGTTATATTTCTTGAATATATTTCTTATTACCATTAATCATCTTTAAAGTGGTCACCGTTTGCCCTTTTGTCAACCAGCTTCTTGAGGTCTTATACAAGGATATTTATTAAAGCAACACCAAATAGTTTTTTTACCTTAAAATAACGTTTCCAAAAAAGTTTCAGTCGTTCATCCACTCGAAACAGGGTGAACGGCACTTTCTATCAGCCAAAACCATGCAGCCCTCTATCAGCCAAAACCGCACTAGAAGTTTCCAACCATCGGGTCGTGGCCCTGTAGTTCGAGTGAAAACTACAAAAACTTGCTTTACGGCAGACCTACAATCCAATCGAAAGTGGTAACAATTCCGCTTCCGACCTGTAGGGGGAGCAAAGAGCAAAAACTCTTTAGTGTTGCTTTAAAAAGCACTTTTAAAACTTTTATCAGGTTAAAAAAACTTCTGTTATAAATCCTCCAAGCCACTGCTGAGAAAACTCTTTCCTCATGAGTTTGCAGTTGTCTGGATTAATGCATTAATTGATTTAACCATATGCCGTAAAATACGACCTACACTATTTTCAGCAAGGCACCAAGCAGGCAGTTTTGTTGCAGTATGATACGCACGTAATGACGCAGTGCTGTCAAAGATTGTTATCTTGCGGTACAGTACACACACATTACCAAAATAATCTTTGTCTATTTGATGTTATTCTGTCAGTGTGTCGATTGTCTCAAACCTCCATTTCATGTAGGCTATACAATCTAGTATAATTTACATTCAAGCATTTGGCAGATGCTTTTATTCTAAACAACTAACAGTGCATCCAATCCATACATTGTTTTTATCAGCATGTCTGTAATCAAACCTGACCTTTGCAAACTGGACAACAGAAACATTTTGACATATGTGACCCATGCTGGCAAATTAATTCCGAATGCATACAGTCTAATTTTGAGCTGCAGGAAAAAGAAAGTATACATGTTGATTTTGGTCAAGGTTTTTATAAAAATAAGTACATTAAGCCCTCGTCTAGCGTTCCCAATGCTGAAAGGTATACCGTCCTAAATGCTTAACCTATTCAAAGATGTCCATCCACATGCATGTGACATTTTGGTTTCAGTTTTAAAACATGCAGGAATGAGAAAAATGCAGAACTTGCTTGATGTTTAAAGAGTTATTAAGAAAGATAAGAAATGAGCTTCCTCGCGCTGACTGACAGATTCGCGTGCAAACAAACGCGCGAGTGTGCGACCCTCATATATATACATCTACACAGAATTACAGTTTTAAGATATGGATACAATTTGTTATGTCTAAAGTGAATGTTTGGTTAACTGTTAGGGAAATAAATATCTGATGTGTAACATTATATTTGATCCTTTCTTACAGTAGATCTTAAAGCTGTCTGTCTCAATGTCAATCAAACAATAAAAGAAAAAAAAGTTGAACATATATTTTTTGTGTCATAGAATAAACAACTGTATTTACCTAGTCAAAGAAGAATTATAAGACATCTGTACATGGTAGTGACATATTGTGCGCCTCAAATGCGTTTGTTTCCTTATTCTTATGTAAACCTTGTGCATACAAAAGACTGCTGATAAACAGGCCAATCTCAACATAACACCACCTGTGACGTTACAGTTTTGATGTTCGCCCCCATTCTTAAATTACACATTGATTTTAAAACTTAGTTGTTAAAATGCTAAAAAGAAATTTGTGAGTGTCAGAGTTAGCGCTACATGCTAATTAATGCTATATGCTAGGGTTTAGGCTGACGTTTTACTATTGATTTTACGGTTACGTTTTGCAGGTTCATACTAAAAAAAAACACAAGCTTACGACTCAAAAACGTCCATTAACAATCTCCAAACAATTGGTTTTTCATCAAAATCTGTATTTTCGTCTGATACAGGCTCAAACATATAAGGTCTGTTTATTAATGTGAGCTACTGACATGAGCCTCAGAGCAGAGCAATCAGAGCAGATCTCAATATTTATTCATGACCCTTCCAAATAGGGCAACAATGAACCATTTTATTCAAAGGAGAAATCCTAGGGTTGTAAATGGACATGTAAAAATGTTTCTGGATAATTTTTGCACTTAATATAGTAACATACCTTCTATATCAAATAACAATTTAACATATTATTTCAATGCATTCATTGACACCTTTAAGGTATGGATTCGGTGATTTTGTTTTTGAACCTTCAAAAAACTTCATTTTTCTCAAAAACTGACTTTGCCGATTCTATCAACTTCAAACAGGTGTAGCTCTGTCATTTTTTTGTCATATTAAAACAAATCATACATCGTTTTAAAGTTTTACGCATTTTTGAAAATGTGCTAATTTCGACTCATTTTGCCAGCATGGGTCACAAATTGTTTTACAACTTCCGCAATCCTTAGTCGTGAGAACAGATGTTTGCAATTGGTTATAAATATTTTATTGCACAATAGTGACATAGACATAGTCAGAAATAGTCATTCTTTTACGTGATTGACTAACATGGGTATTTTTAAAGGCTGTTGTGATACTTAAAATCTTAAAACAGATTACATTCTGTGTTAGTTTAGGGACAACACATTAAATGTGTTGTCCGTAACTAACACATCTCTGTGTTATTATTGGAACAACACATTTTGTGTTATTTTTAACACAACTTGTGTTGTCCATTTCATTTATTTTAACACGAACTAACACATAAATGTGTTAAATGGCATGACACAAACTATGTGTAAAAAATTAACACATCATTTTTTAGAGTGTGATAACAACATACACTATAAGAAAGGATGTGTTAGTTTTTTTACACATTGTTTTGTGTTATCATATTTAACACATTATGTGTCATTTCGTGTTGATTTTGTGTTCACATAAATATAAGGAACAACACATGATGTGTTAAAACAACACAAAGTTTGTAGTTTCAAAAATAACACAGATTTTAACACATTATTTTTAAGAGTGTAGCAGGTATACAAAAATACACATTTATTCTGAAATCCAAACATTGGCTGATTCATTGGTGTATCCCTTCCCCATGAGGGTACTCAATTAAGGGGGATAACATACTATTTTGAATCTCATGAGATAACTACACAATTGTACTAAAATCATGCTATATTCATGCTGCCGAGGATTATTGCCTAGTCAAGCTGCAAGCTAATTTTCTCTATCCAAATATACATGACATAGTGTGTATTTAAATATTAACATGAATAATGACTAGGGATACATGCACTGATACAAAATTTCTTTAAATGTCTTAAACGTAATGAATACCGGTTTATGTTTGAGTCCGTATCAGACGAAGATACAGAATTTGAAGAAAAATCTATTATTCGGAGATTGGAAAAGATAGTTTCAAAGTGGTCTGTGTTTATTTTTAGTATAGACCTGCAAAATGTAACCGTAATGTCAATAGTAGAACTTCAGTCTAAATGCTAGCATATAGCATTAACTAGCATATAACGCTAACTCAGCAGTTGCAACTTTGTTTTTAGCATTGTAACAACGTTGTACTTAATTTAATTTGTTGGAGTCATACATCACGACTGTAATGTCACAGTCGTTGTTATGTTTTGTTAAGATTGGCCTGTTTTCCAAGTTCTTTTGCATGCACAAGGTTTACATAAGAATGAGGAAACAATAGTGTTTGAGGCTTACGATGTTTCTACAGAACTTTTATTATTCATCTATGCCAAGGTAAATACAGTTCTACATTCTACGGCACCTTTAAAATAACATCTGCCGCTACTGATACCAAAAGTTGCTCCTTGTTTCAAATGATTATGTTGTGAATGTGAGATGTCCAATAGTGTGAAAAAAGTGTAATTCATTTTTGCTGAATTTCTGCAGCATATATAAGGCTACAAAGTCTAACTATCATTTAAATAATAAATACCATTATCCAGGTCTAATGGTAAATGTCACATTCATTTCCCCAAAAAACAGTAGTTAAGTCGGACTAAACATTTGCATTACTTTTTTGAAAAGCTTAATTACTGCCTTCTAAACACTCTTAGGGCCCACTTATAAACCCTGCGCAATGCGACGCCAGGCACAACAGAAGTGTTTTTTGCTAGTTTTAACCGGACGCTATTGTTTTTTAAATAGCAAATGCACTCGCATTATTAGTGTGTTGCTACTTTGAGGCAACTGAAAATGATTGCGTCATTGATCATTGGCACACTATTTTTTATTTAAAGAGCATGTTAGTAATATGCGCCTATAGGCAGGTGCACAACGCACATATACTCTACTTATTACACAAACAGGGATGTGCAGCAGCACAAAAGGATGCCAAATATTAAAGTGTACGCACTTTTCGTAGTGATGTATGACGAGTGCGGGCGGTGTTTTGTTCCATGCTCTGTGCCTCCGCATATAAAAGTGCGTACACTACGCTGATACTCTCTCCTGAACGCAGAGAAGTCTAAAATGGCGGTTATCGGAAGCTTATTATTTTCATAGGTAAAGTTTTAAATATTTCTCTTTCAAAACCTCATCGATTACCCTTAAAACAAGTTAAAAGGCCTTCATTTATCCCCCGGAGCCGTGTTGATTACTTTTGCGAGGGATGGATGCACATTCTTTGGACTTGAAAGAGCGGACCCCATATTCATCTATTATAAAGATTGCAATAGATAGGAAATTTTCAATAATATCTGAATATGTGTTCAAATGAAAAAGGATGGACACATGTAACTCAGGTGGCTTCAGGGTTAGTATATCATTGGGTAATTTTCATTTTTGGTCTTACTATCCCTTTAAAATAGGGTACTTAAAGGACAAGTTCGGTATTTTACACTTTAAGCCCTGTTTTCAGATTGTTAATGATGAAATAGAACAGTTTTTAATGAAGTTTGGACATATTATGCTGGCCCGAGAATTTTCGGTTTCTGTTGAATCACCCCACCACCTCTACAATGGCTGCATAGATGCACTGGAACAATCCTTCCTAAAATGCATTAAACTTTTGTTGACAAAGACCTGAAACTCAAAAGATGCTTTCCAACAGCTGTTTTAGCATTCGTTGTAAACATGTGGACCTATTTTTCTAAACGCCTCACACCCGTACATTCTTCCGTTGAGAGCTTGAATAATAGACACTCCAGCCCAGTTGGTGGCAATAATCCACCTTTGCCAATTGCAAGAATACAAACAACTCCATTTCCGTTCCCGTAATACCGTAATACCGTACCTCACAGCACATCTAATACAAGTCAATGGAGTTGGACAAAAACTATGATAAAACCTTTTGGAAAGCATCTTTTGCAGCGATTTTTGTGTGAGCATATCAGCGAACACCCCTGACCACTCGGTGAGTTTCATGTCTTTGTAAACAAAAGTTTAATGCATTTTAGGAAGGATTGTTCCAGTGCACCTATGCAGCCATTGTAGAGTTGTAGAGGTGGGGGGGTAATACAACAAACACCCGAAAATTCTCGGGCCAGCATCATATGTCCAAATTTCTGTCAAAACCGTTCTATTTCATCATAAACAATCTGAAAACAGGGCTTTAAGTGTAAAATACCGAACTTGTCCTTTAATCTTTATCATTAGAAACAAATAAACCTTTATTTTTAAATTGAAAGGGTTTTACATGTGGAACACAAAAAATATATCTTAGCCTTGTCTGTTCATTGGCTGACAGTGTTGACTGCTTACAGTGATCACATTGTTCGTATTCCCCTTTCTTCTTATTCCTACTTTCTCCCAGCTCAGTCACACAACACACACACACACACACACACACACACACACACACACACACACAGTCTCTGGTCACTGAGGAAATTCGATGCAACACTGGCTTCACACATTACACAATTGTTCATTCAACTGGAGAGAAAGAGTGGAGGACGGCAAGCAAGTAGTAGACAAAAACAAAGATCTACACACACAATCTTTCACTCTACCACACACATTTAATATTCAAGTCCTGTGTGTAACCTTAACCCTTTGCCGGTCCAACAATTCAATTCACTCAAGTTTCACAGCCCATACAAACACAGAACCAAAGCTTTTGGAGTCGGAGTGCTTTGCTATGCCAAATCTCTCTCCATCTTCAGTCTGCTTGCTGTCTCTCTCACCCACTTACTGCTGACTAATAATCCAGGGAACCTTAAATGATGAGCAAGGCAATCTGTCTGATTGCACGGTTAAATAAAAGGTTTGGCGGAGTGATACAGCACTGTGGGTCAGTACGGGTGACCTTAACGTGCCATGTAAAACCATTCAAGGGCACCATACTGTAGATGGATTAGCCAAAACACACTCAGTGTGGAACAAAACACAGAAACACTGCAAACAATGATCCTTTTACAGCTTGTTCTGCTTTTAAACAAGCTAACTACCCTTATGATAATGCATATTATGAATGCAACAAATAGATGAAACACCACATACTTGGTTCTTAAATGGCTCTTTGTCTAAATGTATGGTCCCACAAAGCAGGGTGTTGTAGATTTATTTTTAATTCCAGGACATGTCCATATTGTAGACAGGTATAAAGACCCACCAAAGGGCAGTCGTAGCCTAGTGGTTAGAGAGCCGGGTATGTAACCTGTGAGTTGCCAGTTTAAGTCTCACGGCTGGCAAATTGCAACTGAGGTGCCCTTGAGCAAGGCACCTATCTCCCATTGCTACCCGCGAACTGTAGGGATAGCTGCCCACTGCTCCTGCTTTTGGGTCATTCACCACAACACCCATGTCACTTTGCAAGCACCGTGGATAAGAACCTGTTCATGAAAACAACTCATTCTTAGTAGGATATAAAATTTTGGTTATGTTATTTTAAGGCACTTTATTAAAAAGGTTCAGTGGGGAACACAGAGTCTTTTTTTACGTTGACACCTTTAACTTTAAGAATTTAAGTAGACATATTAAACCACTAAATTTAAAACACAGCATGTAATGAACAGCAAAACATATTATGCAAAGCTGATTAAACCAGATTAACATTTTTTTTGTTTGTGTGAAAGTCAGCCTCAGGATGCTGCTGTGTTGTTGTTGGTGGTTGCCACAGCAATGTAACGCAGTGGCTAAACTGTAGAGTGATTATTACCAACGGTTACTAGGTTGCTAGAGTATTCTGGGTAGTTGCAAGTCGCCTACTTCATGGTACAAACAAGTAAAGAGACCTTACCCGAGATGAGTCAACCTGATCTCAAGGGAAATTTACCTTTTTAACATGGAGGCAATTCCGAATTTGTGTGAATGTGAATCATACAAAAAACATACGATTATCCAAAAAGGCACATGGTGAATGAAGATTGTCCTACAACATATGAAGGAATGAGATGTTACAAATTAATACGAATTACCCACCAAAGTACCCAAAATAGGTATGTATTGCATGAGACTGTGTTGGATAACCCTATATGATACTCTTGTCGTAAGCTATTAGCTTCTTCCTTCAATGTAAGTCTATGGGATTTAAAAAAAAGTAAAAGTTGGGGTGGACGATATGACCAAAATCTTCTATTACGATAGGATTCATTTTATATCATAATAACAATATGTATCACGGTAGAGTTTTTAATTTTTTTATAAGGTTGAAATCTTTAATACCTTAGAAATTTTCATAATTCTCACAAAAACCTTATACAAGCATAAAAAGAAGATAAAAACTAACAAAACTCAAGCTCTCTGAAGATAAACAGTCAATGATAAAGAAATGATACTAAATAATTATGTATGTATGTATGTATTTAAATGTTTTATTTAAGGTAGAAAAGTGATTTAGTCAAGAGCAGTGAGAGATTTTCTCTCAATGCTGTTTGATAAACATGAGTGACAGACAGAAGCAAAATTAGGTAACTTCCCCTTTAAGACCAAAGTCCGGATCCAATACACTGTTACACATGCGCTTTCTCTTTTAGCCATTTACTTTCTCTTAGTCGTGTTTATGAGGACACTTGCAAAGACGAGAATTTGACGCATATGTATTTTAGGCCAATAAGCGGGAAAAATGGTCATGAGTTTAATGAGCAGCTGGTGCGTGACTTGCGCGCTCCTCAAACACTGAAAGAGCGCACGCATATAGATCTGTTGTTTGTGTTTCAATGGCTTAAAATAACTTTTTTTAAAACTGCTGTGCCTAAATACGTATACAAACATTACGTTTTCGCAACCACACGCACAGGAGCGTGACTTGGGCACGTAACCTCGATAGAGTTGATAGTCCAAAATCTCTACTGGTTGGCAAATTTCTACCGGTTAATTATGTCTTTTATCGCCGACCCCTAAGTAAAAGTATACCTATCTACCTCATTTTTGAAATCATTTATGTATAGTACTAGAATGCTACATTGCCAAAATTGAGTATGTAAGAATTAGAAAATGTAAAAAAGAACAACCCAGTAAGTTAGTTTTGGTAACCCAATATCTGCAGGCATGTGAAAAAATAGGTTATTGAAATTTGGCTCCCTTGTGACGTCAAAAGGGGATCTTATTCTGGGCTCAACATAAAGGACTGCCCGGTGGCCCGGGGCAAGCATGAGAGAACCAGTGCATCTATGGAGCGAGATATGCATCTTTATTACATGCGATAAATTAAATGATCTGAGAGAAATAAAACTATTTGAAAGAAAAAGTTATCACACTGATAGCAAAGAAGCATTTCATGAGAAAAAAAAGAATATTTGAGAGAAAAAGTTTTCATACCAATTGCAAAAAATAATAATATTTGAGACTAAAAAAAGTTTTGAGAGAAAGTATTTTCTCATGATAGAACATAAAAAGTATAAATTTGAAATTTTTAAAATTATTTTTGAGAAAAAAAATCTCTCAAGTATATGTTTTTTGCTATTAGTGTGAAAACATTTTCTCTAAAAAAAAAGTGTTTGTATCAAAACGCTTTTCTTTGCTCTCGATGCAAATTCTTGCTCTCGTGTCAGGATTTTGCTTTCTCTGTGAAAATTGTGTCATGGGCGTGGCCACGTTCCTATTGGCCAGTCGGGAAAGCATCGTCTCTCCAGTCTTGGGAATCGAACTGAATCATTACACCGTTGTTCGGTTCACCTAGATAGATGCTGTCTCTGCTTTTAGTTGAGCACGGACTCTAATGTTTGAGTAAGATGATGACACACAACTCGATGGATAGCTGGCTGAGCAAGTTCACAGCACTGAAGATTAAACATTAAAAAATGAAATGGTACTCTTATTCATGAATGAATGTGTATTATATTATTAGCTTGCTAATCGCTAATTAGCCATCATGCTAGGTAAACTTGCAAATGCCAAATGGATGTTTTGAGTCACTCCTTATTTAGTGAGTAGTGATCTAGTTTCTACCTTTGCACTTGCTAGCCTCAAAGCACCTGAAGAGTAACTGCTTGTTCATCATATACAACCTCCTGTATAACTTTCAACCAACGTTAGTGTGCATGGAAGGTGGCAATGCCACCCGTCCCGTGAAACACGAAATCTTCCCGTATTTACAGGCAAAATGACGCGTATCAAATCAATACGGGACGCGATTTGTTTTACATACACTCTTAAAACGAATGTGTTAAATTGAGACATCGGACAACACATCTAGTGTTTTATTTACATGAACTCAAAATCAATACGAAATAACACATAATGTGTTGAATAGTTTAACATAAAACAATGTGTTACAATTAACACACCCAGTGTTGTTACAAACATAACACATTATTGATATTGATATTTGATATTTGATGATCCGATAGGTGAACACAGCTGTCAAACACCTTGTGCCACTACATGTCAATCACCTTGTACCACTACATATGGATCTGTTAATTTAATAAGTTAATAAAAATATGGTTCAAATCTCACAAGTTCCTCCAAAGCTTATTTTTTGTGGTGGTGGTTGAGGAGATTCCCCCTTTTATATGTAAAGCGCTTTGAGTGTTGCAGAAAAGTGCTAAATAAGTGTAACAAATTATTATTATTATTATTATTATTACTTTGTTGCCCTATTTATTATTGTCATAGCTGTGTATTGATATTGAGAGACTGAGTGCATCTGTTCACACTGATTTCAATAGCAGCTATCTTATTATAATGGTATTAATGTTAATATTTTTATGAAAACAATATTTTTTTACCTGTATCCATGTATGTATATTTTCAAAAACTTCCCAGGGACTGGAACCCCCCCCCCCAGATTCACAAACTTTCAAGGATTTCAAGGACCCGTGGGGACCCTGTTGTTACTAACAAGCTATTAAAAGAACAAAGTCTTATAAAAGCACCATAAACGTTTTATGCACTATATTCAAAGTCTTAATACACTCAATAGCTTCATGTGAGGAACAAAAATACATGTATGGATATTTAAGTTCACAGAACACTGTAACTTACTCGCAAGTAAATCCACTGGTGAAGCGGACGGATGAAACACGTCATTCACACGATAACTGTGGGCTATTTTAAAGATCTGATTTTATAATGTCTCAGTAAGCCGTTGGATGGATGCAATTCACTATGTGCTGAGCACATGATGCATCGATGCTATTTGTGTTTTAACAGTTATGAACTTTCCATTGCGAAGCGAGGATTCCCACAAGAGGATGCCTTTTTCTCAATATGCGTTCTTCAGCGATCTTGCGTAAAATGATAGCAAAAGACTTAAAGCTGGTTAATGTTATGAAGCTTGTGCTTTGACTGGATGTGTTTAAAAGTGTGCTGTTTATGATGCACATCCACAGAGTTAAACTTTCTGTACATAACTTAGTTGAAAACTATGAAGTCTTGCATTTTATGCAGATAGTTGCACGTTGTACATTTATGTTGTATAAGGCTTAATATTATGTAGAGTGCGTCATATAGAAAGTGCTTCGGTTTGTGTTTAACCCTTTAGTTTCACTTCATCACGCAGCTATTCCTGTGAGGGGTTTCTGTTAAAAACATTTAATTCATTAATAATCTAGTATGTGTTCATTGTTCTGTCATAGTTTCTTCAAAATTAAGTTTTATTTAAGTGTTTTTAATAAAAATATTTTTTATTTTCACCATGACGTGTACGCCCCGCCCCTTTGATTGCCCCGCCCCCAGTTAATCGAGTACTCGTTCTTCAGACCTATGGAATAATCGAAATGAAAAAAATGACATAAAATGCACATCCCTAGTTTCTTGTAACTTGTAAATCATTTTAAATGATTGATTTGGTATCGGCCGATATTCAGAATTCTGGTATCGGAAATGAAAAAGTGGTACCGGGACATCCCTAATAACAATACCGTCCCTTAATCTGCACTGTCCAACCACGATACTGCCATTCAGTGCACAGAGAGAGAGAGAGAGAGAGAGAGAGAGAGAGAGAGAGAGAGAGAGAGAGAGAGAGAGAGAGAGAGAGAGAATAAAGAATTAAGACAAATAAGTGGGTGTGGGTAACTCTGCCCTCCCGCATGTTAGACTTAGTGTGACGGAGACACATGTCAAATAATTCACTGATAAAAAATGAATTGCGACGCCAAATAAAGGGTTCTTCTCGCACATAATGGTAATAGTTGTAAAGTTTTCTCACCTTTAAGCAAGCTACGACAAAACTCGCGTTTATATCAGTGACACGTGCGTTGCTGGAGCGATGTAGTTTGACGCGCCATTTGCTTATACAAACATATTTGATCGGAAAGACGAGAAAAAGGCGCAAATGTTAAGGTCTAATAGAAAGTAAAGTGTGTCAAAACCTTAAAACAGACTTCATGATCATCACATCATAGCACCTGTCATATTTATAATATCTAGAGCTTCGTCTCTCATATAGGTTATAGGTATTCATCCTGTCTGTAGGTTTTTGCATACATTTATACCTGTTCATTTGACATATTGCCTATTTTTAATGTAATGCATGCATAAATACAAAATACAATAAAGGCATACTATAGCTTCAATAGTCTATAAAATTAATAACTCAATTATAAACAAGATTCTGTCTGGGCATTTTCACTTTAACATTATTAACTTTAAATTGCTCATAATTTAAAACTGCGGTGAGCATTTAGTTAAAAGCTAGAGTGACTGGCAAATTTCTGTACATTTTTATAATCAAAAAACAATATAAACTGAAAAACATTTATAACGTGAAATATACCGTTCCGTTAAATAAAATGATTCATTCCATGGAATAGATTTTTGGTCATTCCGCCCACCCCTAATGCCAATCATAGTTTTCATTTTATCAGCTTATTTGCTTTTTAAAGAACACACCCAAAAAACTCACATTTTTGCTCACACCTAAAAGAGGCAGTTTTAACCTGTTGTTATAATAAATTATCTATTATAAATTATCTATATGACATTTTGAGTTAAAACTTTACATATGTACTCTTGGGACACCAAAGATTTATTTTACATCTTAAAAAAAATCTTGTGCCATGTCCCCTTTAAATCAGAATAACACTTTGACAACCTAAACATCAATTCCTGCTCATAAAGGCACTTCCAAGACGAAAACCAAAACAAAAGTGTTATCTTAGCATGACTCCTTGTTGCACACAGATTTACACAACCTCAAACACCCTTCCTTTATGGTTCTCAATATAGCTCAAAGACTTCCTAATAACTGTGTCCGATAAAACTCATGCACCATAACATAAACACAACTTGACTCAATACTCCTATCTTTACAGTAGTACTGCTGGAACAAGAACAGGCACTGAAAACTGCTGGAAACACATGCAGGATGACATCTAGGAAAAAGATGGATCTCCGCTTACCTGCACATCTCTGCAAATGCCAAGAAATTGAGTTTCTTCATCTTCTTCTCGCTGAGCCAATAGCCCACACGCCTGCATCTCAGAAAGGTCTGCATCTTCGACCGCTGATGGCCAGATGTGACACCAATGTCACTCCAGCAAAAACAGGAAACGTTCTTCTTACACAACGCCTGTCAAACCAAAGAGAAACGATCAGTCCAACAAACACGTGGCTACTATCCTCTTAATGATAAAGTCATATATGAAGACCAGCAGGTATCTAAACAACAAAGACGGATGCTGAAATAAGCCAGTAGATGTTCAGAACAGATCCTCTCTAAAGTGATGCCCAGGTCATACTAGAAATCTCCATGGCTGTGTCTCAAAACCAAGTGAGCTGCCCAACTAAATACATTTCCCAATTTTCGAAGTCTCCTTGGAGTTTGAACGATTTGGGTGTTGTTTGACGCTGTATGGAGACATCAACGCACGTACACTTGATAAGAAGAGGAAACCGCCTGAAATGCTGTCCATGAGGGGAGCTCACCAGATGTTGAGACACTGCCCAGCGCTGGATTAAACATAACTGTATCATTATACTGAACCAAATACAGTTCAATCTTACTCGTATGCATATTTTGTTTGTTTTTTTAAAGAAATTAAACCAGACTAACGTTAGTGACCAAAGCGGACTACTGAAATCCGCTTTAAACCGCTCATTCAACAGCAGCACAAACAAGCTAGCACTCCACCTACTTTCACATTCATATCATCTCAAGTCTAACTGATAACGTTAGATGTCAGACATCCTCTACTCTTGTTTTATCCCCAGCCGACACATTTAGAAAGCAGATGGAGTCGTATAAATACCTGTCTAGTGCATGTTTCGGGCTCCGATAGCAGTTAGCTAGCTGGAGGGCAGTCTGGTGTCCATAACTCGTGTGCTTGTCTGTCTGTCGCTGAGACTGTTAGTTTTAGATGCCCTGATGATGATCGGACGGATCTGATGCGATCCGATCGCAGTCCAGAGGTGGGGCTGGGCTCAGTTCAGTCCGGCTAACATGTGTATCTGTGTGTGTGCTGCTCCTAAAGCATGACAGGAGGTTTGTGCTGTTCAGCGCCTCGCCGCTCGACTGTGGTAAACGTCGCTTCCTAGCAATGGTCGCTAAGGGGCGCCAGTGCGACGTGTGCTATGGCAGTACTTCGACTTGCAGCAGATAATGGGATTTTTAAACAAGGTTAATAAATATTTAACCATCTGTGTGTAGCTGTTTTTGAAATGATTTTTGTTTAAAGATAGAAAGAAAACTTTTTTGTGTGTCTTCAATGAAAGATAAACGCCTAAATAAAGATAACTGCTGTAAAGTAGACTTTGTAAACAATGTTTTGCAATGGAAATGCTTGTTTTAAAAGCTGCAATCCGTAACTTTCTATCGCCATCTCTCTGTGAAACATAAATTTGCATGTTATTTTCCTTTACGCGGGTGGATGTCAAAATGACGTCACACTGACTTTTCCCCGCGAAAATGCACCACACCTAGCGTTGCCACCCGTCCTGGTTTTCCCGGGATTGTTCTCTTTTTTGAGTCACAGTCCCGGAAAATTTATATTCTTTCCCGGGACACGAATTGTCCCGGTTTTTTGTGAAAATGAACTTTTAAAGCAGAATTTCCTGGTTTCAAATTAAAGTGTTTCTTTCCGCTGTTTCTGTGTTCATCCAATCCTTTGTCCGTAACCGGGTAAAATAGAACAGGTAACACAGTGGATTGGCCAGGCGTTTACTTTTATTTGATTGGAGGCTCAGCTTATCGCCTAGCAACTACCTATGCTGTCGGTTGGTCGCATGCGTCGCATCCACAGATTCCACACACACACATCCTGGATGAAATTGTTTGAGTTAAGTTGCTAGTCAGCTTTTAAAACGATCAGTGGGGTTGGTCAAAGCTGAACTTCAAGTTAGATTAAACTTTAAATGATCAGGCTTGGAGTTTAAAGCATTCATTGAGGGACAGCCGAGACTTCTGCATGCAGCAAAAAGGGATGAGGAATACACATGGAAAAAGAGGTGAGAAATGTCAGTTTTAGGTTGCCCAAATTTACTAAGTTAACAAAAACAAAAAGTTGTCTATAATCTATTATAATACATGTAATCATGTTTTAATTGCTAAAGAATATATCCTATATTTCTACAAATAATTATATTTTATAATAGAATATAATTATGCAGTATATGTTTACACAATGTTTATACAAAAGTATATTTAATGTATGTATTTAATGTAGAAAGGAGTGCATCTACATCAGGGAGTACATCTACTTCAGGGAAAGCATCTATGTCAGGACAAATATAGAGTCCTACAACTGTTAACAGTATATTTGCAAATATTATTGATCCCCCCTCCAAAAAAACAAAACAAAAATAAATTTAATCTGAGTGTCCCGGTTTTTGACAAATCAAAGGTGGCAACCCTAACCACACCGCTGTAAATAAGAAGAGCGAACAAATTCACACATACATTATTAATTTTATCATTTTAATGGCTAAATTCCATATACATAAATGTAAATTCTCTGGTTTAAAACCATGCTTTACAGTATTTAAAAAAGAAATAATGCAGTAATTGAACTAATATTATCTTAAAAAATATATATTATTTTCTTATTTTTATGCTTTCCCCCTAAAAAACAGTTTCTTTATTTTTTCTATAAAATTATCTACTAGAATTATTTAAATGTTTTCATTATAAAAAATTATCATTACCGCAACATGATATTACATTAAATATATGCATTTATAAACTCATGTTTCGGTAATGAGAACTAAAAAGTTGTCTAGGTACTATGAGAAACAAAATTTCAACTTTTATCTGGAGAGAAAATAAAAATAAAAACTGCTTACCCTTCCCTTCCAACATTTTTCCTTGTTCCTTGAGGGGCTAAACAATGATTAAAAATTGTTGCGGAGGATGAGACACATTTATATTCCTTATTATTGTCTTTACATTTACCAATGATCACCAAATACCTCATGTTTCTTTACTGTAAATGTTTATAGTATAACATGCACTGAAGCTTTTTATTTTTTAGATTTTTTAATTATAAATATTTTCATGTCAAAGAAACCAAATCCAGTCATGGACACATTGCGGAAATGATAATTTTCCCCTTAAATGTGGAAAAAACAACAAAATTGGTTCGTATGATGTCATTTGAAATGATGTGCAAAATATACATGAAAAGATGTTTGTAACTTTATGCTTCTTATTTTGATACTTACTTTTTTTTATCAAAATGTTTCATGACACCTCATAAGTCTAATTTCGCGAGAATCACCCACCCGTGTCGCATTACCACCTTGGGTTTGCATTATTTTCGAATATTTCAAGGCCCGTCTTCAATTACTCTTCATATATAAAATAGGAGGAGGGTTACACTTTATTGTCAAAATGTAGCAGTACATCTTAATATTTCTAAAGATTTAATTTCTTTATGCAAAATATATTTTATGTCACAATACCATTACCAGTTCAACTCCCTGTTAAATCTTTCCTACAAGTGCTTAATAAAGCAAAAACACAAAACAGCATGACCAATTATAGACCAGGCAGCAGATGTTTAATTCTTATTTGTACATCTAACATTTCATTGTAAAGCTGAAAACACTGGTAGAAAAAACAAAGCCACCACGCACAATACATCTACATACACAAAGACAGAAAACCCATTATGTACAACATAAAAATATATAATTTTCATAATCTTTAGGACTATATGTACAAAGGTTAAAAATGTATTTACAAACACTCAAAGTATTTTCATTAGTTGAATGTGACATAAAAAACAGAAGTGCTAGGTCACATAAACTCTGCGTTTGTTTGGCGTGTGATTTGTTTTTCTCAGCGTCTGGCAGCAGGGCTGGCCAAAAGCCCCAGGATGGTGGACAGACAGTGTAGCTTTTCTTTGACCAGCTCTGGTAACTTTTCATTCTCTTTATACCTGTAAAAAATTGGGTAAAATTAAATCTGATCCTATGTATTGTCTCAAATAGCCCTGATTTTATTTATCTCATTCATTACTTATATTTTCGCTAATATAACGAAACTCAGGTCTGTTGTGAATAAAGTAACATTAACCAGTAATAGCCCAATTTGTACACTTCAATCAAATTTCTTTGTGTCAGATGTGTTTAATAATTAATTTCTATATGAAAGCCTGTACCTGGTTACATGTCCATCAGATGAAGTAAAAGTGATGCAGGAGACGCCAACTTGAACCATCAGCTGGGATCCATCATTAAACTGAACCCAAACCTCACCACTTGTAAGCTAAAACAAAACAAAGTAAAATGATAATACTGTATTTTACTCAGTGTTGGGGGTAACGAGTTACAAAGTAACGGATTACAGTAACTACATTACTTTTTTGGGTAACGAAGTAAAGTAACGCATTACACTAATAATATTGGTAACTACACTACTTTACTAGACTATAGGAACGCGCTTTCCTGCGTTACCCAAGCAGTGTTTGCCTGGGTGTAAAGTTCTGTCTATTTAAGTGGTGCGTGCATGCGTGTCCCTGTACGTGTGCCGTTGCCATAGAGATTAATTTGACGGAGCTGCTGGTGCAAAGGGGAGCGGGAAATGAAGACGGAGGGTTTCAGCCACTGGGGCGATATTCACATAACTTTCAGCGTATTGCTCGAAAGGACAAAAATATTAGTGTGAAATGCACACTATGCCCACATGACAAGTGTCTTTCAACGCGATGAGCAACCTGTCTGAGCATTTGTAAGCCCAGCATGGCAATACAACACTTGTGGCGAAAGATCCTGCTTAACTTACCGGTCAGGGATCGAGAGGTCCGAACCCGAAGACGGAATTAGGTAATGAACCTCAATCGAGTCAGAGCATAATTCTTTTAAAGAAATTATTTGAACGTAACCCAAACAGCAATGTCGCGTGCGCTCAATTTATAGAAAAAAGCCAGGAGTCAGGACCGCTGTTTTCTTCATAATCTTACTTCCAAATCTAATCCTATAAACTTTTCGGTGTTTGATGTATCACTGTTACCGCCCTGCCAGACTGTCTTAAATAGAGAAATAAGTTAATTCCTTGATTTGCGTTGTTGATTCATTTATAAATAATTCCCCCAAGGGTTTAGTTTATGCGCAAAAAGCATTAAAATGAATAGAACGTGATGATTACGTCTTTCTTTAGTGAAAAAAATAATAAAATAAATAAGCCTATATGAAATGTGTTTCCCTTAAATAATTAGCAAATTAACAAAACGAATTCAAAAGTAGCCTATATGAGTTTATTTATTGTGTGACGCGCTCCCAAACCGATGCAGCACAAAACACTTTTTACCTATTTAAAAAAGCACAATGTTTTGTTATTATTGCGAGTGTAACTTTACATAAATAAATTTACACATTACAGTTTTGAATGTTGTTTTACTTTTATTTGTATGACCATAATTTAAGGTAATTTAAGGTAATGCAAAATGCAAGCTCCTCACGCGTTTCATGCCATCACCCGCGTGGGTTTACACAGGGCAGCGAGAAAGAGACATTAAACTTTAAACATTTAACATTCTACTTGAGTTTTTTTGGACATCCCTTTGGAATCACTGCAATCATATCATCAATTTATAAGGTAATAATAAATATAAGCGCAGCGCTTATGAGTGTTCAAACACTGCTGACCGCTCAGCTGTCAATCAGCCGACCCTCACAAAGTTTCACATTAAATGATAATATATTTAAACAAGCATGGTCCTGTGCTTATTTCTGTCAATGTTCTGCATGAAGATCTTTAAAGGTTTCTCCTTACATCACGATTTGCGGTGCGGCCGGTCGCAGTCTTTATGTAAAACGGGTATGAAATAAATTGATGCTGATGTCGGATAATGGGTCAATTGTTATTTTAATCGCGCGGATGCGGGTTATCAAACAGGACTGTGCATGACTCGTATAAGGAAAATGGAATGACAACATGAAAATGATCAAATAGCCTACATGTTAATATTCTGTATGAAACCACCATGGGCGCTAAACTTGCGGTGTTAAAGGGACAGTTCACCCAAAAATAAATTATAAATTTTGTTACAAACCTGTATAAATATCTTTGTTCTGATAAACACGAAGCAACATATTTTGAGAAATGTTAATAACCAAACCAAGCATGAGCCCCATTCACTTCTATAGTAGGAAAAAATAATACTATGGAAGTGAATGGGGCTCATGAATGGTTTGGTTGCAAACATTCCTCAAAATATTTTCATTCATGTTCACCAGAACAAAGACATTTATACAGGTTTGTAACAACATGAGAGTTACAAACCTGATTTAGAAATAAATTATACAGAATTTTAATTTTTGGGCGAACTATAAATCCGATGGGGTCAAAAATTAGGGTGCACCTAACTTTTGTGCTGGTGCACCTAAGAAAAAATGTTAGGCGCACCAGTGCAACCAGTGCAAAAAGTTAGTCTTGAGCCCTGGCCGGTCATTTAAAGTAGTCACTCATCATCAGCCAACCCCGCCTAAACCATGTCCATGTATCTATGTGGTAAATTAAGAAAAAGGAAAGTAAAGTAATAAGTAGTGAAGTTACTTTTCAAATGCAGTAACTAGTAAAGTAATCTCATTACAATTTTAAGAAGTAACTAGTAACTAGTAACTAATTACATTTTTTGAGTAACTACCCCAACACTGATTTTACTACACTGTAATGTAAACATTACAAATTATTATTTTATTATTATTATTATAATTATAAAAATAAGTAAACTTACCTGAGATGCCCAGCCAATGTTTGGCACAAAAATGGACTTCAGGACCTTCCCTGTGTTAATGGTTCGTTCATCTTTGCCTGACTGGGGTGAGCTGCCTTTAGCCATACTGGCTGTGGTGAAGTCTGATCCAGTGTAGGAAATCATCTAGGGTTTAAACATTTTATCAGTTAATAATAAAAATCATTTCAAAATTTAAAGAGCACAAATGCAAAACCCTTTAAGTGGGTCTGACATGTGTATACTTGCAAATAAGCATTTTTTCTATCCGACTAATGGGATCCGCCAACAAAGCAATCTCTCGTTTTTACGGATTATTTTCCCCTCTTAAGATTGTTTTTTCATCTCTATATAAAGCACTTTGAATTACTTCAGTGTATGAAATGTGCTATACAAATAAAGTTGCCTTGCCCTGACAAAGCGGTATTTCTGAATGGCCTGAGGCCAGGATTATGCGGATTAGAAAGTACTGATGACTGTATAATACGTGCCGAAAGCATTCAGGTAATATAATTTATGCCGGAGGTGCCGTTTATCGGCTTTCGTATCTAAGCTCCTCATTTCTTAAACTCTGAAATAATTTAAACACTAGATGTGGTTCAAATTCATGCATGACGTACAGATGGAGTGATGTTTGGGGGCTGCGGTGGACTCGGGCACACCTGAGCAACCGCTGCAGGTGCCGCAGGGTTTGAGTCAGATGAACAATGACCCTGAGGGGCTGGAGAAACAGGATTGGTGGGTTTCCTGTTAAACAAACAAATACAAGTGATATATGATTATTCAAATACAGTCAAGAGTGAATTTAAAGTCTAACTCCAAATGTAAGTAAGATATCTCCACAAAATGCCTAAGTCACATTTGACCTCAAATTAAAAAAAAAAAAGATAATTTGCATAAAGAAAATAAACCCTGCTTTAAGATTTTAAGACATCATTTTCATTACAATTAAGAACTTTCCACAAAATTCCATAATGCACCACCTAGATATTTTATTTTCCCTTTCTTTGCTGTATTTACAATTAAAAAATGTTTTTATTACTCTGCATAAACTGAAGGAAGTGCAACAAATACCAATATAGAAAATACATAAATGTAATAATACAACAATTTAACATCCAATTGGGGGTGCACTCAAAACGTATAAAAGTCTCAACGAAAGTCTTACTGGTCCACAACGGTCTAAACCTAAGGCTCACCTGCCAATAGTGATGGGGAAAAATTGTGTGCATTTAGCACTACGCTGCTCCTCAGCAGTTATAGCTGCTTCCAAAGAAAGACACATCCGATGTCCCTGAAAGAGACACAAACACCTGAGTATTACTACTTCTACAAACACAATATCAAAGTAGCATACAGCCCGACATAGAAACATGTACACTCACATTTTACAGTTAAAAGCCAGAAATCAGCTTTGATAGTACTAAACCCAAAGCAGTACCTCCTCAGAGAGCTCCATGTAGAGTCTGCAGTCAGCACTCAGTCCATTCAGCCCAACGTCGCCTTTCACCGTGTATGACTTCCCACTCTTCTCCACCACACGCATCTGCTCGCTCGTCTTATGGGTTTTCGCACCTGGCCAAAAAAAAAAGACAAAATATCCTTTTAATACATTAATGGATGTACTTGTCTCAAAACACAACAAAGTCTTTTTAAGGAAGTTGCATCACTGCGCCGCCAGGTTTGCAACTCCTTCAGGTCTTGCTTAAGCCAAGTCAGATACTGCGCATGGGTCAGGGCATGTCATTCTTTACAGGAACACGCCGACTTTTTGGGACTTTAGCTTATTCAACGTATCCCCCAGAGTTAGATAAGTCCATACACACCTTTTTCATCTCCATGCGTCCCGTCTGATGCCCCCGCTGCTAGCCTAGCATAGCACAAAGACTGGAAGTAAATGGCTCCAGCTAGCATACTGCTCCCAATAAGTGGCAAAATAATGGCAACATTTTCCTATTTATATGTTGTGATTTCTATAGTCACAGCGAAGCACTGCTACTTGGGCGGACTGATTAGCTCAACACTTGCGCGAACTCTCTACTCCTCACCACGGGGCTTCTCAGGTGCTGCGAGCAAATCACTCCACACAAGTAACAGTGCTTTGTCGTCTGAGAATATAGTTCCCAGTATGTATACGGTTAAAAGATGGCTGTGTCTCATATGACCTTGTTATCTGTACACGCTGTGACTATACAAATCACAACATATAAACAGGAAAATGTTGGCGTTATTTTGTCACTTATTGGGAGCAGTAGGCTAGCTGGAGCCATTTACTTCCAGACTTTGTTTTAAGCTAGGCTAGCGGTGGGTGCGTCAGGCAGAATTACAGTATGCATGAAGATAAAAAAGGTATGTATGGACTTATCTTACTCTTGGGAATACGATGAATAAGCTAAAGTCCCAAAAAAAGTTGCCGTGTTCTTTTAACGGTAGACAATTGACTCTTTTTACTAAAAGGCAGGACTAGAACGGCCATATTGAACGCTGCAATCTCCCCCATTCATAGCAATAGCACTGACGCATCTCATTAATATTAAATATCTTTAAAAACAATAAAAGTTTAAAAGTGAAGGGTGTAATTTATCAGAACCTAAAAACTTCCTCTTGTCAGTTGTTTAAAGGGGACATATCATGAAAATCTGACTTTTTCCATGTTTAAGTGCTATAATTGGGTCTCCAGTGCTTCTATCAACCTATAAAATGTGAAAAAGATCAACCCAGTAACTTAGTTTTGGTAAACCATTCTCTACAAGCATGTGAAAAAATAGGTAATTGAAATTTGTCTCCCCCTGTGATGTCAGAAGGGGATAATACCGCCCCTTAATCTGCACTATCCAACCAGGAAACTGCCATGTAGTGCAGAGATCAGTTCATTTGCATTTTAAAGGACACACCCAAAACAGCACCTTTGCTCACACCTACAAAGTGGCAATTTTAACATACTATTATAAATGATCTATATGGTATTTTGAGCTAGAACTTCACATACGTACTCTGAAGACACCAAAGATTTATTTGACATCTTAAAAAAGTCTTGTGAAATGTCCCATTTAATTTGCAATTACTATAAGCTACATTTGTTGGTTAAGTTCGAATTGTTCCGACATGACGCAAAATATTATGACTCAACCTATATCACAATAACATTGTGGGTGGGGTGAATGCATTTATCTGAGCAACTGAAGCAATTTGGTTACATCCTTTACTCTAGTGATGTTAAAGATTACGAGAATATCAATTGTAAAAATCATAAAAAAGTCAATCTGTGACACTCACCATCATAGAAGCACACTTCCAAGTCTGCGTTTGGAGAGTTCTCCATCAACATACACTTGGCAAACTTTGTGTACAATGTGACTTTAGGGGTCTTTGATTTCACCAACTGAACAAACTTTGTAGCATACTGGTACTTCTTCCAATATTTTTCTGTAGGAAACAAAGTAAATTGTGATGCTCTGATGATCTTTCTTATTATGATAAATCATACTTCAACCGCTTTCCCTTGATTTAATCATAACTTACCTGGTAAATCCTCAAAGCTGCAGATGAGAATGTCTTCAGGTGGTGAAGGGGGATGGTCCAAAACAGGGAAGCCTTTACCTTCATTGGGCTGGTATACTGTAATCTAAGCATATCATCTTCCATAAATAACAATATTCCAAACAACCATTACCTGTTGTATTACATTTACTAGGGAAAGTCCCTCACCATGGATCCGTCACATGAGATCCTCAGCACTTCCTTGACTCTCTCTTGAGTTCCTTGTCCTTTCAGCAGCTCCATACACACCTCCCCGGTGTCCAAGATACTAACCTGGGGAAAAAACACACATTTTATCATTCATCTTTTAATTTTACCATATAAATAAATCTAGACATGTCCATGAAGACTGCAGAGTGGCTTTGCTCACCACAGCGTTTTTGGTCTTCTGTCTAATGGGCTTGAGCCTGGCAGCACAGAGCGGTAAAAAGTTCTTCTTACAGGATGCTTTTTCCTTCTCTGTGTTTGCTTTGCCTTTGGCAAGTGACGGACCCGGGTCCGAGTAGAGCTGAGATTCTGTTGCTTGCCCTGCTCTAAACTCGTCCTCTCTGCCGGGTCTAGGGTTGGTGTGAGGGAACAAGTTGGGCTGCTGTTGAGAGCGAAGGCCGCTGGGTTTGTCACTGCAGGAGGTTGGTGTCACAGCTTGCCTACGTCCGGCATGGAAACTTCCACTGCTGCTGTGGTTGCTCAGATCTGCTGGCCTCTTGAAAGGCCCTTAAAAAGACATAAAGACAATATAAAGTACTCTAAACCACTTGACAGGTACATTACAAATCATTTAAAGCAATATGGTGTCTTATGGTGTTATATATTGTGATATGCATTACTGTGCAAAAGTCTTTGTTGTTTCAATGCAATGTTATAGTGATCATGTATAATTGTTTCTCGATCACTTTAATAAATAGAATACATCCCGAAAATACAGGAAATGTGTATATAGTATTACAAACTGCATAAAAATGTAAACTGATGTATCAAGATTTTAGGGTAAACTCCCCTTCCACTTGAGCAATAGCAGGACACTGCTGGATCTCTTAAACCTAAATGAAATTAAATCCTAATTTCTAATTTTAAAGAAATTAGTCTTTTTACTTCATTCTGCTAAAAAATGCTCAAGATGTGTTGTAATATAACCCAATTAGAACTACATCAAAGAAAGCACGGAGAGCTAAAGCTAATTTTTTTGTGAATTCTTAGAATTTCAACCAAATATACATTTCTGTGAAAGAAACCCTTTAATAAACCGTAAGAGATAGTGATACCGTCATTGTTGAACCAGGGCTGTGTTTGAGAGTCGGATATCTGCGATCTTACAGAATGCGTAGATGTATGGAAAGAAGATCCAGAACTGAGGAAGAAAAATAACAAAAGTACAGTTTATAACAAAATAGGAGTAGATACTGCACTACATTCAGGGTTCCCACACCTTAGCTAACTTTAAATTCAAGGACCTTTCAACGACTTTCCATATCCAATACCCTCAAATTCAAGGACTAAATGTGGGGACACATTTCAAGTGAGAGCAGGGTTACATTGTGTTACCTTTTAAGATACATTGTTACAGTTCCCTTTTGAGGGAACTCGCACTGCGGTGACACTTTGGGGACGCCAGTTACATACGTAACCAGAGACATTTTGATGTGTCAAACACAACTATGCAAAAAAGCATTTTGGTATGAATCAACATTTGCATACAGAAGATATAAGCATATAAAGCGAACAATTAAGCATGTGTGCTTAAAAAGTCTAGAATTTTTATGATATTATCCTACACTACACAGGGAATAATATGGATTTGTTTTCCAGAAAACTTCTTGCATAAAATAGATTCAAGCACTTTCAATGACCTGTATCTATGCATGTATGTTTTCAAAAACTTCCCAGGGTCTTGAATTTTTTCTCCCAGATTCACAAACTTACAAGGATTTCAAGGACCGGTGGGAACTCTGTACATTATAATACTAAAATAACATACAAGCTTATATGCTGATATTTCCAAAAAAAATGTATATAAATCACACTGCCTCTTACTTTGCAGGCTGCTTGACAGGTGGAGATGGGAGACGTCCATGCTCAGAGTAGCTATGGGGCGTATCTCTGTAACTGGAGGTTGGTGGGAACAAGCGCCCAGACCCTGGAAGTGTCTCTTCTGAGTGGCATCTCTCCAACTCCGCCTCCTGTCGATTTTGGCTAAACCCACCTCCGGATCGATCTGACGAATGAGCGCGTCTCAGGTAGCGAGAATGAGGCCTTCCACTGTCAGCGCTGAAGGGAATTCGCCCACCACCTATCCTGGAAAATTCTTCTTGCGAGTTAGGCTGCCATTCATGCCCACTCTTAAAACTGGAGCTGGTGGAGTGATGGGAGTGGCTGGGAATCGGTGCCATGCGATTGGGTAAGGGCTGTCCGATCACCTGCCTGGTTCTCCTCTGAAGTCGACTGCTACCACTGCTATTGGTGGCATTGGAGGCTGTAGATATTGTGGCAATGCCGCTGTCTATGGATCCTCCGTCGCTGCTTCCAGAGTCTTTATTTCCGGTGGGGCCAGTTTGAGTCATAAAAGGATGGTCCAGCACTGCCGAGAGGCTGGGTCTGAGGGTGGGGTTCTTTTGCAACAGCTGCTGAATCAGATCCTGAGCTTCTGCTGATATGTGCATAGGCATCTGATACTCTCCCAGTACTACCTTGTTGAGAGTGCGTTTTACAGTGTCCGTGTCAAAGGGTGGTCTTCCTGTTAGGAACGCGTAGAACATGCAGCCTAGCGACCAAACGTCAGACTCCAGGCCGTGAGCGCTGCGTGTGGCCACTTCCGGGGAAATGTAGTTTGGTGTGCCGCACATAGTGAAGTGCTTCTCACTGGGAAGCTTTAGCTGTGTTGCCAAGCCAAAGTCTCCAATCTTAATGTTCATGCTGCTAGTGAGCAAGAGGTTGGACAGGGTCAGATCCCTGTGCATGATGCCATGAGTGTGCAAGTACAGCATGCCCTTTACAATCTGATGCATGAAGTGCCTCGCTGTTAATAAGACAAACAAAAATTACCAGATAGCAACGTTAGAAACAAACACTTAAATCTGTTTTCCAGCATCGCATTCCTACAGACCTTTGCACCCTGAAAAAAATGTGACTAAAAAGTGTTAAAATTCTTTTTGGAGCGACTGTATATTAGGGTAACAAAATCCTTTTTGTACTTTTAGGTAAAATATGCATCAGATCAAGAGTTTGATTTTAAGTTAATATTTCAATAATTTATAGCACATTTGCATGTTTAGCTTAAAAAAAATGTAATCTGCTTTAAAGTTTGATTAAAAACAAGTTGCATCATCATTATTATTAAATAAAATATATATTTTGTGTAAGTAAACGTTTTATTTATTCATTAAAATTATTTGTTTACATTTTGTGATTTAATTGTAATCAATTCATGGTTTTTCATCAACTCACTAACCCCCTTCAATTCTGTCGTAGACCACCAGGGGACAATAGAAAAGAACATTAGGCTATATTTCACATAAACTTGCAATCTAAATTAAATAGGCAGGTAATTGAAAAATTAAATGTAAATGGCAGTACCAAAAAACAGACAATATGTTTTAAAAATGTGTCATCTTTGCTGGCCCACTAAATCAGTTCTTGGCCTGACTAACCCTCTTCTAACAGATCAAGTTAAAACTCACCTTCTTCCTCTGTAAAAGGTTTTTTCCTGTCTTTCAGAAAGCGGCTCATCTCTCCATTGTGACACATCTCCAGAACCAAGTACACATAATTACTGTCCTCAAAGTAATTGTACAGCTTGAGTCAGAAAATAGAAAAAAAAAACAGAATTAGTCAATATCTACTTAAAGTAATTCAGTGTGACAACTTTCTTCAAATAATATTAAATAATAATGTTATTAGAGCTGTCACAATGTTTAAATAATCGTCTCATCGCAACTGTTTGACCTCATCGCGATGATTTCAAATCACCGCAATGATTGCACATCTCTCTAAAAAAAAAACACAAGGGGGAGCTACATCCTCGTATAAACGCGACTGTATCAGATGGCACTCCTTAACTGACATTATAACACGATAAATTGCAAAACCATTCAATACCGTGGAAAAAATCATGCTAAACTTTAATATGCAGTATGAACTGGCAGGTAAAACATACATTTTCAAAACAGCAATTTCAAATATAGGGAAGTGAAGGATGCTATTCTTAAGGATCTGTAAGGAATAGATTTTTTTGCAGCCACTACAGACATATGGTCCTGTACTAATATGACCTTGGTAGGATTGGTTACTATTTAAGGCCTGTTCTGGTATAGTCAATTTATTTTGATTGCATTTTTTTTTCTGTAGTTTTTCAGACACTGTGTTTTTTTCCTATTTAGAATTTTCAGTTTTTGAAAGATATATTCAATAAATAATTACTTTTAAATATGTGTTGTGTGTTAATATTTACTGCCAGGTAAACCTTGCAAAAGATTTAATTTAAATTATAAGAACAACGTGTGAAAATTATTTCATGAACAAACAAAAATTATGAGAATTAAATGGCAAAGCAATAAAACAGACAATTAATCATCATAATTGTCACAATTTATTACGCAATTAACCGCCAGCCAAATTTCATATTAGTGACAGCTAGTGTTGTAGTCAAGACCACCTTAAAGTCATGACCAAGACCAAGACAGGCCAAGACCAAGACAAGACTTTAAAGGGTCGAGACCAAGTCAAGACCAAGACCAGTGCAAGTCACTGCATTAAAACAATTATGATAAAATGTGGAATATGCATATGATGTATGCCATCCGTAAAGTTGATAAAATAATCAAGGCATTGCAAATATGTGGGAATTTATCTTTGTCTATAAGCAAATAAAAGTGAACAAACACTAAGGAGCTGAAATCAACTTATCCATTTATTCTGAACTGCCTTTCCATGGCTTGCCATCCACTTCACACAATGCAGGACTTTTTAGTAAAAAAATTAGACAAACTGTCATTGGGAGAAACTTAAACAATGCTTAAACAATGCCAACATCATATGCCAAACCTAAATAAACTGCATTAAATTAATGATAAATAAATTTGTGATGTGCCATCGGTTGTGGTCTTAAATAAAATTGTGAGTCCTCTTTGTATGAGACCGAGACGAGACCGAGTAAAAATGCGGTCGATTCCAAGAAGAGACCAAGACCTTTAAAAAGTGGTCTTGAGACCGGTCTCAAGACCAAGACCGGTCTCGAGAACTACAACACTAGTGACAGCCCTCCATTTTATATTATTATGCTACAAATATGTGCATAGTAGAGATGCACTGTAAATATCGACCAATAATCAGTATCGGTTGATAAAAGCAAATTTTCACATTATTAGCAATTCGGCATGGCTGTGTTATCCTGTCAATCAAAAGAGAACAGAAAAATGCAATGACTTGAGCTCTGTGTATAGAAAATTTCAATAAACATCACTAGTTTAATGTTCAATATTAATATAAAGGAATAACATTCAAAAAATGGAATCTTCAAAATTTAGTTAATATAACCACCAAATCATCGGTATCAGCAGATATCAGTATATCAATAATCGTCTATCGGTAGAAAAATGTAATATCGGTGCATTTCTACATTGTATATTCACGGGGGGAAATAAGTATTGAACGCATCAACTTTTTTGTACCAATATTTCCAATGAGGTCATTTACATGAAATGTTCACCAGACATCAGTATTAACTCGAGAAATCCACAAATTTAAAGAATTCACAACATTAAAGTCCATAAATAAAGTTATGTGAAATAAAGTTGAATGACACAGGGAAAAAGTATTCAACGTGTTAAGAAAAAGCTAGTCAGCAAGGCAATGAATCAGCTGAAATCCATAAGTATTTAGAAAGTAATTATATTTCCTATATGTGCAAATTATTATCAGCTTGGTTAGTCAATCAATATGTTTAAAAATTACACTTATAAATGTACAGTAAGAGCCTTAAAAGCTATATTTGACTAGCCAGCCAGTAAAATAAAGTAGGGACTAGAGAGGTGAAAAATGATTAAAACTAGAAAAAAAAATCCACTGAAGAAACTGCCTTTACATTTCTGAGACTTTAAAACTGAAAATGACCATTTTAATAATTCTTGATTTTCCATTAAGCGCAATAACATCCAAAATGTGTGTTTATGTTTATTTACTAATGTTACCAAACTTAAATAATCTGGCAATAAAGCTGTAAACAAGCTTTTTTTGTTTAATTGCGACCATGAGTTGAACTGTAACAGTAATCCATGTCTGTGAAAAGGATTTGAGCTCACCTCAAGAACTGCTGGATGCTTTAACCGACACTGAATCTCCACCTCATTAATGACTCTCTGCACCATGCCAGCTTTGTGCATTGCCTTCTTGTCAATCTGCAAGTACATATGGGTACACTGAACACTTTTGAACAGATGCTGCACAACCACAACACCGGTTATCTACTCGCTTGTAAAACAGAAGATTAAAACACGGCAGAAAGTATGTTCTTACCATTTTAATTGCCACCTCCAACCCTGTGTTTACAGATTTTGCTCTGTAAACACAGGCAAAGGAGCCTTTACCCAGCAAGGTGAGAACTTTAAAGTCCTGAAATATAAAAGAATGCAGTCTGCGTTACAAATTAGAAACACAAATGCAATCAATTCAAGAGTTCAGTGCTGTCCCCCGGGATCCATCTTATTCATTTGAAGGTTTCTTTGGAGGAAAATCTCAGCACGAAAAATCCTACCTCAATGTTAAGATCTGCAGATGATGCTAAAATTCTGTCCTCTTGAGAATCGTTAGTAGTTACATTTTGCAGGAATGACTGAATTAAGTCCAACATCTTGCATAGAGTGCTGCGATCACGGATTTTACCCAACAACACAATAGCATCCCGTTGGAAACAGTGTGCACTCTTTGTTGACGCGTCACTAGTTACCTGCATCTGACATTGACATCTGTTTATCACTCTCCCGCTCTCCTCGCGCTTCTCTACCTGACACTGACGCCACAGCCCGTAGCCTAGCAACTGTCTCCACGTTCGCAATTCCCAAAACACCTTTGCAACGTTAAATGTACCGCAGATGGATGAACAGACGGCGAGAGACTCAGCATGTGTCAAAACGTATCGGGGGTATTTTTATTATTTAACTGAAAACGTTTTTCATGTCATGCATTTTGGCTCGGTCCCTGTAAACAATATGATACGTTTAAAACTCTTTGCCAAATGCAGTAGTAGCAGTAACGAATGAAAATTAAGACCTGGGCATTTACGAAATAATAAGTTTAAATAGTTTTCAAGAGTTTAAACAAACAAACAAACACACACACACACACACAACAACCGAATCAAGTAAGTTACGAAAGCCAGGCTCGAGCCTCAAGCGACCGCTCACTTACCTCAATTTTATCACCGATAGAAACACTCATTTTTACTTCATAATATCTTCAGTAGATCGATTTGTAAAATAAATCCAAAAACATCGTTATTTTTCTGTAGCGATTCGATGTTTTGACTGGAGAATGACGTACAAAAATACATTTAATATGTGTGAATGGCTTCCCCTCCAAAATGTTTGCTTTTCCTCCATTTTGAAAAAGTCCGCCCGTTAGAACTCGTAATGACGCAATCTACGTCACTCGAAAACTGACCAATGGGTGGCCAGAAGTCGAATAACACGGAACTAGACATCGTTTGTCAAATTAAAAGTCCTAAATTTCCAAGGCATGATATTTTAAATACCCAACCTTTTAAGCTTGTGTAAAGTGCATCTCATTTGCATAATTTTAATTAAACAAAAACAAAACATTATTCTGTGTAGTTCTGTTAGTTAGTAGACTTTTTATCTGAGGTTTGATTATATATATTAGTGCTGGGCATATCTCATACAAAATAAAAGTGCTGGGTGTCATTATTATGTATATACATGAAACATTTACATTTCATTCACATATATATATATATATTTATTTTTATATATTCTATATAAATTAAAAAAGATATAAAAATAAAACATTTCTTAAATGCGTGTGTGTGTGTGTGTGTGTGTGTGTGTGTGTGTGTGTGTGTGTGTGTGTGTGTGTGTGTGTGTGTGTGTGTGTGTGTGTGTGTGTGTGAATATAATACAGAATATAAACACACAGCACAAACTCATATATTATGCAAAATAATTACTTTTATTTTGTATGAGATTAATCTAGATGAATCTATGCCCAGCCCTAATATATATTTATTTATTTATTTAAAATCAGGTGCTGACATTCTTATTATAGTTATTGACAGCATGGTCTTGTTATTCAATTGTTACACTGGGTCCCCTAAAATTTATAACATTATAGATTTTCTAGCTGTTTTTGGGGAGGACATCACATACAGAAAGATAAGGTTATGTCCATTAAATCGTTTCTAGTCACTGTGTGACTACTCTAATCAATAATAAACTCCTTGCCAGTTTCAACATAGACTTGATCTATAGTGTAAGAAAAATAAATGTTTCTATTATTTGAAATTTAATCTATCATATTTAATCTTTCTCTCCCAAATTTTGTGACAAAATAAAAATGAAAGTTTGTCTAAACGTTCACTCCAAGACTGGGTGAACAATATACAAGTGAACAATAATAAAATGTATGATATAAACAGAGGAAACATGTATTTATACAGCATCAAAGACGCATTTAGTCATAAAGGCATGTTTTATTATTTGTGATCGTCAAACCTCAAGACTTATGTGTGGGACTGCATGAAAACTTGGAAAAAAGTAATGAATCCTCAGTACATACTACAGAGCTGAAAGCGTTGCAATGTCAACAACAGGAGTGTACCTATATCTAAGCACCCATAAATTCAAATTACTAAAATAATATTTACAGGCTCTAGACAACACATCCTTTGGAAATGTATATATTAAATACAAATATATAACATATATGTATTGCATACATATTTGCTTGTTTACCTCAACCTTAATGACTGATCAAACAGTATTATAGTTCATTTTTTCCCATAGCAAGTTATTGTGCGATATAATTGACCTTTGAGACTGACTTTGGGTCTGCCAAAATGCAGGTGTCACATTATTTCAGGGATACGGTTTTATTAAGAGTTGCTTCAGCTAACTACATCTACTTTATATGATCCTACATGAACATACAATCCCAAACTGAGTTGAAAATATAGCTGTATCATTCAAAGGACAGCCTGATCTGATCCCTTAATAGGTACAAGAGAAAACCCAACAGAAGAGCAGACGTTAACAAACAGATGCACAAATATAGCCAACTGAATGGTGGACACAAAGAGAATGGTTCCAGTTATTGATTCAGTGTAAGCTGAAAAAGTTTAATAGTGGCTTGAGTAAGAGTGGCAGCAATTGAGAAGTGCACGAGCTCAGTCCACTTCCATCTCTCCAGACGGATGTTTTGTCTGCTGATTGCCTTTACTTTCAGCACCTTCTTGTGCCGAGGGGCCGTTATGTGCGCCGTTGTTTTTGTCCCCCTCTTCTACAGGTTCTTCGGTTTTGGGTTTGGGTCGGTTGAGCACAGGGTTGCAAACCTCCTCTAACTCCTGTAATTCAACACAATATTAATTAATATTTATATTGAAGCCTTTCATATAAACTTCATTTTTTATTTTATAAAACAAATCACATTTTCTTCATGAAAAGAATAATTGAATTTTTAAGTGTAATCTTGACATTTTGTAGTAAATTTACAACCTCTGTTAAAAACTAGACAATAAAATTAACCAAATGCCCTCGGCATGTATTATACATTCATTAAATACTTACGTTTCAGATCCGCTTAATCCCTGCCTCATGCCATACAGAAATACCAGTTTGTTGGCAGAATCCATTAAAGGGACACTCCACTTTTTTGGAAACTATGCTCATTTTTCAGCTCCCCTAAAGTTAAACATTTGAATTTAACCGTTTTGGAATCCATTCAGCCGATCTCCGGGTCTGGCGCTACCACTTTTAGCATAGCTTTAGCACAATCCATTGAATCTGATTAGACCATTTAGCATCGCGTTCAAAACTAACCAAAGAGTTTTAATATTATTCCTATTTGAAACTTGATTCTTCTGTATTTACATTGTGTAATACATTGTGGAGATTGGCTGAATTGAACATGTCAGATGAGGGTTTTGCATCTGAGCTCTTCAATGTTATTTTTGCAAAACTGCACAAACCTGAATCTTTTGAATGATGTCTGCTACTTTGACTGCTGGGTCTTGAGCAATTTTGAGTTTGCTCTGGGCGATCATCCTTGCATTCATCCATTCGTAGGCTTCATTTACACTTCTCTCAACTATACCCATCTCCTCAGCCCTCAAATGCTGGTAGCGCTCATCCTGCTGATCAAATGTCAAACATGTAATTAACATATCTCAGCTCCCATTTATTTCAGTAAAAGCCTTGTTGTTGTGTTAGCTTTTTTTTGTGGAACACAACTGGAGATGTTTTACAATATGTTAGAGACTGACCTCAGTCACCCTTCACTTGCATTGCTTAGAAGAAATTGTAACACCCTAAAATAAGGTTGTATTTATTAACATTAACTAATGCATAAGCTAACATGAACTAACAATTCAACAGCATTTATTAATCTTAGTTCAATACGGACAACTGTAAATTGCTTCAAAAAAGACATTTTAACTATACTGTAGGTCAGGGTTCCCCAAATCTTACCCTGGAGGGCGAGAGCACTGCAGAGTTTAGCTCCAACCCTGATCAAACACACCTGAGCAAGCTAATCAAGGTCTTCATGATCACTAGAAAATCACAGGTGGGTAAGTTTAATTAGGGTTGGACCTAAACTCTGTAGTGCTCCGGCCCTCCAGGGTAAGATTTGGGGAACCCTGCTGTAGGTTAATGCACAATGAGAATTGTAATGGCATTAACTAACATTAACAAGGATTAATAAATGCTGAAAAAAACTATATTGCTCAGTGTTTGTTCACATTAACTAATGCATTTACTTATGTTAACACATACAACCTTATTTATAAAGTGTTACCTGAAAAAAATGATTGGAATGAATGATGACTGAGGTCATCAGTCCCTAACCTCCCTCCCTTTTGTGTTCTACAGAAGAACAGAAATTATGATTGAAATATCATGAAGGAAAATAAGTACAGAATGTTTCACTTTTGCGTGACGTATGTCTTTAAGAACAAGGCCAAACATAACCTTAAAGGCGGAGTCCACGATATTTGAAAAACGCTTTGGAAAAGGAGACGGGCCGACTACCAAAACACACTTATAGCCAATCAAATCAAATCAAATGCCGGGTTGCGTATGTGTGGGGCGGGTCTATCAACAGAAGGTCCAACAGATTCTATTGGGGTAGGGGCGTGTTTGTTTAGGTGATTTCAAATATCAACATTGGCTTTCAAACATCATGGACTCCGCCTTTAATGACCACCAGCACAACTGAAGAATATTAAAAACATCAACTATGTGCTTTTTCTCCATGGAGAACATTAGAAGACACAACATGGTACACTAAATAGCTTAAAGATCATAAAAAATAATTAAAGTTATGAAAGTAGTTTTGCCACGTCGTGAAAAGAGGTTATTCCAAAAAAAATTTGTAAAAAGGAGGCCAAACATCATGCTCTGGGTGCTAACAATACAACAGGCGAGATTTGTGCTATTTGTGCTATTGTATTAACATAACTAAATATTTTTAAATGATTTATACTGAATTAAACATTTATGCATTTGGCAGAGCCTTTATTCAAAATGACTTACAGTGCGTTTATTTTATTTATTTATTTATGGATAGCCCCTTGAGATGCAGCATCTCATTTACAGTACAGTATACGTTTTATTAAGATATTTATACTGTATAAGTCATGACCTTGATGTTTTTAGCTCTATGTTCTGCCACCTGAGCTATAGGAACATACCAAAGACTTTTCTTAAGATCAGAGGTTTGTACTTTTAAAGGGGCACATATTCTGCAAAATCCACTTTTATATTTACTTTTTGTCAGTTAGCAGACGCTTTTTTCCAAAGCGACTTACAAGTAAGGTAAACAATAGAAGCAATTGGAGCAACACAAGAACAGCAATACATAAGTGCACTGGAAATAGTCTCATCAAGTCCAACACAGTATACATAGCCAAGGGTTTGTTATTAATTTTTTTTAAAGAAATGTAGAGATAAAGAGAAAGGTAAATAGAGAAAGATAGTAAGTCCGTTATTAGGAAGTGAGGTAATGGCGGAAGAGATGGGTTTTTAGCCGAGTCTTAAAGGCGCTCTAAGCGAATTGATGCGTTTTAGACCATAAAACATTTTTTGTTACATACAGCAAACATCTCCTCACTATCTGCTTGCTGCCTGTCCGCTGATCAAACTGTAAAAAAACGCGATCTCTGTAGACAGCTCAGGCTCGACAAACGGCAATATCAACATAGTGGCCAAACCTAGCACAACAAAACATAACAAAGTGTTCCAGCCAATAAACGACAAGAAGGATTTGGGGCTGGGGGTTGGGCGCGTTCATGAAAGCACGGACGGGAGAGGGAGGGGGAGGCGTTAGCTACGCTCCGTTTGTTTGAAAACAGTTCAAACATCAACAGGAAGTGACGTCGCACATTATTCGCTTAGAGAGCCTTTAAAGACAGCTACAGTGTCAGCAGATCGTGTCATTCCACAGTTGTGGAACAGCTCCCGAGAAGGTACGTGCTAGTGTTTTTTCCCTTTTTGAGATGACACAAGCCGTCGCTCGGTGGCAGAGCGCAGGGATCGAGAGGGTACATAAGGCTCTATAAGTAAGTGAAGGTAAGGGGGTGCTGACCCGGTGGTGGTTTTAAAGGCCAGGATCAGAGCTTTAAATTTGATGTGAGCTGCTATAGGAAGCCAGTGTAACTTGACAAAGAGACGTGTGACGTGCGCCCTCTTTGGCTCATTAAAAACCATTCTTGCCGCTGCATTCTGAATCATCTGTAGGGGTTTGGTCGTGCAGGCTGAAAGCCCTGCCAGTAGCGCATTGCAGTAGTCCAGCCTGGACAGGACAAGGGCTTGGACCAGGACCTGCGTAGCGTGCTCATTTAGGAAACGTCTAATTGTCCTAATATTGTAGAGGATGAATCTACAAGAGCGAGCGGTGCTGGCAACATGCTCCGTGAAGCTAAGCCGATCATCAATGACCACTCCCAGGTTTTTGGCCGTCCTGGAAGGCGTGATGGTCGAGGAACCTAGCTGAATGAAAAGGTTGTGCTGAATCTTTAATTCAGATGATATGACAAGCAGTTCTGTCTTAACAAGGTTAAGCTGGAGATGGTGATCCTTCATCCAGAGTGAGATGTCCCTCAGGCATGCAGAGATGTGGGCAGAAACCGTGGTGGAACGACAAGTGGAGTTGAGTGTCGTCCGCATAGCAGTGCTAGGAAAAGCCATGTTTTTGAATGACAGAGCCCAGGGATGTCATGTATCTCAAAAAGAGCAGCGGTCCAAGCACAGAGCCTTGAGGCACCCCGGTATCGAGACGTTGGGGTTCAGAGACGTCACCTCTCCAGGATACCCGAAATTACCTATCTGAGAGGTACAACTTGAACCATAGAAGCGCTGTGTCAGAGACACTCATAGACATGAGGGTTAACAGGAGAGTGCGATGATTGACCGTGTCAAAAGTGGCAGATAGATCCAGTAAGATCAGCACAGATGATTTGGAGGCTGCCCTTGCTTGCTTAGGGATTCAATGACTGAGAGCAGCGCACCTTTTACAAGGTGTTTGGACATCTCTACAAAGGGAAGAGAACTTTACGCTACAGCAAACCTCCCAGGGGTTCACAGCAGGGGGCTTGTACCCCAAAACATTTTTTCTAAACACACAGGAATTCACATTCTCATTTAAAGGTAATGATCTGTTGGGTATTTTGTGCTGAAGCTTCACAGACACATTCTAGGCACATCTGGGCCTAATATGTACCCTTTAAGATTATTATACTTTTGTTACTTATATATACTTACCTTTTGTTTATACACATCGACAGTCTTCATTAACAGCTGCAATTTCTTGCCTAGCTCATCAAATGCTCTAGGTCTGCCCTCATGCTCTCTGTACCGTTCCTCAATGGGCTCACCAAACTTCTACAAAACACAAACACAACATCTTGCTTTAACAAATGGTCATACAGCATTTTTAAATACGTTTGAATCTATTGCCCTTTAAAGTCTTTATTCATTTATGTTATTTTTTAAGTTTAGAAAGTATACACAGCAATATAGTATGTAGCAGTAACTGCATGCATTTAAATCATGCAATGCGTGGCTGTTTTTTGCTAGTGTCTGACTGGCACAGTTATCATTTTAATGAGGTATGTTCAGGCGCATTGCTATTTTGTGGCAACTAAAATAAACTAAACAATTGACCAAATAAAACCAACGCACGTTTGCTTATGACACATATGGATGCGCAGCACACAACAGTTTTTAAATATAAAAATGAAAGATTAAAATGTAAAAGATTATTATTGAGTTTCTTGGACATTAATGAGGACCGATTACGAGACGTTAGAAGGCGTAAAGAGCTGCTTCACCTCTAGCTAAATGTTTTGCTTTAAACAAATGCAAATATTGCATTTATTTTAAAATGTTTATTTTTTTAACCCCACAGATTTATTGTATTTGATGACTTTGTACCTCTGGATATGGTGAGATGAGAACCTTTTTTAAGAAATGTATCTCAAAACACTCACGGTGCTGTCCGAGTGCTGAAACTTTTTGTAATTTTACTTCCATGACTGAAAGAAAATTACTTTTAAAGAAAACCAAAAGTTTTAATACAAAAAACAACAATTTCGATACAAATAAAAACAACGCAATGTTTTAACATCAATCTTAAACTGGTTGTCTTCTTCCTCCGCTGAGTTTTTCAATTTACAAACTCCGCCATCTAAATAAGGAATTGGCATGGCGCGAGTGCAACTGGCTTTTAAAGGGGATGAGAGCTGAGACTCTCATTGGTTTATTGCGCGCTATGCCCAAAACACACCCATTACTCATTAGGAGAATAAGAACAACCCTTTTAGACTGTGCACTAGGGGCACAAACCATTTTTCCCGTCGTTAAATTAGCAAAAGTGGATTCGGACACGCCCTTTTAGACTGTACGCCGTTCGCTTTCGACCATGTGCTTAGATCGTTAAAATAGGACCATTTGTCTTAAATGTTAAAAATTAAACTAGGAACAATAAAAGAAAAAAAACTATATTTATCCATTAAATAAAGTATAAAAGTAAAGAATCTACTGTATAATATGCATACTATGAAATATTTATATGTAACTTGGACAATAAAAATACGTACTTTGAGCTCAGACAGTTTGCTCTGATAAATT
The DNA here is from genome assembly GCF_027580225.2 of Misgurnus anguillicaudatus. Classification (NCBI taxonomy): domain Eukaryota; kingdom Metazoa; phylum Chordata; class Actinopteri; order Cypriniformes; family Cobitidae; genus Misgurnus; species Misgurnus anguillicaudatus. Next base: position 4,682,182 of record NW_027395278.1, read on the forward strand.
TCTTTCTCCTGGTCTTCTCCTTCTTCATACAGCCAGTTTTCTGTGTCCTCAAGCATACGTGTGAGACGGTTGCTTTCCTGCAAACAACATCCATACACACAAAAACACGTCTTTTCTGTGTGTGACTACTCATTTATATTTATACTGTTCTATTTTATTTGTAAAATGATTATTTTCCAAATCACAGGGATAGGTTAGTTAGATTAGATTATTTTTAGGATTAAAAATAAATAAGTGACCTAGTCGTTTCTCTGAGATCAACAGCTCTACAGATAACAAGGTGATGTTCTTACATCTCCAGTGACATATTTCTCATAGATGCCGCAGAGTTTGTCTCTCAGATCATAAACATATTCCTCTACTCCATTTTTAGCATCATTCCTCTCCTTCTCCAGCTTGTCCTGAATTATCATTTTTTTCTGAAAGACAGATTGCAATACAGTACACATTCATAAACTTTTCACTTCTATTTAGTCTTACAAAGAGTATTATTATAATTGACATTGTAAATCAACATTATAACAAGCAGGTTGCAAATGTGATTGAGCACATTCGTGAGTAAACAACAGAAATAATCAGCATGCATGGAAGTCATAATTTAAAACCCCTAAATTCACCCAAAAATTAAAGTTCACCCAATCAGAGGCCTCATAGACTTCAATAGGAAAAAAGAATACGATGGAAGTCAATATGGCCTCTGATCCGTTTCGTTACAAACATTTCTTAAAGTATCTTCCTTTGTGTTCATCAAAACAAAGAAATTTATACAGGTTTGTAACAACATGATGAGAGTGATTAAATGATGACAGATTATTGGGGGGCGGAGCTTTCCCTTAAACAAAGTAAAAAAATTGCAGGCAGATGTAATTTTTTTAAGACATAAAGTTGAGACACTTTAGGGGTTGTGCACACCAAAACTTTTAAAGGAACAGTATGTAAGAAATTAATATCAATTAATCATAAAATGGCCCTGATATGTCACTAGACATTAAGAAATCATTTTCATTTCAAATACTTATTTCACTGACAACAGTGGTATGACCAGGATATTGTCATTTAAAAAGTGAAGTTGCAGCCCTCAACTGATGTTTATGTTGTCATTTTGTGTATTGGCCACCAGTTGTGTGATTGCAGTACCAGTTTTTGCCACAAGTTTTGTGATTGCAATACCAGTTTTGGCCACAATCCTACATACTGTTCCTTTAATCGTGACTGAAAACGTGACTTTTTTTTAGCTGAGCGCTTTGGGTCCTTGAAATATGAGCCGGTTGGTTGTTGTGATACTTATCCCCCCCCCCTCCACTGTAATTGGACGACCGTGTGAGAACTGACATTGACGACCGGAGCTTTTCACCCAAAGTCGAATCTCTTTTAACTCTCGATGCTCAGCGCCGAGCGTGGAAAAACCGTTGAGCGCCGGTTTTCAGCGCGAAAAAAAATGCTAGCTGCTGGCTTATTTGAAAAATGCTGAGCTTCCATTGGAAACAATTGAAAACATGCGCCGGCCGTGGGCGTAAACGCTTTGGTGTGCACGCCCCCTTATCCAGCCCTTGAGTAAGACATCACATATCATATCAAAACATATCATATCAAGTTTTTGATGAAATGATAAAAGCAGACACACTAAGTGTATAGGGCATGTATCTGTATTGTCACTCCACTGACGTAATGATCTACTAATATCTTTTCCCTGAGGTGTGAATTGAGCTCAGTCATGGATATTTAGGGCAAACACTAAATCCTTCACTTCATGTCAATGCACATTGTAAGATACAAAGAGAAGCATTCATTCTACTGGCTATTGGCTATGATACAAAAATGCTTTTAAACAAATTATTATATCTATCTATTATATCAATGTTTGTTCATGATACATTATCTGATTAATTTTTACAACTTGAAATATGAATACATTTTATGTATGAATTATGGCAAAAGTGCAAAAAATGAATTTCTGCTTTGAAACAGACATCAAAAATGCATTGAGTGGATGCTTTTAAAGAGAACACTTTGAAGTGTTAAATTAATTCCAGCTGTCTGAATACACTCAAGGGATCTAAGGCAGACAAAAAATGAAGGGAAATGCTTAAACTTACCTCATATTCAGTAAAGTTATTCAGCACATCTCCACCCAGCTGTCTGGTGGTGCTGGCCAAGATGGGCAGATCAACACTCTTAACTTTAGTTTTGGGTTTGCTACTGCCTGCACCTTGTTCTTGCTTATCAGAAGATGTACCATCCTTTAGAAAAAAACATTACTGTTCATTTTTCCCTGATTATTTCAACCTTAATTCAGAGTAAAAGTACGGTAACACGCAATTTCATTTTAACTGGAAATAAACACCATGAAAAATATTAAAATATGACACTTTTAAAAAAAAGTACATAGGCAAATTATACCTTATTGCCAGAGTTATTCATTCTTTCCTCATCAGTGTTATTTTCCCCTTTCCCTTCCTGATCCACTTGCATTTTACTCTATGAAAAAATGTGTAAAATTAGCACATTAGATGACATTCGAGTGTCATCTGATTTCGCAGCTTCACCTTTCACAGATAAACTGATAAAGCTCGCAGTGCTGAATTCTTTTGCTTGTTATGTAAATTTTTCATAAACGGAGGGACTATTGAACAGCTGAGGCTGAGTGCATCATTATGCTACAAATGCACCCTAGGCTTTGTAATGTGGCAATCATAACATAAACGCGGCAAACATTATTCATACTCTCAATCAGATTTAAAAGCAGATTTAAACCAGAGGCACAGACAGATATTATTGGGCAAACCAGGTTTTAATGCCAGTAGTTACGTTTAGTCTTGTGTGTTGTGCATTATAAAAATAGCTGTAGGGGTGAACACAGGCAGTATTAGATGTGGTTGCAATAGAAGACAGCACATGAGACAGGTTAATCTCAAGGATGTGTACACTTTTTGTGTGCACTACATTCATATGTGTATAACTGATTAAAGAGTTTCTATAGTTTAAAGGTGCAGTGTGTACATTTTATTAGGATCTTTTGACAACAATGCAATATAATATAGACAACTATGTTTCAGTGATGTTTAAAGAACTGACAAAATTAACTGTATTGTTTTTATTACCTTAGAATGAGCCGTTTTTATCTACATACACTGTGGGGCCCCTTCCATAGAAGCTGCCATGTTGTGCCATCATGTTTCTACAGTAGCCCTAAATGAACAAACTGCTCTATAGAGGGCGTTCGTCACTACGTTGTCTCAGCTGTGACGGCTACCATAGTTTCTCTATAGCTGTGTCCCAATTCAAAGGCTGCGACCTTATAAGCATGGGACCTTAAAGATGAGCACTCGCTCTTTCAAGGTGGCAGCCTCAGAAGTTCGCGAAGAGAACTGAAATGAGACGGTCTAACCTTCGGACGACCCATATTGGCGTCACCTGCTGCACGCGCCTGTCAGCAGGACATAGCGGAAACGTTTCTGACTTATTAAAATAAATATGAAATCAGAAAAATATTAATTTAGTTTAGAAAATATGACACGTTGATGTAGATTAAACTATTCAACAGTATATTAAATTAATCAACCTTAGAAATATATGCATCATAAAAATAATAATATTAACACAAAACATAACTAGAAAAATGTTTTGATGAATACACACTTTTATTTAATTAAGGTTTTAATTGTTTATTTTAGAATATCCAGCCGTTATATGCAGCCGTTGCAGGCACGCAATGAATCTTGGGATATCCTCGGCTGTTAAGGATCCATTTGTTCTAACCTTAACAACGCAGAGAAATGAGGACGCATTTTGAGGCTTCATTCTAAGCATCCTTTGAATTGGGACGTCCTTACCAGCCTCAAGTCGCGCTGCTGTGACGCAATCGGTCTTACAATACGTCCTTAGAAGGTCACAGCCTTTGAATTGGGACATAGCCTATGTGCTTCGAAAGAGAGGGGTGCAATACACAACCTCACCACTAGATGCCGCATTGCACCTTTAATGCCACAAATACACTCTTAGAACAAATGTATTAAAAACAACACATTAGTGTTGATTCTGGGACAACACACTAAATGCTTTGTCCCAGAATTCACACATCTCTGTGTTATTATTGAAACAACACATTTTGTGTTACTTTTAACACAACTTGTGTTATATTTTAACACAAAATCAACACAAAATGACACATAATGTGTTAAAATTACACATACTGTGTTAAAAGCTTAACGCACAAAAATGTGTGAAAAATAACACATCCTTTCTAAGATTGTATTAAAGGTGCAATGTTTAGCCGCGAATTGCAACCAACCTCAATTTCGAAAAGCGCAAAGAGAAGCTACGGTAGCTGCCACAGGACAAACATGTTGTCCTCTGAGACAACGTAGAGACGACACACTCTCTGTAGAACAGTTTTGTCTATTTAGAGCTACTGTAGAAACAAGGCGGCGACTTCCATGTAAGGAGATCCATGGTTTATGTAGATAAAAAGAGTTCATTCGTGTCTGAAATACGATGGGATCATCGCTCTCACCTCAATGGCTGGATGATAATTATATTTCTATCAAGAGATCCTTCTTAAAGTCCCACATTGCACCTTTAAGCTTTTTACATTTGCACAGATCAAGGATCATATCTGGATTTACAATTTTTTACTATTTGTTGCGATAACTTTCATAGTTTTGCAGTTTGTTTAACCCTACCTGATCTTCAGGCTGGCCCTCATTCTGTACAGTAGGATCTGTCTCCATCTGCACATCATCTGCCTCTCCTTTCTGCTTCTCTATCAGAGAAGCGCTTGACACGCTGAAGATGCCATGCACATTCACGCGCACTTTAACCTTGACTTTTGAACTGTCACCATCAGGTTGCGGTACAACATTTTGGACCGTAAAACGACCTAATCACAGCAAAACAACAAGATATTCAGACACAGAATCAGAAAAACTGCTTTTATATGTTTTTCATTCATATTATTGATTTTAAAATCTATTGATCAATCGAGTATTGACCTCTCTTAATTTAATCATATTGGCGAAATTGGTCAATGTAGATTTAGTTTACGGTAAATTCACCAGAGTAACGTCAGTACTAATAAAGCCCCAGAGATTCATGCAATAGCCATATGGAAGTGTAGCCCTCATGTACTGACACAGTTAATCAGGAGATTTCAGAAAGCAGCTGATGTGGTAAGAGTCAGAACGTTTGGGACAATATGTCTCAGTCCTAATTACCTGACAGACAGGCAGATGGTGAATTTCGATGTCACTATGACACACCCCTGAGGTTTGGACTAACCCTAACCCACTTCCGCAGACACAATGGATCACCATGCTGAGGACATTCTTAATCAAATGAGGACATGAATGACTATTTATGGGTCCCTTGAGCTTCCCAACAGAGTGACTGGTCTCATTTTGCTTTTGAATTAGGCTGGAAAACCTGACTAAAGCTCTAAAGTTAATTATATCTCAACAATGAACAGAACGTCAACCTCAATATACAAACAATAAAAGTTAAAAAACATAAAACATGCAGTACAGTGATACGCACCTATCCTGGTGTCAGGATAGGGCAGCTCATGTGGAGAGCTATAGAACGCCTCCAGGTCAAAAGGTTCCTTTTTGTGGAAGGTGATGACTTTGGAAAAAGGTGAAGCATGGTTCTTACTGTACACCTCACATTCACTGAATAGGAGAAAACAGATGAGTTAATAAATATAACTTCAATTCAAGTTTATTTTTATTTAAATATGACCGCTGCTTTTCTATATGTTACGCAAGTTAGAACGTTTGGAAAAGTATCAGCATTTCTATTCTCATTCCAAATCCTCAAGTCACAGAGATATTTAAAAAAACAGTAGCATAATGGAAGTTAATGGTGGCACACAGTGCTCTTCAGCAAAATAGTAGTGTGCTTTGAGCGGTTGTTTGCAAGGACATTTTATCCCCTGTTTTATTATAGATTTTATTGATTTATTACAACCTCAATTCAAAAGGCCCCATCTCCAACAAGCCACAATATTCTTATCTTTAAATATGGCTCCGGTTTATGGGTGTTTCACGCCTGATTTAGCATCTGTCAGACAGAATACACAAGTCTTGCTTAGACAGTAACATCACACCTCTTTACAACAAGCTGCAGGGTGTAATTTGAGATTTCATATTTTACATCCATAACACAAGTGGTACTGGATGAATTGCGTTCAGCAATTTAATACTAAAGCACTTAAAGGAACAGTATTTAGGATTGTGGCCAAAACTGGTACTGCAATCACCCAATTGGTGGCCAATACACAAAATGACAACATAAACATCAGTTGTGGGCTGCAACTCCACTTTTTAAATGACAATATCCTGGCCGGACCACTGTTGTCAGTGATATAAGTATTTGAAATGAAAATGATTTCTTAATGTCTAGTGACATATCAGGGCCATTTTATGATTAATTGATATCAATTTCTTACATACTGTTCCTTTAAGGTTTGTTCAAATCCCTAACTTTTAGTACTTTGAGCAATAGTAATAGTGATGCCTGCCTTAACAAGCATCATGCTATACAGCAAACCAGGACAAATAATGCTCAATCCAGGAGTGGAGTGGATTCAAACAGTTTATAAATGTATTTTTCATCGAGACAGAACCAAAGGCTTCTTACCCAACACTTTCATCTGTTTGAGACTTCCAGCGAAGAGTAATCGGGAAGGGAACGGCATCTGTAATGGAGAACTCTCTGACTTTGAAGGCTGGAGAAAGGATTGCGCACTAAACACACATACACACCAAAAATAAACATTTATGTATACACAAGCAAATGCTGTTACATAAGCTGTCTAAACAGAGTATTAGTATAAGAAATCAGAGAGAGCATTGCATGATAATCCAGGCACGGACCACAGATTTCATCTTGTTTTCACGTCTCTCCCACAGAATCCAAAGGCTCCCTGCTGTGTATGTGTTTACACTTGCAATTACCATCATCAAGGCCATTTTCACATGTATACATTCAGCAAAAGCTTATCCAAAACAACTTACAATGCACTCTTTATATTTGATATTGTCTGTATTATTATTTTGCTTATAATTCATGACCTTAGGATCACTAGCACAAGGCCCTTCTTCTAAAATTTCCCATATCACTGATTCATTTTCTCTCATTTGGGCTTTTACCTGCAGTGCACATCCACGTGCCACAGCCTCATCGGCGTTCAGTGTGGTACTGATGTCTTTACCGAAATACTTTGAGATTCTCTCTTTGATGGCTGGAATCCTGGTAGCTCCGCCAACCACCTCAATAGCATAGATCTCATCTCTGCTAAGCTCTGTAATGGGATAAAAGCAAATTGGGAATGTAAGTTACAAATGTGTAGCAAATGGTAAATATCACATTTTTATTATGTTTTTGTTAGCATTGTTAGGTTAGCAATTTCTCATGTTGTTCTAAACCTGACTTTATCCATGAAACACGAAAGAAGGGGTGGTTCATGCTAAATAGACAGTCATACTGTCACGGTGGATCCGTGTCATGTTTTGTGTCTGTTCCATATTGTCATCACCTGGACATTTGTTAATTATCACCTGATTCATTCCACCTGTGTGTCATTATCTGTGTGTATTTATACCCGTGTTTGTGTCACACTCATGGCCAGATCATTGTCTTTGCTACCATGTTTTGTACTCTGTTCCACGTTATCTGCTGTTATTTTGATTCCCGTGTTTTGTTTCCCGTTTCTTTATTAAATGTTATTTATTAAGTCAAACTCTGCACTTGCGTCCTCACTTCACATATCCTGTTATCCAGTCATGACACATACAGGTTAAAAAAAGGGAACTATTTTAACGATCTAAGCGCATTGTCTAAATGGGCGTGTCCGATGCCACTTTTGCTAATTTAACGACAGGAAAAATGGTTTGTGCGCCGAGCGCACGGTCGAAAAGGGTTGTTCATATTTTCCTAATGAGTAATGGGTGTGTTTTGGGTGTAACGTGCAATAAACCAATGAGAGTCTTATCTCTCATCCCCTTTAAAAGCTAGTTGCGCTGGCGCTATGTCTTATCCCTATTTAGATGACGGACTTTGTAAACTGAAAAACTAAGCGGAGGAAGAAAACCCCCAGTTTAAGAATAATGTTAAAAAATTGTGTTGTTTTCATTTTTATTAAAATTTAAATTTTTTGGGGATTAAAACCTTTAAAAGCTGTTCTCTTTCAGTCATAGAAGTAAAAATAGCAGGCTTTTAATTGCTGTAAATGTATTGATATCGTACATATTCAAATAATTTGCAATTATGCAAGAAAAGGTTTGTACTCTAAAAATACTTTATTTGTAACAAACAAGAGATGAAGAATTTACAAACGTGCGGAGAGCCGAAGCATTTCAGCACTCGGACAGCGCCATGGGATTTTTAAAAAGCATTACTTTAAATGTTTCTCACCTCGCCATATCCACGTGTACAGAGTCATCATATACAATTAATACGTAGGGTAGCATTTAAAAAACATTTAAAAATAGATGCATTTGTTTACTTACCAGGCTACAGGTGAAGGCGCTCTTTACGCCTTCTAATGTCTCATAATCGGTCATCATTTATGTCCAAGAGACTCACTAATAATCTTTTACATTTCAATCCTTTAATCTTTCATATTTAAAAGCGTTTTTGTGCTGCTGCGCATTCATATGTGATAAGCAAACCTTTGTTGTCGTCCCGTTTATGGACGCATATTTCTAACGCGCTCTTTAAAGAGCAAAAAACATATTGCACCATTGACTTTAGACTTTAGACCAGGTTTTTGTTGGTCAATGGCATAGTCTATTTTAGTTGCCTCAAAACAGCAACGCGCCAACAATGCACCTGAACACACCTCGTTTTCAGACCAGAACGCCCATGGGCGCAAAATTGGACACAAATGCATTTGCTATTTAAACAACGTGGCGCTAAACGTGAAAATGATAATTGCGCCGGGTTGAAACTAGCAAAAGACACTTGCGTTGCGCATTGCGCCAGGTGTATGATGGAGCCCAAAATCTGCATAAAGAAATCAAGACTGAACTAATTTGTTGCTGCTTACTTGATTGTTCCATGACCGATTTTAATGGCGCGTCCACTCGTATCAATAACTGAGCACACATCTCTTCAAACTGAGGCCTGTGTAAAATCACATAGACACATACTGAAACCATAGATTTAAAATAACAATTATCATGAAGCAACTCATCATTGGCATTTACTAAACTAACAGTTATTTCAGTTACCTGTTCATTTTCCCATGCACATCTATGTCATTCATGAAACACTCAATGTTGAGAGGCAGGTCAGAGGAGTTTGCACTCATGAGCTTCTTCAGCTTCTCACACTCCTGATAGAGCCTCAGCAGGGCCCTTGGGTTGTCTTTAACATTTAGTTTGAAGCGTTTTTTGAAGTCATCGCAGAAATATTCCACGAGCATTTCGTCAAAATTGCGTCCGCCCAAATACGGGTCAAATGCTGTAGCCAGCACCTGTGAGAAACAGGGAGATCTTGTCTTTCAGCTATGTGAGGGATTAAATGTACTGCATGCATATTCAACAAAACGGCAGGAAAACACAGACCTTCAACTTCCCCTTGTTAAAGGAGGCAATGGAAACTTGATAAGATGAATGCCCAATGTCAACAAACACGACATTGCGAGGCTTCTCCTCTGGGTTTGGCAGGTCCTGTTTATAGATCCCATAGGCCAAGGCCACTGCAAAAGGAATCAAATGAAAACGTGAAGTCTTCAAAGTATTGACCAAAACAGAGAACAGTGAAATAGTTCATCCAAATACCCCATTTGCATTATTAGCAGCATTATTATAATGACAGTCTAATTTTAAATGTATAATTGCTCAATGATACTTTTTACCCTTAAATAAATAGTCCATTTTCTTAAAAGAAAAATCCAGGTAATTTACTCACCACCATGTCATCCAAAATGTTGATGTCTTTCTTTGTTCAGTCGAGAAGAAATTATGTTTTTTGAGGAAAACATTGCAGGATTTTTCTCATTTTAATGAACTTTAATGGACACCAACACTTCACACACTTAACTCAACACATAACAGTTTTTTTCAACGGAGTATCAAAGGACTCTAAACGATCCCAAACGAGGCATAAGGGTCTTATCTAGCGAAATGATTGTCATTTTTGACAGGAAAAATAAAAAATACGCACTTTTAAACTACAACTTCTCATATTCCTCCGGTCCTGAAAGCGTCAGCGTGACCTCACGCAATACGTCATGACGTCAAGAGGTCACAGAGGACGAACGCGAAACTCCGTCCCAGTGTTTACAAGTGTGTTGAACGAGGACCGTTCCGATGTTGTTGTATGTATTATGATACTAATTAATGTCTTTGTGTAAGTTTATTGTTTACAATGGTCCGCAAATGTGCGTTTCATATATGTAACACGTGACCTTTCTACGTCCCTACGCATTTACGTAAGGTCACGCAGGAAAGGACCTAAACAAGAAGTTGTGGTTTAAAAGTGAATATTTTTTATTTTACCTGTCAAAAATGACAATCGTTTTGCTAGATAAGACCCTTATGCCTCTTTTGGGATAATTTATAGTCCTTTGAAACTCAGTTGAAAAAAACTGTTAAGTGTTGAGTTAAGTATTAAATGTTGGGCTCTATTATAGTCCATTAAAATGAGAAAAATCCTGCAATGTTTTCTTCAAAAAACATAATTTCTTCTCGACTGAACAAAGAAAGACCTCAACATTTTGGATGACATGGTGGTGAGTAAATTATCTGGATTTTTTTTAAGAAAATTGACTATTCCTTTAATGAATAGAATAAATAGGTCTGTTACGAATACTTTATTTTGACTGGTAAAACATGACAGTCTGCGGTCAAATATTTTGGTATAATGACCACTAAACTGTGTAATTGATTTTCTATTTTTAGCTGTACTAAGTTCTCTCTTATCAGACTCTGTGGCTTCTCATAATCTCAAATCAATATTTTATGTCCATTTATTTATGTGATGGATAAGAAGCAAAATAAACCCCTTCAGTGTGAAATAGGGTTGCCAATTGTCCCATATTAGTCCCGTTTTTTGAATCCTACGCTGATCTAACCAGTGACTGATACAACAAGCTTGTTTGACTTCATGTGGCACCAGAAAGATTCGTGAATTCAGAGGAGACTGCTGTCGAAATGGTCTCGCGGTACTTTGATGTCATCTACCTGTCAGATTCTGGGGCGCCACAAGCAGCAGCAGTAGTACTGATCACGATCTTGAAAATGATCTCCGACACCTTTCATCCAATCAAAGACCCCCTCAAGCACAATCAGTATACGTTTAATAGGGTCAAATAATACAATTTCATGTTTTCTTTTTATATATGGGATTATTTAGCTGTTTGTGCATGTATGAGATCTGCATAGTTACAAAGCTCAGTTAGTGTGTTTTAATTAAAGTTTTTGATTTTGACTCTAGAAAACTTAGGGTTCCCACACCTTAGTTAACTTTAAATTCAAGGACTTTCCAGGTCCAATACTATCAAATTCAAGGACTAAATGTGTGGACACATTTCAAGTGAGAGCCAAGTTACATCGTGTTACCTTTTAAGATACATTGTTACAGTCCCTTTTGAGGGATCTCGTATTGCGTCACTGCGGTGATACTTTGGGGACGCCTCCAGGGGTAAGTGTGTCTGAATGTGTACATCAAATTTAATGGTGAGGCTTTACAACAAAGACAGGGAAGTATATCGCTATCTGAAATATTGCCAAAGACGGCAATATTTTACAGGGACGCAGAGAATATGGCAAGGGAGACGCAGCGTCTCGTTCCCTTCTCAGGGAACAACAGTTACATACGTAACCAGAGACGTTTTCAGAATACAACTATGCAAAAAATTTATTTTGGTATGAATTAACATTCGCATACAGAAGATATAAGCATTTAAAGTGAACAGTTTAGCATGTGTGCTTAAAAAGTCTAGAAAAGTCACTAAATAGGGAATAATATGGATTTTTTCCAGAAAAATTCTTGCATAAAATAGATTCAAGCACTTTCAATGCCCTGTATCTGTGTATGTATATTTTCAAAAACTTTCAAGTGCCTTGAATTTGCCCCCCCCCCCCAGATTCACAAACTTTCAACCTGTGGGGAACCTGAAAACTACAGCTCCTAGAATTTTGTACCATTTTTGTCCTGATAAATCAATGTGTGTATGTGCGTAAAGCCCTTAACAGCATAAAATAAACAAAAACTGTAAATTTTTTGTAAATGCAGGTTTCCTCAAATATTCCCTTTCTTCTTATTATTTAAACAAGGGCTGGTCGATATGGCCGTATATACCTTTACTGCAAAATAAAATGGCAACTGTAACAGATTTGACTATTTTATGTATACCACGAAATGTAAATAAGTGGCCGTGGTTAACTCAGCACTTCTGCATGTTGTACTAAGTGTGACAGAGAAATGTGAAATAATCCACACATAACAAATGAACAAAAAAGATAAATATAAGTCTGTAATTTGTATACTAAGCTCAAATAAATGCACTACCTCTCTCTTTCTTTCTCTCTCTCTCTCCCTCTCTCTCTCTCTCTCCATGCTAATGCAAGGGTCTCTCGAGGCACGTGCAAGGACTTATCCATAACCAACCCAATCTCACTGAAATTCATGTTATAGTCACAAAATATTTGATTATTCTATTTGATTCATATTTAATTTTTGACACGATTTTCCGCTGTTTTCGTGCCACTGGAGCGTGAATGTCTTTTTCGTGTCACCCAGCACGAATTTCTATAAATAGTTTTTCATGTTGTGGCACAACTTTCTTTATCGTGCCATTTTATATTTTGTTTTCTCATTGTTTTTTCCTTCTTTCCCCATTGTAGCTTGGGGTTGGAGTTAGAATTACTTTCTGCGAAATCCTAACCCAAACCTCAACTCATAGTTTTAAAAGCGGAAGAAAAACATTTAGAAACCAATGTATAAAATTACATCCTAACGCATCCTAACGCAAACTCCGAATCTAACCTCAACCCCAAGCGACAATGATTTAAAAAAAACTTGCCGTGAGATATAACATCTAAAGCACTTCTCGCATTTTGCTAAATTTAGATGGCAACATAACGCTGTTAATAGTTGTAACTATATTTAAATATTAATGTGGTGAGGATTTAGTTAAACTGCAATTAAAAGCTGAATGGCAAATTTCTGCATATTAGTATATTCCAAAAACAAATATAAACCTCACCAAATAACATTGTTACTGTGAAATAAAATTACTCATTTCATGAAATTGATTTTTGGTCTTACCGCCCGCCCCTAATTTGGACAAACAGGTAGAGTCCTGCTACAAAATTACACCATTTGTTGAGCCAGTTGACATTTTAATCACACAGATCAATATCCTGAATGTTGCACAGAGCCACAGTTTAATCTTTGGTGAAATCAACCTACAAATAGCTTATATTGAACTTGGATATGATTATTAAATTACAATAGAAAAAAAATATACAAATCATCAAGTGATTTTTGTATTTGTTTTAAAGTCATTAAATAAAATAAATATAGTAAGTGTGTGCAGTCACACTTGTACCCAAAATAACTAGCAAGCACATTCAACCTATACAATAATTTGTCAGTATTCCCTGGGAATCATAAATGCTGCCAACGCAGTGGTCTACCAAATGAGCTATAGGAACACCCAGTACTGAACAAAAAACCTTATACTGTACATGCAAAACATGGTCAACAGGGTTCCCAAACCTTAGTTAACTTCAAATTTAAGGACCTTTCAAGGACTTTCCAGGTCCAATACCCTAAAAATCAAGGACTAAATGTGGGGACACATTTCAAGTGAGAGCAAGGTTACATCATTTTACCTTTTAAGATACATTGTTACAGTTCCCTTTCTAGGGAACTCGCGCTACGTCACTGCGGTTACACTTTTGGGACGCCTCCAGGGGTAAGTGCGTCTGAATGTTTATATCAAATTCAACCAATGGTGAGGCTTAACGACAAAGACAGGGTGACGCGGGAGCCAGGAAGTATATCGCTATCTGAAATACTGCCAAAGACGGCATTACAGGGACGCAGGAAGTATGGCAAGGGAGACGCAGCGTCTCGTTCCCTTCTCAGGGAACAACAGTTACATACGTAACACAAGATGTTTTCATGTGTCAAACACAACTATGCAAAAATCATTTTGGTATGAATCAACATTCACATACAGAAGATAAAAGCATTTAAAGCGAACAGTTTGGCTCGTGTGCTTAAAAAGTCTAGAATTTTTATGATATTATCCTACACTACACAGGGAATAATATGGATTTTTCCAGAAAACTTCTTGCATAAAATAGATTCAAGCACTCTCAATGACCTGTAACGATGCATGTATATTTTCAAAAACTTCCCAGGGCCTTGAATTTCTTTCACCAGATTCACAAACTTTCAAGGACCCGTGGGAACCCTGAATATAACACTAAGCAACAAGAAAATATCTAATGTGCACTGACCTATAGATAGCATACTATTCAAATGACATAGTGAACAGTGACCATCTCAGCCATTTTTAATTGATTTTACTCACCTGCTGTTGTGTCATTGATCAGTCTCAAACAGTTCAGTCCAGCAATGTGAGTGGCATCTATTAAAGATCTTCTTTCCACATCAGTGAAGAAGCTGGGGACCTGGAAAGAGCATTACAGAATGAGCATGAGCATGTGAAAACCACTGACTGGTCTTAAATTTTGTGAGGTTCAGCATTTCAGAAGTACTTACAGATACCACGCAGTCCACCACAGGCTTCTTCAACGCATGCTCAGAAGTTTCTTTTAGCTTGGTGAGTAGCATTGCTGTCATCTGCTCAATGGTGAACACCTTCTCTTCATTCAAATAACGTACCTGTGAGATGGACATTACAATTTTCCAATTAATTGTGCTAAACTCAAGACTGCAAAAAAGTCTTTGTCTGATATATTTGTGCTTTTGACGTTAGAATCTCATTAATGCATGACCACCCACATGCATGTCAACAATGCTTATTTCACCCAGTAAAACAAGGGGCCGTCTGACAAACCTTTATGGCAGTATGTCTCACCTGCCATTCTGCATATCCTTCTGAACGATGCCAGGCATAGAAACGAATTGCTAAAAATATAGATCCACAATGGACCTTTGCCGTGCATTTTAAAGGTTTTGAAAAAATTCTGTTATTCAAAGATGGGGAATCAAAAAAAATTTTGGTACTTGATACTTGCAGCTCAGAAATAAGTGCACTAGGTCACATTGCATTGAATGAATATTTTCAAACAGCACAAAGGTTTTATTTCTACATGTTTTAGAGTGGTAGCAGAACACATTTTTATTACCTTTATTCCAGTGCTGCCATTGTCCAGTTTGTGAAGGCTGTAAGGCAACTTGGATTTTTCTCTTTGAATGTATGGGTCATCATATGCTCGACCATGAAACTTCTTAAAGCCATGAACCGTGTTCTTAAAGTTAGTTACGATCTGCAGGAGGATGTTTATTTGTTACAGATTAGTGATTTGAATATGATCATAAATCATGATTTATTCAATCTTTGACAGTGAAACAGTACCTGACTCTTGGCAGCATTTCCAACGGTCCGGTTTTTAGATGCCAGTGAAATGCATGCTCTGTTTGTAAAGATCAAATACACACATTTATCAGACACTTTTATGATGTCAACCTTTATACGGGTCAATGACATGACATGCATATTTTTGTGTCCGAGGGCATTATTTACTATAAAAACTTAATAATAAATAAAAAAAATTGTTTTGGCATGTCAAACTTGTAAAAATGGCAGGCGGGCAACTGTCTGTACAAATTAGTGGTTTAAAAATGGTGTTTAAAAATAAGATAATAAAAATAAGATACTTTGGCATTGTTTTATGTTCTAAACCTTTCCTATTGAAAAACTTTTGTCCAACAATTTGGATGTTCTTAAATGTCTGGGTAGTACTACAGCCACAGTCATGGTACTTTTATTAAGAAGTTAACCTCTTAAACCCTAAGGACCCAGTCCCGGGGACAAAATTTCGTATTTTGACTCAAATAAAATATTCTTTTAATCTTTAATGGTCCATCATGGACCCCAGTAACACATATGAGATACTGTTTGAAAGCTTAGACTCTCTACTTTCTCCAGATATGCATCACTTTGAGAAATCTTTTACTGTAAGAAAGTTATTTACACTTAATTTACACTATCACCCCCCCGATAATTTTGTATATGATTTAATATTCACATATTTCATATTTTTCAAGTATGACAAACATGGGCAAGTCTTATATCAAATGAAAGCTCTCACTCTCAGGAATAAGGCTACAGCGTTATTTTTGTTCTATTATTAACACATATCCAACAATAGTTGAATGAATAATGATGTAAAAAATCGTCTTTTGTAAACATATGGGAAAATTGAGTGTGGACTGCCTCAGATAGCACAGATAGCCACAAATAATACACCATCTTTTCTCTTAGGTCCTACTCTAAAAAATGAGTCCATTCACAGCATTTTCTTAGGTTGTGTGCATGAATAATCCCTTGTTATTTATTATATGTCCAAAACAAAAAATTAATATTTATATAAAAAATGTATTTTCGGACACTTCAGTAAAATGAAAATAACTTTTGAATGCGACATGCTAAAGAGATCATTCTTTTTTTGGGTGTTTACTGTCTGCTGCTGGTAACAACCAGAACTGTTTGCAGTCTGCTAGAGCACACAGAACCAGAGTTATACACTATCAAAGGCAGTATTTACAACATAAAAAAATAAAATTTGGTGTTTCATCATATGGAAAACAACATAAATAACACTATTTGTCACAAACAGCAGCTTTTTATGTAACTTCAAAGGGTTTTCTTTAAAATGATATAAAGAAATTGCATTTATTCCACTGTATGTGGTTATGGGAGCACTTTAAATGTTTTTAGGCAGAAATTGTATACAAAAAGGGTATTATTCCTCCCATCAGTTGGAGTAAAATAACTTTTGCATACATTATGATAGAGAAAAAAATATTTTTTCCTCTGTAAGCTGGCAATTGCTGGAATCAAACAAAACTGTCTGCAGGGAGCTGAGGCACTCAGGGCCAGAGTTATACACTTTTAAATAAAAACTTTAGAAAAAAAACATCAAAAAGCGCCTATTTATTTTTGTGTTTATTAGAGGACTGACATCACATACAACCATGTTTAGCACTTTCAACAGTGTTTTATGTAATTTCAAAGGGTTTCCTGTAAAATGATACCAAACTTTTGTATGTAAACCTCTGCATGTGGGTATGGGAAGCTTTTGAAATTGGGTAGGCCAAATCCAGGCGAAAATCCCCAAAATAGCTTCAGGGTGGAAGAAGGAAGTTAACAAGTATAAACAGTAAAAATGATATCACACCATTCTAGTAAACCCCAGGTGGTCTCTATGGCTGAATAAAAAGATTGTAGATTTCTCTTAAATACTGAAAAAATAGCCACTTTAATGCAATGGGTAGGCTGGTACACTTTCTGTGTCAGGTTGTACAACCAAAACTAGAAAAAAGCTGTCAAACACATTTTATTTGTATTTTAAAGGTATATTGTACACATGTGAACTTTTAGCTCAAAATACCATAAAGATAATTTATTATAGCATAGGTGCGAGCAAAAATGTGTCGTTTTGGGTGTGTCCTTTAAAATGCACATAAGCTGATGAATTGCAAACACTGCTCACAATGATGGTGGTTTGTTGAAATTTAAACTTAATTGTGCCATCAATTATTTTTTTCTCTCTCTCTTTTTCTCTGCACTAAATGGCAGTGCTGTGGACGGATAGTGCAGATTAAGGGGCAGTATTATTTTAATAAGATCCCCTTCTGACATCACAAGAGGAGCCAAATTTCAATGACATAATTCTTCACAAGCTCGAAGAAAAAGGTTTACCAAAACTAATTTACTGGATTGTTTTTTTTTCACATTTTCTAGGTTGAAAAAAACACTGGGGACCCAATTCTAGCACTTAAAGGCAGGATAGGCAGGAATTAGGGCTGCAACTAACGATTATTTTAATAATCGATTAATCTGTCGATTATTTTTTCGATTAATCGATGAATCGGATAAAAAACAAAAAAACAAGAAAAGCATTCATTTCCAACCCCTTATTCAAAACAGAACAAAAATCTTTAGAAATTACACAAACATGTTGCTCCTTGAACATACCTGAGCTGTTACAATAATAATAAAATAAATAAAAAATGGACTAACACACAAAAAATACACATGTATGCTTTACATCTGCCAAATATATAGACTTTTTTATGATGCATTTCCCATCAAGAAGCCTCTCTTGATGGGATCAAAAAGATAGTAAATGAGTACACTAGAAATAAAGGTACAAAAGTTGTCACTGGACAGTACTCTTTCAAAAAGGTACACCTTTGTACCCAAAAAGTGCATATTAGTACTTCAAAAGTACATATTGGCAGTTCAAAGATACATATTTGTACCTAAATGGTACATATTAGGACTTTTTATAAAGGGTACTGCCCCAGTGACAGCTTTGTACCTTTATATTTGACTTCATGTGTTTTCTCTGATCAGATAGCTATCTCATTTGTTAAAACTGTTCTATTTACATTTGGCCACATACATGCGTCTTGTGAAAACGGAAAATGCTTCTTCTACTCCCGCGCAAAATGCAAATACACCATTCATTACTTCGCCTTAAAAAATGTAAGACGATGTTTATGCAACAAAAGGCGGCACTTACTGTATGTTGGGCCGGGCACGCGCGTCTCCTTGCTTGGCAGTCGGCATGAGCTGGAGCGCGCAGGAAAGGGCAGCAGGAGAGTGATGGCGCGATGATTTTACGTAAAGGTCCATGACGGGGAAAAGCGTTCATACAACTCCCTCTCAAAGTTTTATTTCATTGTTTAATATCAGTGGAGTTTGTCATTGGAGTTTTTTATTCGTTCTAGAAACTTTTTTTACCCGCTGTCGTCGCTCCATAAAGCATAAGCGTGTCGTCTTTGTTTGTTTACCTCTTTGCCGGCTAACTTCCAGGTGACGCGCTTACGTTTGGGATGAGTAAAACACTGACATGTGGTTTTCCTCTACCTTTGCTGGTTTTTTCATCTTTTCCCCGCCGCCCTGTCTTTTCTCCGCCCTGTCTATGAGCCGCCGAACTCTGCAAGCAACAGTGCGCGAGAGAGACCGACGCTGCGTCCCAAACAGCATACTTCCATACTATATAGTAGGCGAAAAGCACTACTTCTCATACTCTTTGCCTACTATATAGTATAGAAATAGGCTGTTTGGGACGCAGCACGAGTGTGTTCACTCCGCTCCGCGCTTAACTGAAGGGTTTATTTTTTTCTTTTTTTAAATTAAACGTCTCTGCGTCACGCGACACGACGAATCGATAATGAAATTCGTTGCCAACACTTTTAGTAATCGATTTTTATCGATTTAATCGATTCGTTGTTGCAGCCCTAGCAGGAATTATCTAAAAAACTTTTTTACAAATTTGTTTAAACTGTCTTTATATACCAATACATAAGTAAAATGTAAGAGAGTATAAAACTCAAGTGTCTGTAGACCTCTCATGACTGTTTTAAACACAGCTAATTATTTCCATTCGGGACAAAACAAATGCTTGGCTTGCGCGACTATCACTCTCTCTCTCTCTCGCGACCATGGCACCACCCCTGTTGCTACAGGATCTGCCCACACATGCGCACACCCGATTGATTTGAACGTGCATAAAAGTACGGCAGAGAAAGAGCATTCAGAACTCACAGTACCTGCATATTCAGTCAGCGAAGGCAAACAAGGCAAAACCAAAGGAATAAACGAAGAAATCAAACGAGATTAAATATCGCGTACCTTTTCCTTGAGTCGACGATGCGGTAGTGGTATTGTCTCCGGTGTGTAGTCCTCATCAGAGTCAACAATGCTTTCATCACGGAAACTCTTTCATGCAAAACACCGTTTATGTTATGGATCTTCTAAAAAAGTTTTTTTTAGATAATTCCTGCCTATCCTGCCTTTAAATATGGAAAAAGTCAGATTTTCATGGTATGTCCCCTTTAAGCTAATACCAGCATCCAAGTAGAAGTCTGATAAATGTAAATTAATTGCAGAGGTCAGGTGGTGCAACCAGAAAGTCAAAGGGTGCAACTGCTATGAATGCCCCTATAATAAAAAACATTTAGCTAAATAATTGTGATAAGCCATAATTTAGCTAATTATAATGCAAGCTTAAGTTGTCTTTAATTGTTATTACACTTTTTAAAATATTGTTCTTAAACATATTCTATTGATTTGTTGTTGTTTTACACTTTCAAACGATTTTCAGGATTATAATTTTAAATGCCACTATCAAATAAACAAACATTAATTACACTGGGACCGCATTAAAACTTATCTGGCAAATGGACAATGATAGGTTGTACCACCTGACATTTATTTTTTTTAATAGGAATGGGGGGTTAAAAAATTTAAATGATCAAAAATGTTGTTAAATGAATAAAGCTTTTTAATTGTTCCTAACTCAAAAATATGTAGTACATCTATATTTAAAAGATTTAAAAAAAAAAACGTTTTTAAGAGCTTGTTCCCATATGCCATTTCAAAACAACCCCATTCAGCACCTTGGACAGCGTCTTTAATATATCAAGCCTTGGTTGTACATTGTCATTTTTACAGTGTATTTAATCTATATTTTTCATTATGTATTATCCCAACTAAAGTGTGAAACTAAGTGTTATTTGACAAGACATTTAAGAAAGGCACCGGGCTATATCTAGGATCTGTACTCTCACAGATTTTATTTAGACACGTATATAATTCCTCATAAAGGACACCAAAGTATATCTTCATTTCACAGCCAAATTATAAAATTATGAAACAGTAAAGCTGTAAATACTGAGTAAATAAACGATGGGCTAACTAACAACATAATTTGATTTAAGTTACCACTTTGCTTTGCTTGTGGGTCACTGGACAAAAAACTTAGAAAATACAGCAAGGAAAATTTTAATATGGTTTTAGGTGCCCCGCCCAAATGTGCATTTGTGTGAGGATTTGTCGACTGGAGAACATGCACGATAAAACGGTGACAGTGTCGTGGATTTGCCCCATCTAAGTGTCGGATTATACCGTGCACGTGCCTCGCACCTAGTCCTTCAATCTGTTTTTACGTCGCATTAGTATTTCTCATTTATTTACAGCATACACAATTACAAAACAGGCTAATATAAAAAGCCCGAGTCGTAACAATCCAGTTTTAAAGACTTACAGAGGTTAACACAAAATTCACTTTGATTTTTAACTGCTCAATAGCTGCAATGCACTATGCATTACTAAAAGTGAGAAATATAGTGTATCAAGAACACCACGGTCAGCTAGGCAACAGCAAACGTTGCGTAACAACACACAGCATCATTTTACAGGGATGTCAATGCCGTACTTACGGAGTGCATCTGTCACTGTATTCATTTGCAATGGTTTCAATGCCACCGCTCCTGGCAACAGCGATGTAACAGTTCTGGAAACCCACATCAATGCCCACCACAGACATGTTCAGTCCTTATTTCTTTATGCTTAACACCTCCAGTCCAGTTTTGAACAGTTCAGCTGGGTGAGAACAACGACACCCCTGTTCTACAGTATTTACCTGTCGTTTACCGAGCTAGACGACTTACTTGCTATTATGTAAGTCTGGCTTTATATAGACAACTCTTGTACACTAATCTTAGCAGAGGACGCTTCTACTGCATTCTTGCAGCCTTCACCAATATTGTCAACCGGCAATATGGGTAAACCTGCGCATTTGTCGGGGGACTGGAATTTAACCAAACCCCGCCCACTGGCGGGGGGTGATTGGTCACTGGACACAAAACAGCTCGTCGATTGGTGCAGCATCCCAGACAAGGACGAAAAATCTAGAACCTGGCGAAATAAACTCGCATTTTACGTCACTGGGAATGACCGTGCAGTTAAACGACCTATGAGAGGGTATGGTTACCCTTCATGATAGGGCCCATCACTGGATGTGGTGTATTAATAATATATAAACCCATCATCCTCAAAACCATTTTCTATTAAAAAAATCTCAAAATAGCTTTATAGAGATTATCCACATAGTTTATATTTGTATTTGTTTCCTTTCTTTTCTGAACGTGTCCTTTTAAAATGTTTTTGGCAAATGTGCTCCTGATTTAAAATTTTCAAATCCAGACACTTTTAAAAGAGTCACCTAATAACAGCGGAGCACGTTATGGACAACAGTCCAATAAATATCACAAAATACGAGAAGAATATGGGGTTTGGTTTAATACAAAAATAAAAAATAAGCATCTATCTATTTTTAAAATTTATTACAATTTTGTACTTATTTGGGTACATAATATTGTATTTACCGGTATTTGACTTATTGTAAAGTTGAAATCGTATATTACAAAATAATATTTAGAAATTGATATTTATTTAGCTTTAAAATAAATTATTTAAAAAAATATTTTATAATCTTGCGGATAAAGTCTGCATTCATTAAGAGTAACTTTTATTATGAAATGAATACCACACGCATTATAACCGGAAGTTACTTATGTTGTCACACGCTCAGTGGTTGGAATCAGGAAGTGAAATTGTAATGTACTGTTTTGTTTTTGCCCGTCGCTGTTTAACTAACTAACTTTGAGGTTTAAAATGGGGCTTTTTGGAAAGACACAAGAGAAACCACCAAAGGACCTTGTAAGTAAATATAAATGCCCATTAGCTTGTATTAGGCAACGGAAGTTAACGTTTTTCTTAATGTTTTATCGTTATTTATAGTAGGCCTACAAGTAGCTCACTTGCTTATCATATAAGGTAATAACATGGTTAATAACATAATGCCACTGCTATTTTCTAAAGTTAACTTAAACAAGACACTATTACACTTTTACAGCGATATTTGCTGCTATTGTTATAGAAAACCATATTCTAACTCTCTAAACGCTGTCAGTTCAATCTAGTTACAACAAATATTTAATTACATGTGTGTACCTCTCTTTTACATAGATCAATGAATGGTCTTTAAAAATCAGGAAAGAAATGAGGGTTATTGACAGACAAATCCGAGGTGAGCCATAATATTAATAATACGCTCAATACACATTCATACTATTGCACTTAAGAAATTAAACATTAAACAGAAATTAATTATTGGATTAAATATACAGTTTATTTTTAATAATGTAATTAAGAATGTTAATTT
The DNA here is from genome assembly GCF_027580225.2 of Misgurnus anguillicaudatus. Lineage (NCBI taxonomy): Eukaryota > Metazoa > Chordata > Actinopteri > Cypriniformes > Cobitidae > Misgurnus > Misgurnus anguillicaudatus. The sequence continues at coordinate 4,705,410 of NW_027395278.1, forward strand.
TCTAACATGTGTACATTAACTGCAATGATGTATATTTTATGATTGTCATGAAGATATTCAAAGAGAGGAGGAGAAGGTGAAGAGATCCATCAAGGATGCTGCTAGGAAGGGGCAGAGGGATGTTTGCATAATTCTCGCCAAAGAGATGATTCATTCAAAGAAGGCTGTTAACAAATTGTACGCTTCCAAAGCCCAAATGAACTCTGTGCTTCTCAATATGAAGAATCAGTTAGGTGAGTATTACTTTTTTATTTGCGTACCCCATACTAAATCCTGTAAAGTAACAGGTGTTGTAGACTATTTGTAATAGTAACATTATTTAATGTATGAATAATCTAAAGATGTTTACTTTAGATTGCATGTGCAGCATCTTGATTCACTGATTTATGTTTCTCCTATAGCTGTATTAAGAATAGCTGGTGCTATGCAGAAGAGCACAGAGGTCATGAAGGCCATGCAAAGCCTGGTTAAAATCCCAGAGATTCAAGCCACCATGAGAGAGCTATCAAAAGAAATGACGAAGGTCAGACATATAAACCTTAAACGAGTAAACACTTTTATTCCATGGGCATGAAATCAAAATGGATGCCATTTACCTGGAGACTCTTCTATTCATGGATTTATTGTGCTTGATTTATTTGGCTTGTGTCATAAAGACCTACTATATTTCAACCTCTCTCCTCCAAACCACTTGACTTGACTATAATCTGGTATGTAAGGCCCATTTTATGTGATCCAGTCAATTTACAATGGATCAAAACTTGGCTAAAATTAATGTTATGCTCTGTTTTGCCTTTTCTTTCGGAATATACTATTTTATAAAAAAATACATCTAGTAATGGAAGTAAATGGATTGAGCTTAAAAATATATAATATTTCATGGGCACATGTAACATCTCTAATGTGGGGTACTTATGTTTTGCAGGCTGGTATCATAGAGGAGATGCTGGAAGACACACTGGAGGGTATGGACGATGAGGAGGAGATGGAGGAAGCAGCAGAAGCTGAGGTTGACAAGATCCTATATGAGATTACAGCCGGTAAGGAACCACACACTTACACATGCAATCTGGAAGGTGATAATAATAATCCAGGCCTTATTTGGTGCTCCACTATATATAAAAAAAGATATGTTGTATTTACTAAAAATATCTATATGCCCATTTTTGCAACATGCTTTTAAAGTAAATTCAACTTGAGGAGGATTCTACGTCAAAATAGTCTTGGGTAGTCGTGGCCTAATGTGTAGAGTCTCCATGGGTCTCCAACTTTGTTCATGGAGGGCACCAGATTTTCAGTTCCAACCCCAACCAAACACACCTGAACCTGCTTATCAAGTTGTGCAGGGCTACCTAAAAATTACAGACAGGTGTTTTGGAGTAGAGTTGGAACTAAACTGTTGGAGCAGGACAGGTGCCCTACAGGGACAATGTTTGAGACCCATGGTGTAGAGTCGAACTTGTAACCCGAGAGTTGCCGGTTCGAGTCTCACAGCCGGCAGGTTGTGACTGAGGTGCTCTTGAGCAAGGCAACATGTCCCCCATTGCTCCCGGGGCGCTACAGTGATAGCTGCCCACTGCTTCGGGTGTGTGTTTACTATAGAGGGTATGCATTGACGTCACTTTTCCATGTGACCACGCCGGAACTCGCCCTGTTGAGTGGCAAACATTCAACAAAACGGCTGGTTTTCATAGCCATATACGGTGTGTTCTTTAATATTGCATATTAAAATGTATTTAATACCTAATTACATGAAAACTGTGTACTCAAATATTAAATGTAAAAAAAACTTTATTTATGAAATGTAATAGAGTAAAAATTATGATAATATGCTTTGGAATGTATGTTTTCCAAAGAAAAACACGGATAAAATACAAATACTTGAAAAATACTTTTAAGTAGAAAGTAAAACCTCTGCTTGATAGTGACCCTAGCAACTTGTCAACCCACCTGTGGTCTGTGGATGTTGGCATGAACGATCAATTTACTTCTCCTTTCGGTGTTTTTTTGGCAGTCTGTAAAACGATAGCTCCGAATTTTTGTTAATCTGTTAGTACAGTCTATCGCACAACAGCTTTTTTCCATTTAGACGCGTTTTCCCGTGTTTCCGCTGATTTCACACTGTAAACAAATGCTGACACTCTGTCTTTTACCACTCAGTGGGCGTAACTGAACTCACTTTAATTTAAATTAATTTAAATTGATGCTCATATAGAATACCGATGCTTAAGAGAGTATTTAAAAAAAACGTAATTGACTGCTTCTATGGCAGTCATTACTTGACTTGTTATACCACAGAAATACAAAGAAGGTGATGTGGGTCTTTATTGTTGTGGAAATATAATGTGTTGTGGAGGGTCCATGTTTACTAAAGCAACTCTTTTGAATGGTGACTTCAAAGAAAACCATCATTTATGTTACAACAAAACAACATCAATAATGCTAAACAGAGCCGAAACCTCTTTCTACCTGTTATTAACAACTATTTAAAGCCCCATCTGTTGTTATTGTTTGAAAAACAACTTACATTTTTCAATTAACTTTATCCATACCTTTTGAATTTATTTTGTAATGTATTTTTTGTAATTTAAGTAATGTCACAAATATTGTAAATATGTGTGAAAGCTACTTATCATAATATGTCATAGTTGTTGAGACAGACATCAAATCACTTTACAGTGTATATTATATTTTAGAATGAAAATCTTTTCATTTGTGTTTTTCTTAATAATAGGTGCTCTTGGAAAGGCTCCCAGCAAAGTTACAGATGCTCTACCAGAGCCAGCTGGGGCCACAGCAGCTTCAGAAGAAGAAGAGGAGGAAGAAGAAGATATCGAGGAGATGCAGTCTAGGCTAGCTGCCCTGAGAAGCTAGAATACCTTGAGTTCTGCGGGCATAGACAACAACACCATTTCTTATGTCTTCTATACCTTTTCTTACCCATCAGGACATTTAGCACTTTGGTATGGTCAATATGTGGGTGTATTCAAACAGCACATAAGTCAAACAGAAACATATTGGAGTCGATATGAAATAGAAAGTTACCCATGATTGACTGTAGAATTAATAAAATAAATTGATTATATTATATAAAGATGGACTGCAATGTCAGAATACAGAAATGTAGCAAGTGAAAGGATATTTCAGCTTGTTGACTTTTCAAAACCATTTCACTACTATTAAAGGCCATTTTGTTTAAAGCTATGCCTATAGCTTAGCAGCTTGTCCAATCATCTGTTGTTCAGTGGTGTCATATCGATGTTGCTCATAGTCGTTCTGTCTTTGTTGTCAAATTTGCAGTTTTTCTCAAGCCTTATGTATGCTAAGTGAATAGTTCTTTCCTATATCTGGTAAATTGGTTTTACTGAAAAGGACAAATTCGTCATTTGTAAATCTTGTAAAAATACTTCATATAAAAATTATAGCTAACTGTTTGCGTTGTTTTTATAAGTAAACACTCCCTCATATATGCAGCGTGGCTTTTATTGACAATTGTAAGGCAGGAAACCGATGTTTTAAAATAATGAACTGGTTGTGGATCGATTACTGGCTGGTTTTTGCAGCTTAACTGTTATCATCACACCATTTGTTTCGGATTTGAATGGTCCAGTTATTGTTTCTGTTCTGTTTCTGCTAATGCTTGGTATCTTATGTTTTTTAGTGTGTTATCTACTTGAGTGTTTTAGCATAACCGATTTCATATATTGACAGGCTTATGAAAGGGCATCATGTATATAAAATATTCAAACAGCTTTACGTTTCTATAGAAAGGTGTAAAGGTACACATGCCATGGTTCTTTAGCTGGGCTCTGTATGTTAGGTTTATCTGCTAAATATGGAATTTGCTGCTTTTTGTTTATGTCTACAAAAATGTCTGCAGAGAGAACAACATATCATTTGGAATTATAATTAAATGTTTTGTATGGCATGTCAAATAATATCAGTTTGCTTTACTTTTACTGTCGGTTCTGGGTGTGTCAAGAACAAAAATATTTTGAAGTGATCCAGGCTTAGTATCTTAATTCTAAACATTTATAATCTCCAGAATGAACCAAATTAGGTGGATGTTATCTTTTATTTGTGAAAAAAATGTGTTCACATCTGCACAAACATTTGTACATACAAAAAGTATATTGATAACACTAATAAATTTTACAAACAAAAGAGTTGTTTCAGAGCCAGTGATACAAATGAAATTATAATGTCTTACTATTTTATCCTAGAAAAAGTGATAACAGAGTTAATGCACTAAAACATTAAGCCATTTCCATTTGTTTGTGGTTTTCATGGATTCCTAGAAGATTAATTGAAACTTATCTCAATTCCCCATTGACCCTCTCCTTCTCCACTCATCAAAAGCAAAGGAAACCTGATATTTTCAGTGCCTTTTGACTGGGAATCTAGGTTACTGCCTCGGCTCTTTATTGCTTCCAATGCTTCCAAACTTTGCATTTAAAATACCCACAGATTAAGTAAATCTGAGTATATTTTCACAACCCTCCAGATTTATTTGATTATGAGTAATTATAATTTATTTAAAAATTTATTTTTTTTCTGCAAAGATTTCAGCATGTTAAAATAGTTGTTGTCCAAAACCTGTTGTGTTGCCTTAATAAACTGTATTTTGGGGAATCATTTAATTTTGGGTTGTGTTTTTATCATTGGATCTAATGGCAACATCACAGGACAATACTGGTAAATGTTCTCGTAGTCATTATTTATAACGTGACTCCTTGAGAGCGACGGCATTAGAGCGCATGCGCGTCTGTCAAACGGTAAGTGCCGACAACATAAACTCCTCCCTGTTGACAACACACGCTGCTCTCATCGCAATGGTCTCCTGGCTTATTTCTAGGCTTGTGGTGTAAGTCTTTTATTTTTATAAACTATTGCTCTAACTATGATCTGCAGTTCAGTGTTTAATCTCTATGTGAATATTTTGTTTTCTACCTTTTTCAGATGCGATAACAAGAGGTTAGGCTATTTGAGGCTACTATTATTTCTAGGGTGAATAGGTTTAACGTTACAGTGATTTTAAATCGATGTTTTTTAGGCCAAATTTGGCCCGATTAGTCATTTAAATATGTTTATATTAAATATTTTTTTATATCAAAGATCATAACAACAGATCTATAGATTATTGGTTATGGCTGATTTTTATAAATAAACATCAGACACAACCGGTGGTGAATTGTATAGCCAACAATCAATTTATTATGAGATATTAAAGAAATTAATTTTAACTGCATTATCTATATTTGGTAGAAATTCGTAGCCTTATGTAGGATGCGAATATTGTGCCCGTTGCTGGATATCGTTTACTTACCAGGTCTTTGATGTGTCTGCATAAAAAAGACAATAGGATGGGTCAACCATATTATGGCCATCGTCCTGTGCATTTCCACCATGTATTTTTTTACTACATCTTATATATTAACAATTTATGTGTGATTTTTTGTTATTCCGCAAAGTTGTCTCAATTTTGTTATTGCACTTTAATTTCGGCTCTCTTGCTGCGCGAGCGAAATCTCTAAATAGCCCTTCAGTTCATATTAGATCACAATATCCGATGACATTGCATATCCAACACTTGTGCATTACATTTACGGGACGATTCTAAAAATACACAACAAACGTATAATTTGCGTTTTGTGTCCAAGCCTGACTAAGTTAAAAGTGCGTTGTAGGTTTTGGTTTTGGTTATAGAAGCGGTTTGTGGGTCAGTCATTTGATCGGGTCAGCTGTTACCGAGCTGGTTGACTCAGGGATAGGACGCTGGCGCTAAGTTAAAATACACAGGTGCTGCTAGCCACTTGTTTTCTTTTTTAGCACTTCCCAAATACCCGTTATAACAGGTTTAACAAATGCAACAGTGCAGTGCCAGCAAGCAGCATTCGTCTCGTCTTGTTTGCTTATGATCTTTTTTGCGCCCTTGACGAGCATTCGCGGGTCTATTTTTATCAAGCATGCAGCATGTAAACTTGAAATATTAACAGGGTCGCACAGATATTATGTGGCCTGTGGGCGTGCAACAGGGTTGATACGATCTGTATTTTACAATGCTTATTGTACCCTACTAAATTAATGAAACTCTAAAGTGCAGTTGTTATCTCAAATATCAGTAATGGAAAGGAAGTGGAGCGATTTCCTTGTAGACCTATAAAATACATGTGGCTTTCGTTTTTGGATAATAGGCTTACTGTACCTTCAATATTATATAATAGTCTTGTAATGTTGTTGTTTCTTACCAAAACGTATATAATCTTATGAAAACAAGAAGGTGTTTCCTAAGGAGGTGCATGCACTGATGACGCAATCATACATGCAAGCATTCCTGTCATGAATTTTCATGAAACCTACTAGTCACTTTTTACTTCAGTAATATTTCTTAGGGTAAATTTATTTTTAAAAGCCAAAGTCTTGGCTACAACCAAATGCTACAGAAATGACATTTCCACCATTTCTTGCAGAAAGATAGTATTGGTCCCCCCATGTTGTCACAATATAAACTATATCATATAAGCTACAAAATCCATTTTCTACAGATTATTTCTATTTAATGTGTATTATATAGTCATTTTCAGCTACTTAAAAAAAAGCAAAATGGAAAAGTATATTGGCACATCCTTTTTGCCAAAAGAAAATGTGATTAATGAACTGAAAGTAAAACAGTCAGTGACGACCTTTGATAAGGTAATTAAACTTTAAGGCACGTTTTAAAATTATCTTATCAAAGGTCGTCACTGGCTGTTTTACTTTCAGTTCATTAATCACAGTTTCTTTTGGCAAAAAGGATGTGGCTTAAAGGGATAGTTCACACAAAAATGAAAGTTCTGTCATCATTTGCTTACCCTCATGTTGTAGGAAAAACCAATACTATGGAAGTCAGTGGGTACCGTCAACTAGAGTATGTGAGTGGAGCGGAGTGGGAGTGAAGCGGTGTTATTTTACCTGAAGCTAGAAGCGTATTTTTTAAAAGTCGGAGCATGGTTTTCTCTGCGAGAGCACTCCACAACTCATCTTAACGGCTCATAATGCGACCATGGGCATAAATCTCATCTAAAAGTTGGGAAAACAATACAAATAAAATTTCTCAGGGGTATATAGACTGTTTCTTCGGATGCACGTGCGCTGACGCGATACACGTCTGGATCCGAACTTTACTTCCGGTTTTGTTTTTTAATTGTCTGACTGCTAAACTGATCTCTTGAAGGGGGTGCTCACCCTGTGGTCTGTGTGGGTCCTAACACCCCAGTATAGTGATGGGGACACTATACTGTCAAAAAAGCACCGTCCTTCGGATGAGACGTTAAACCGAGGTCCTGACTCTCTGTGGTCATAAAAAATCCAAGGATGTCCTTCGGAAAAGAGTAGGGGTGTGCCCCAGCATCCTGGCCAAACTTGCCCATTGGCCTACTAATCATCCCTCATACTAATTGGCTATATCACTCTATCTCCTCTCCACTAATAAGCTGATGTGTGGTGGGCGTTCTGGCGCAATATGGCTGCCGTCGCATCATCCAGGTGGATGCTGCACATTGATTGCTCTAGTAGTGACGTGATTACAGGAAGCGAGCGGGGTCGCAGAAGCCCCTCCCATGACGCGAATTTCCGCATGAATGTATTGATGACTAGAATTTCAAACTGTTCAAGCGGCAAACTAGGCGCGGTAGATGCGATTTTGACGCCTCAAACGTGGCTGGTGTGAACCCAAGGTAAGTAAGGAGGGAGCAAACAGTGGGAAATGGAAAACCCAGAGCAGAGCTGGAGCGGAGTGATTATAAAATGCTTTGAGCATGGAGCAGAAATTCTTGCCTCTCTCACATACTCTGCCATTAATTTTGTGCTTACCATCATTTATCAAAAATATCTATTATAATATTCTTTTATGTTTATCAGAACTTATACAGATTTAGAATATGAGGGTAAATGATGACAGAATTTTCATTTTTGGGAAAACTATCCCTTTAATTTATAAAGCTGAGCCGTGTCCGAAAGAATCTCAATAAGTTTAACCCAATAGCTATTACAACTTATGATTTATAGTAAGAAAATCAAGGAAAACAATTTGACTTCTGCCTCAAATAGTTATAAAAACAATAATAATAGCTGAATAATAACTTTCTCAATTGAAAAAAGCATTAATCATCCTAATACCATTGAACACTTTTGTTGTGCACTTACGGATCTTAAGTATGTTTTTGTATTTCTCACAGGCTCATCTTTGGTACCCTTTACCCAGCTTACTCCTCATATAAAGCTGTAAAATCAAAAGATGTGAGAGAATATGTAAGTATATCTTTCCACCACTTTATCTAAGCAGGCATTTACATAATTTCCTTGTCTTCCTTTTATTTGACTGCTCATTTCTCACGTTATTAATGTTTTATTTTGAAATAGGTAAAATGGATGATGTACTGGATAATATTTGCACTTTTTACAACAGCTGAAGTGATTACAGATATATTTTTGTGCTGGTAGGTACATTATGCCATTACATTAACTTTTACAGGTCCTGTTGTTCAGAATTACTCATATTTTTTATTCAGCTAATGCTCTGTCATGTGGGCTGCAACCAGTATGACACATAATAGTATTATTGTATTTTATTGTCTATTGAAGGCTTCCATTCTACTATGAACTCAAAATCGCCTTTGTGGTGTGGTTACTTTCTCCGTACACAAAAGGATCCAGTGTGCTCTATAGAAAATTTGTGCACCCTACACTGTCCTCGAAGGAGAAGGTAATGTATTCAAATGTTTTCAAAGATCCTGTGAATTTTACTCATGAGATTAGTTTTCTTTCCTTTGTATTGAAACTGGATGAGGTATATCAAAGGAACATTCTCATTCTTTATATCAAATATAATGAAGAAAAGTAGTTGTTAATATTTTAAGAAGAAGAAGACTAAAGATTAAATCTGCTAAGAGTTATTTCTGCTGAATTTACAAGTGGCAAGTGCACAGGAGCCACAAAACAAAATAATTTTTTTGAAACAACAACGACAAAAACCGTCTGGATCTTACATTGGTAATGTCAATGCTTTTCCACGAGATGGAAACAGCTGCGGGTGGCAAAGGGTCTAAAAGGGTTAAAGGGGTTGCAGTGTTTCTTTTGGAAAGGTAGGTACGCGGTACGATTCTATTTAGATGAATTCAGATATTCTACTTTGATGGAACATTGTGCTGCTTAGGTAGCTTGTGTACCTTTACGAATTAGCGTAACGATATTTATGTTTTCAAAAGTACAAGCAAACTACCACAGCTACACAACCGAAAACGTGCTGTATCTAATTCCAATTCTAAACGTTATTTATGTTCGTTATATTTGCAAAGTTTCCTACCTGGTGAATAATACATAAAATGTGGGGCTTCTGGTCCGTGCATGTACATGTGTTTTGGAGGAGGCGTGGCTTTGGATGGCGATTTGAATCATGATATATGTGCTAGTAGGCTAAAGTTAGCATTTTTCAAAATCACACACACTAAAGCCTGGTTTGTTTGACTAGTGTGAGCGACCGGGCACAGCAGGTCAAGGTGACCGTGTCTACTGTGAGTGCGCCCTAAGAGATGTCTGACTGAAATTCAAAGCGGCCAATCACTTATATCATATATATCACATATACCATAGGACAGACATTAAAAATAAATTTACGCTGAGATAATGTTCACACACTTAAAAGGATGAAATTGTTGAATGAAATTGTTTTTAATTTAATGGGTGATTCTGAGGAAATGCACATTTGACTCCTTTTCCTGTTTCAGTGTTCTGGTTGACCGTCGTAAGGAAACTACTGTGATTTTCCAGTCTTTCCTTTGCTCTTTATTTTTGTAGCAGGAAATTCATCAGAGGGACACAGTGAGGGCAAATGCAAAGAAAGACTTAAAAACACTGATAACAATAAGCAAAATCTTTTGCATACACAGTAAAAAGACGTTGTATGGGCCTACAGTGAAGTTAAATTGTGAATTCTTCTAACAGTACTGTTCTTCATACAGTATAAGTGTGAAATATCCTTTATGATTTTTCCTCAGGACATCGATGAATACCTATGCCAAGCAAAAGATAAAAGCTACGACACTCTAGTGCATTTCGGAAGGAAAGGACTCAATGTGGCAGCAACAGCAGCAGTGATGGCTGCTAGCAAGGTAGTTATCTAATGAACTAAGTTGTCTAACCTCACCTTACATGAAATACATTTGCATAGATTTTTTAAATTATGACAAGCATCATTTTCAGATAAATTTGACTTTTGGGTGCATTTTAGGATGATGTATTCATGCAGCTTTTATTCAAAGTGATTATTAGGCAATAAGGTCATTGATTTTTATTGGTTCATGTTGGTCCCTGGCTGGGTATAAACCTAAAACCTAAGTGTTGTTAACACTGTGCTTTGCAACTTGCTACAAGAACACAGAAAAATGCTGTCAATTTGTATCATATAGAATATTGCAAAACTATTGCAAGACTCTACATTTCTGTAAATTTAGTGAAATTTTTACTATTTCCACAAGTGATAAATTTATATAACCTCAGCTGAGCTAATAAAACATTTCTGTGCCAATTAAATAAAGTCACAACAAAATGTTAAAATTTTGAGCTGTCAGAAGCCAAACATCAAGTCCATGCACATTTTGTAAAATAAAAAATGTTAATAATCATCTTCAGAACAAAAAGTTTCATCTAACTTTCCACATGCTTACTCCAGGGCCAAGGAGTTCTCTCGGAGCGACTTCGGAGTTTCAGTATGCATGACCTGACATCCATCCAGGCTGAAGACCAAGCAACCAACCAGAGTTCTGTTACCACCCAGCCTGCAGCTACACAGCACAGAACGCGCAGTATGATGCGCAGCAAATCTGAGACTGGTTACAGTAAGTGTCATATGCATTTCTGTTAACCCTTTGAGGATCATGCCATCTCCAAGTCAGATTTCTGCTAGTCCTAATTGTCTGAGCTGCTTGACTCGTTATTCATTGCATGTAATTAAAACTTGCAAGCCTGCCAATGTCTCTGGTGAAGCTACGATTACTGGGCTCTGCTTTTATTTATAGTTGACACTCGAGTTGCAAGCTATTTCAGAATACGATCAACACAACTATTAAACAGAACAGACATTTTCAAACAGCAGCAGATATTAGTTGTAACCAGTGTTGGGGAAAGTTACTTAAAAAAGTAATGCATTAGGGGCCAGTCACACCAAAAGCGCTTTAAACGCTTGCAAACGCAAGGCGCGACGCACTGCCTTTTTAAAAAAAGAGCAGTGCGACGCGGCTTTTCATATTGCTAAGCAACCACCGAGTCAGCTGTCTTGTCAATCAAATATTGAAGCGTGAGCGCTCTTTTGCTGTTAACTGTCATATTAGCAGAAACTTTAAAAAGAGGGCGCTTGCTCTGTCCTTGTTTGAGGGTGAGAGGTGCACAAACACGCAGGAGAGAGTGAGCGAGTGGAGTCCTGTTCTTCAAAGCAACTGTAAACTTCCCTCGCCACAATGTAAGGCCCGCCTCTCCCCTCATTCGATTGGACAATGCAAAGACGCGAATGACGTCGGGCGGTTCTCCGCTCTCAGCGCTCCTTCAAAAACGCGTGCGCGGCAGGCGGCAAAAAAACGCAAGGCGCTCGGCGCGCATAAACAGCGTGCAAACGCGCCCTGCCCATAGAATATCATTCAAAAAAGGCGCCTGCAACTGCCATAAACGCTTTTGGTGTGACTGGCCCCTTACAATATTAAGTTACTCCCAAAAAAAGTAACTAATTGCATTACTTAGTTACTTTTCATGGAAAGTAATGCTTACCTTACTTTTTAGTAACTTTTGCGTTGCTTTTTCTTGGCTAAGGCTTGATCTCTTTCAGGCCTTGCAGGTGTTTTTATGACTGAAAAGTTTTGCATTCAGAAATTGCATATTTTATCACAAAAATTTCAATCTCTGGCTTGACTTTAAAGTCATGATGAAATGCATGAGCTTGATGCATTGTAAAAACAAATGTACTTGAAACATTATAATTTGAAACATCTTCCCTAGATCAAATAAGAATATTTATATTAGACAATGATATTAAAGATATAAATAATTTATTAAGATTTAAAAGGCAAAAAGGTTAATGCTTTGATTCTTTCTAGAAAACAAGGTGCAAGTATTTTCCCTTTCTACATTTTCTTAAATTCTGATGACAAGGGAGTATTTTCCGTTTTACAGGAAGAGAATACTTTTCCTTCTGACTTGTTTCCTGTTCAAGTTTATTCTGTAAACATGAGAGTCCAAAGCTGTTTACAAAAGCTGTACGACAAAATGTACTAGAATTCACTTTCCTGTGCAGCAGGAAGTATATTGTTTGCACAAATATTTTGTTAGCAGCGATGTCAAAGCTTATTATCAACAATAATCCTCATCAATAGTGTCATTCTGCCTCAACCTATAATGGCACCTTGAAAGGAGTTCAATCATTGAATTATAGAATTTGTGATCTGATGCCCTGTTGTTATGGCACAGGCTATGATTTTGACATGACTGAGTATGAGGTGTTGGAGACATGCCCTTCTAAGGAGCCTCCCTGCCCATTGACTTCCCACCTTGCCCCATCGCAGCCTGACCCCCTGACTCCACTGCTTTCCTATTCTGAGTCCTTCCAGGATTCCCCACCTCCCTCTCCACCTGTATCCCCAGAGGAGCCTCTAGATAAGGGGAAGGAGGGAAATGCCCCTGCAGGGTCACCCCAACTCAAAATTAAGAGACGTGCCCCTGAGGTACCCACTTTCTGATGGCTAGCTGTTGACTTGCCTGGCTGCACTGAGGGTTTGTTAGTTTTGCTGTGACTAACCCACTCAACCACTAATCAATGCAGCTGTTTAACCAGCAGTCAACAAAAGATTTGACTCTGAGTGAGTCTAATAATCTTACTCAAGGTAGACCATCTGAGACATTTCGGCTAGTGTTTGGTTGTGGCATGTAATAGGAGAAAAATTGTTGTATTAAGTCTCTTTAATGGAAAAGAGACAAGCTTACAAATACTGTATAACGCCTTATCCCTCATAAGGCTGAATTTCAATCTGTTAGCTGTGTTTTCAATGATTATCTGATAATCTATGATCCGTTATTGAAAGTGCCTTTTACTATTTGTCATTGGACTACTGGTCTTTTTAGCCTTTAGTGGTCGTTATCAGCTATCCTATCGGCCATACCAAGCATCTTCAGTAGGAAACTTACTATGACACCTCGTACAATATGTTAAATATATTATAAAGGAATAGTTCACCCAAGAATAAACATATGAGGCCCTATTTTAACGATCTAAAACGCAAGTGCGAAGAGCAAAGCGCAAAGCTCAAGTAACTTTGTGGGCGGATCTTGGGCGCTGTTGCTATTTTCCCGGCGGGAGAAATAACTTTTGCGCCAGACACAAATCAATAAGGGGTTGGTCTAAAGTAGGTTCATTATTCATAGGTGTGGTTTGGACGTAACGTCAAATAAACCAATCAGAACGTCATCCAACATTCCCTTTAAACCCAAGTGCGCAAGTTCCATGGCGGGTTGCTATTATTATGACGGATTTACCAGGCGCACGCCAAGAGCGGTTCACAGCCGAGGAGACCGACGTTCTTGTAAGAGCAGTCAAAGACAGAGAAGTTGTTTTGTATGGGGAAATCCGCCCAAATCAGCGTCGGTTAAATAGGCGTTGCAGGAAATAGCCACAACTGTCTCATCAGCTGGCATCCCCAGGACGTTGCACCGCAAGCGCTACAATGATGTCAGGAGACGGGGGAATCCCAAATAAATCGGGCACGCCGTGTAACGGGAGGTGGATCTGCCTCTACACAGGACCTGACACCAGCAGAGGACATCGCTGCGTCCACCCTCACTGCTGAAAGCCAAGAAACGCAAGCAGTCCAACCCCAAATTACACTTACAAATCAAGTTCACATACATTAAGGTTTCTTATGAAAACATTTTAATTATTATTTACATAAAATAAACGTAATACAGCCACAAAACAAAACTTATGATAATATTTTAATCGTTATTTGCATGATAATTTTTTAACGCAGCCACACAATAAATAAAAACTATCACCACAATGATTTCCCTTATCTCATGTGTTAATATTTTTTATTGTAACAATTTATGATTTGCAAAAATAACTGTTGCATCTGTGTAGATTAGATAAGCAAAGTGTGTGCACGTTGTGCACGCTATGCATTATGGTCAAGCATGCACCCTTAAAATATCATAATGAACCACGCGCAACGCACCACTGACTTTAGACTAGTTTTTTCTGGTCAGTGGCACAATTGATTTTTGAAACTGCAAAATAGCATCAGGGATGGTTCGTGCCAGAACACGCCTCCTTTTTTGCGCTGAACCGCCCAGGGAGCGCAAGTTCATTCCCTAGTTTGCCGACATGCGTCTGTGGAGGGAAAAACCCACTGTGCGCCGGTGCAAAATACGAATGATACATGCGTCACTGACAAAGTCAATTGCGCTGGGTGCAAGATAGGGCCCATGTTCATCATGTTTCAAACCTGAATGTTTCACAGAAAGATAGCTAGAATGCTTACACTGCTATTTTTTTACACAGTTAAAGGCGGGATGCATGATTTTTGAAAAACACTTTGAAAAAGAGAGTCATGTCGAGTACCAAAACACAAACATCTCTACTCACCGACATCGCTGCCTATGTATAGGGCGGGTCTATCAAAAGAAGGTCCAGATTCTATTGCGGTAGGGGCGTGTTTGTTGAGGTGATTTCAAATGTCAACATTGGCTTTCAGAGATCATGAACCCCGCCTTTAAAGTACTGTAAATAGCCAGGGACACTTTTAAGCTGCCAAGGTCAAAAAAACATTAAATATCAGTAGTGTGCTTTATGTAAGGAATAATTGATGAAGGGCCATTGAATTATTCGAAAATAATCCACACCCAATGAGGTCCTGTTACACCGTGGGTTTGCTTTATTTTCAAATAATTCAGATCTGACCGGAATCAGTTATTCTGCTTATACCATGGTTAACACAGACATTGCTAAGACTTTGCTGCTGTGAAAATTAGCCATGTTTTTTTGTGGTAAAAGTGTAGTAACCATGTTTTTTTGTGTATTGACTACTATTAGCAAAACCATTTTTTACTACAGTAACCATGTTTTTGTTTTGTTGTTGTTTTAAATCAAATGTAGTAAAACATTGTTAATTTTCATAAGGGTTCTTAAAGACATTTGACACGTGTGCGATTATCGAAAAATAATGCTTGTCTGCAGAGCATTTTTCAACCAATCAGAATAAAGCATTCAACAGCCCTGCCCTTACGAAAATTAACCATGGTTTTTTGGTGTATTGATTACTATTAGCAAAACCATTGTTTTACTACACTAACCATCCAAACCTAACTCATATCTGTCTTGTAATTGTCAAGTAAGCATGCTGTGGTGTTTAAAAACAGCAATGTTATCTTTACAAATCTACATACCGCATTTTGTCCTGTACTGACGAAATATTTGATGTCTATTCTTAAACACGCTGTATTCAAAGTACACTTACCTTTAATTTTCCGCGCCCGTTTCTCGCGTTCATGCATTTCACGCGGCGCCACCCAGACTGACAGGCAGATGACATCAAAGTACCGCAAGAGCGCTTCAAAAGCAGACATCTCCGTATGATTTCTCGAATTGCCCTCGGGTCTCGCGGTACTTGCGATATCATACGCTTAGATAGTTTATTATATCGGCTGTTGCATTTATTTATTTATTTTTCATGTTCCATGGAAATGTACAAAGCTATACACAATTTGTAATTACAATTATTAATGAGAAAAAATTGATATCATACGCTGGTCGGATTATTTCAGAAAAATAATAAACCCTACTACAGATTTGCGCCATCTATTGGATTTTGTTTGTATTGTTCGTAATTAGTAATTTTGAACAAAATCCTTGAACTCATTTATACCCATAATGCACACCCAATGTACCCTTGCCAGTTTGCTGCCTGACTGGAGTGCAGCTTGAGGGCACACATCTCAAATATCACTATAAAGGAAATAGTGAATGAGTAAAGGAGTGAGCATTTTTACACACAGCACTTGGTTTGCTTATTTCATTAATGTCGGGGCAAAAAACTGACATCTCATTAATATTTAAATTTTTTTTTAATTTACATTATTTACATGTAGTTTTTACTCCTACCTGCTGATCTGTGCCTGTGCTTGTGTTGATTTGTGAACGCTTCAAATGTGTGCATACTGTGCCTCTATCTGCTTTTATCTGCTGTCTGTATGATGGCCTCAGTTCTGTTGACGTTGATCTCATACATCTCTTTATTCTCATCCTCTATTAGCCTCCTCCTAGAAACCTGAGACCCGTCACCCGATCCAGATCAAAGACCACCCTCTCTTCAGACACTGAAGCTATGTGACTGTGCATATGCTCCGGGAGTGCTTTAGCTGTTCTACCTGCAACAACGGGAGATGCAATGAGCGAAGGCAGAGAAAAAAGGAATGCAGCCAAAATATTAAAATATTCAAAAGCAGCTTTGCTCTGTTATGAGGTAACCAAAGTGACGTGCAACATTTCACTTTTGATCTTTGACACTTAATGGGAAGGATATACATTTATGGTAGGCAACATATATGTGTACATACATACTGCTGCTCCGAGACTCCTTTGGGGTTATTGAACTGGTTTTGTACATATTTACGTTATGTTTGAGTATAGATCGTTTGATTTCTCGGTATGATATTGGGAGAAAACAATGCATGCATGTGTCCTTGGTCTTGTGTCTCGGGTCCCCCAACCATCCATAAGTCACACAGTCATCTCATTTTTATGACAGGGATATTTAATTTTTTGGGTTGAGTGTCTAAAACTCACATGTTAAATAAGGAGAGTTCAGATTTTGGCTTTCTTTGAATGGTAGTTCTTTGGAAAAGATTTACCTCACCGATATGGTTGCTGTGTTTGGCCTCAAACTTAACATTTATCTGATGATTTCTGAACAAACAAATGCAAACGTTTGTGCAAAGAATGATCGTTGAATACAAACTCGTAGTTTAACCAAAAACAGGTATTGATTACCTGATACCAATCATATTATTATGCACAATAAATGATTTATAAAGTGCAATGGACAGTGTAATTTTGCTGAACTATAATACAAAATTTATGCTGTTGCTTTCATTTTCGAGGAGGAAATCAAAGTGTTTATTTTGATCATTATTATTATTATTATTAGGCATGTACAGTATTTTAAATCATTTATAAACATTTCAAAACTGTTTGATTATAATAGATTTTATTTGTTTTTGATTTTTACATTTCTTTTCTTTAGTTGCATGTATTTACACGAAATGTTGACGATTTGAATGTGTTTCACACTTTTGGCCTCCACTTGTTAAGCGTGCTCAGTATTACTTTTAAAGTACCTTATCAGAGTTGGGTTTAGTGGCATTAGTGGTGCTTTGGTACAACACAAAGCGGGTCTCTTACTCACTTATTGGTAGCATTAACATATTTAGTCATATAAGAGGAATCGACAGGTAATATAAATGTCCAAATACTGTGCGTTTACACTGACATGTATCACAGCTTGGTGTTGTATCATTCCTGATTACAGTAGTGTGTTAGAATAACTTAGAGCTGTAATACTCTTGTATGTCCTGAAGCGGGCAGTAGAGTCTGAACTCTTTCAAATGCATAGCCCAGATGTGGATATTGAAAGAGTTGATATTCAATATTTATAGCAGGTTGAAGAGAATATGTTTTAGACTGTGAGAATAATGACAATCCTAATCCTATAAACACACTTTGTAAAATCAAGGGGGTACTGTATGTAAAATCTTGGAACTGTCCAAATGAAATGTTTTGGAAACAAACCTCACTGACAAAATATCTGCCTCAGGAATTGTTCTTTTAGACTTTCATCACAGATATATTTACACTTGTAAAACTTTTTACAATGCGTAAAGGTCATTGAGCAGTGATGAAGTGTGAAAACTATAAGACATTAAGTGATAAATGTCAGTCTGACTTGGTTACAGTTGATTGTACTGCTTTTACTTAGTTAACCATCCAATTTTTTTTCTTACGGTTTTCAATTTTATGAGTGAGATGAAAATCCAGCATTTTATTTAAAAGTGTGCTCTACATGGAATAATTTTCAGCCTTTTACATCATACAAAAATAGTAGCCGAACTTTGAATATGTTTCATAATGAAGTTATTAAAGGGTCAACCTTTAACATTTCTTACTATATGAAGACCAGTTTAGTTGTGTAATATGTCTTTCTCCTATGTAATTAAATGGGTAAATATGGAATATTTATTAACTTAATCAAATTTTAATAACAAAAAATATATAAAATATAATTTACATGATTGGTCTACTCTGCAGTTTTAAATATGCAAGTGAGACATTTCACACTTATGCGCCTTATCATGCCATAAGTACATTTAGATCAAATCAAGGACTAGTGCAAGTTTTTGTGCCAGAGCAGAAGGAACCTAAGGATGTCAAAATTAAACTTTCAGGAATTCACTTTCTTCTCAAACATTTGCAGCATCACTACTGAGAAGTATTTCCATACTCCACATCTGTTATGTCTGGCAGGCCAGAATATATCTCATTGGTCAAGGTTCTTTACTGAATATGTCTAGAGAGTAAAAAAGACGGAGGTTGATGTAAAAGAAATAAATGTATTGACATTCAGCAATTAAAAGGTGAATGTAAACCTGCGTCATGTGGCTTCTTTACTGCAAAATATGTGCGACATAATTAAATTTCCATAAAGCTTCCTCGGGAGCTGCTATAAATATGTAACAACGATCTCATCTAATTGCACAAAATTAAAGAACTGATGCTTAATATTCTGATTTGTAATATTTAACCATCTGTAGGGAACATACAGATTCATGTTTTTAAAGCTTTATTTATTGACTCACAGATTTTTTACAACAAATTGTTAAATAGCAAAGGCATTTGAAATGTGGATAAACATTTAATGTGTTTCTACCATCAGTGGTTTACACTTTAAGGTTAACTCTATCATGGTACTTCTGGTATGGGTCATTAAGGTACCAATTTCTTCTTTTCCAATAGGGTGTGGTCATTTTATCTAACAGTTTGGATTGAGTTTTATTACAGAAGACATGTTCTCTCAGACGCTTCTTCCTGGTTGCCGACTTCTTCCACAGCTTTTTCTTATAACCAGCCTGAAAATAACAGCTTTGTTAAAAAGATGAAACACGCAGGACTACATTATCCAGCTATGGCAGTGGTTCTGGAACAGGTACATGACCAACTGGGTGTGGGTGAGTGTTAGGTTTGGGCACAAAATGGTGCCGGGCGGCCTCAGTTTTATGAAATTAGTGCTGCCTCACGATTAGTCAAGACTAATCGTTGGCGGAATAAAAGTTTTTGCAAAAGCTACTAATATAAAAAATTAATAAAGAATTTAAGCAGGATCATATCAAAATATACCTTTCTCCTCAACCACAGGCCACAGTGCAGCCTGAGAAACCGCTGCGTCACAGACTTCACTGATTTCCTTTTGCCTTTTGAAATACTGTAATATGTCAAGTTTCTACTCTGCTGAAGCTTCAGGGAAGGGATGAGTGGGGTTACACTGCAAAGCAAGAAAAGTGGTTATTAGACTGTAAAAAATGTAATCAAATTACACTGAGTTAAATTAACTTAAAATTTTAAGGCAACCAGGTAACTTACTTTTTTAGTTAATTCAACTTAAAAATATTAGTTGAGACAACATATTTTACACAACTTGTTTTGAGTCAACTAATATTGTTAAACAAATAAGTATTTTACAGGAAACTATGGCATCTTACACAAATACTTGGGGCGTATGAAGTTCTTTTAATGCATTAATGTTTGTGCAGTGTAATCAAACACCTTTCGTATCTGACATACATCATAACATACAGACAGTTAAGATTTACCGTTCCAGTAGAGCAGTCTGTTGTACAGTGCTATGAAGAGGATGCAGTGGTGTAAAGACATGTTTCTGCACAAGAGTTGAGAAGCGAGGTGTCTGATATGCGACTCTGACAGCATGAGAGAGACAGTCTCTTCCTAGCAGCGACAGAGGTCTCAGCAAACCTGATCATCAGATAAGCACATGTAGTTTAGTCAAAGTAATACAATCTGCTGACAATACTACCCCGAATGAATGCGTGTAACTGTTAGGTAGATTACATTCTCACATTCAGTCTTATAAAAGTATTGCAAAAACAACGCGTGCAATACGCTTTTGCATTCGCTATCACATTACAATAAAGCGTATGTAGATTAACATTTTAAGTAGAACACATAAAAAAAAGATGCAAAATTTAAATTGTAAATGTAAGCCTCCATGATATACTATTTTATACCACCAGGCAGCCCGAAATACAAAGTTTTCTGCATTACAGCAGATATACACACATAGTAACAGC
The DNA here is from genome assembly GCF_027580225.2 of Misgurnus anguillicaudatus. Lineage (NCBI taxonomy): Eukaryota > Metazoa > Chordata > Actinopteri > Cypriniformes > Cobitidae > Misgurnus > Misgurnus anguillicaudatus. Next base: position 4,725,840 of record NW_027395278.1, read on the forward strand.
GCACACGAAATTTGTCCAAGGCAGAAAATCTCAAAATCATTTTTATATAATTAACAAAACATCTTAAATATGAACTTGATCATTTCGTACCAGAAAGACTTCTCGCCAAGGTGGCCGCCATCTTAAACTCCACTGACGCGTGAACCTACCGTGCCCGGTTTGGACCAAACAAAACGCGTTGCGTAAACAGCGAAGCAGAGCGCTACAACCGCCTACAACTAATGTCAACTAGAAAAAACTAAACAAAAAACTAATGTCAACTAGATAGAATAACAAACATACACCTAGTAAATAAAACTCACATTGATAACACAGAATAACGTACAATCATCATTAAATCCTTTTAGCAGTTTATTTTACAGAATTTTTGACGTTATTCCATATTAACCTTTGCTTTCCAGAACACATTTCAGTTTTGGTTTAAATTCTTTTAAGTTCAAGTATTTGGATTATAAACACTGAATTAATATATATGGAATAAAATTAAGGACATTACGAAAATAAACCATGTATTTTTGTGATAAAAGTGTATTGTTTTTAAAACCATTTGTGGTAATTATGGTTTTACTACAGTAACCATGATTTTTTTATTTGAACTAGAACCATGGTTAATTTTCGTAAGGGAATATATAACTGCTTGTTAGTAAACTTTTTTCAGTATTATTAACTCTTTCCCCACCGTCAGCACCAGCTTTTTATGATTTTCACATAGGTTTAATGTCTCAAGACATTTTTCTTCTTTAAACATATAAACATACAATATAACAAATGAAAACAGACCCTGCTTTCAAACAAATAAAAAACGTTCTATCTTAATTTGTTCTCTTTTTATCACCTCTCAGATATGGGTTTTTGAACAAAAAGAGATAAAGCATTTTTGTAAAGGACTTTTATTGGAGATCAATTTTAGAGCAATGATGAAAACATACATAGATTTTGTGCTTTGGAAACCATAGACGCTTTAAGAGATAGTTCACCCAAAATAAAAATTCTTCCATAATTTTCTCATTCTCATGTTGTTCTAAACATGTGTATGAATTTCTTTTTTCTGATGAACCGTTGCCTTCCACATTAGGAAAACAAATATTATGCAAGTGATAAATGATGAAGAAGATATTGGTGGTACTAAGCACACAGTTGACGGTACCCATTGAATTCCACCATCTTTGTTTTTCCTACTATGGAAGTCAATGATTACAATCAGAAGTGTGCTTGCCATCAAAATATCTTATATCAAAAGAAACTGAATTGAACTTAAACCTCCCAACGCGGCCCAAACTAGGGTTTGAGAACCCCTGGTGGTCCGTGGGGAAATCGCAGGGGTTTTTATGAGTTAATAGGTGTGTTCGACTTCATGCGGCGCTGCGCAGACCGATCGGCGGCTGACTTGAAGCAGTGCATTTTGGTTAGTACTTTTGTCCGACTTCAGCTGGCGCTGCAGGCACGTGACTGTGTCATATGGTTTTTAAGTACCGCGAGAGCGTTTCGAGAGTAGCCGGCTGGCTCAGCCGGTGCAGCTTCTCCAGAGCGGCTGCCCGGAGTTGTGATGACGTAACAGCTTTACTTGATTGGTCGCCTCATTGATGACAACGATCACGTGCGTTTCAAGTTTAATCCAACCTTTAGTTTCACTAATAAACATTATAAATTCATGTTTTAAAACAGGAAAAAACACTTTAATATGCTTAAATATGTTATATTGTGTCGTGTAATAAAATAAAAATGAAAATAACAAACTCTATTGGTATTTTAATAATATATGCTTGTTTCCCGTTATTTTCGGGTATACAGTATAAGCAGCAATTAAAATATTCGATATAAAATGTTTCTGGTTGCAACTTTTTATTAAAAGATTTGTTTTTATCAAATTCAGCATCTAATTCACTTCATTCGCGATTAAAAACAAGGAAACACGGCGCACACGTCACTACGGCAAGCAGCAGGTGTCCGGCTTGACGGCTCCGTCTTCAGTTCCTCCCTCGACTGCAAGCGGCAAACCTCGCCGATCGGTCTGCGCAGCGCCGGATGATCTCGAACACACCTAATATGAAAGTAGTCTCAGCCTCAGACGTCACGCCCACAAACTGTTGGCTGAACGTCTGATGTTTTTCGTACACTTTTCTGGAAACCCTGTGAGAATGTTAAAGTCGTCTTTGATTGGTTGAAAAAAACGGATTTCCAGGAGATGCGAGTGTCGCGATTAGTTTCGGTCCCTGGAAAACAAAGCTCTGACGTTCCATTGAGGAAGAGAATCAGTCGTGTTCACGTGGATAATAATGAGCAGTTATCATGATCAGCTAAACATTGGATTTTCAAAAATATGCAAAGTTCGCGGCATCGACTCTCTAAAAGATGTCCAAGAGTTTTGCTTGAGGCAGTTAGTTGAGTCAAAAAGTTTGGTTCTCCTGAATTGCTTGTATGTGTTAAAAAGTAGAGAGATATGCTTCAAACAGACGTTTAACGGGAGCATCTCATTGGTGTGGCTGTTGATGAAGTGCACAACGTTGTTCTATGGTGAGTAATGTTGTTTATTTAGATGCTATTCGGTTGCGACTGGTTATTTCAAAACCTGACTTGTTGCCAGCCGGCTCGTTATTGTGGGGAGTCCAAAACGTGACGCTAGATGAAACAAACTGTGATTGGTTGTTTGATATGTCGGTCAAACAGCTCGTGGGCGGGCTTTGTCCAGAAAAAGCAGCGAAAAACACCAGACCTTCAGTATTGAAGGTCTGGCTACGCGAGACTAATATGAAAGTAACCTAAAGAAATCGTAAAAAAGAGTTTAAACATAAAAAAATCTAAATAAAACAATAATGTCTGCATGTCATGTGACTATTATATTAAAAAAAAATGAGAACTGGAAAATGGACAGATGCGTTTTACCAGTAAAAGAAAATAACCAGATGAAGGTCCCAAATCAGGTAATAAATATCGAATATAAAATGCTATTCATAAAATTTTTAAACGGACAAAAAATAATTGTCTTGAAAGTTGAACATCCAAATGCTATTAAATTATGGAAATATTTTCTTAAAATCTCAGGGGGTACTCAAGTAAATAATTTAGGTTAAGGATCTGACAATATATTGTTTGCTTTAAAAAAAAAAAGTAATACAATTGAGAACCAAAAATCAGTGACAACAAAGGTCTGAATTCTCAGATAAATATCGTGTATATCTTTTCAAAGAAATCAAACCATCTCTTACAAGGCACCTATTTTTTTTACAAGACACAGATGACATAATGGATTTTGAAACGTCATAATGGATTTTATTATGTAAAGCGTCACATAGAACGTCCGCGCTCTTATGCTAAGGTGTAGTTTGCATTGTGATGGGTTATTTTATGGTAAGCAGACGAACAACAGTCAGGTAGCTCAACAGGCAATCCACTGATTCCGATAATCCACTTCGTGTTTTCCCGACCGTGTTTTCACAATTTGGAGAGTGGAGGCAGAGACGACAGTTACCGAAGTTCGTCGCATTAACAGGTAAGTTAAGTCAGATTCATTACATTACGTTGTTGATCCGCTGAATTAGCATTTTGCTAGTTGTTTTTTGTAATGATTTGCCATTGGTCTTCTAAAAATGCTAACAACTTAGCAAACAAATAATTAAACATAAAAACACACTTAAAATTACAATGCTTGTCAAAATGTACCCGATCATATAAATATATAATATAAATAACTTTAATGCGGTTTTGCAACCAAACCCTTTACAAAAAAAGTAGACAGAGGGGAGGCTGCTAAAGGCAGTTCAAAATTTCAAACATGGATTCAAAGCTCCAACAAGCCAGCAAGTAAATCGTATAGAATATTTAGCAGTTCACACTTTAATTTTTGTTATTAAGTATATTTATCTTAAACACATTATAAATTATAAACATATTTTATAAACAAATTTTATTAAACCCATATTAATAGTAGATACCAGCCCCCAGTCTAGTGCCCTTTTTTGGTTTTGTTCACTGCCCCTCAAAATGTCTGTGCACCCTCAGTAAATGCTTTGAAATGTTAAATTGTTCTCTGGTATCTTCATAGAAGGTTTGTGGCTTTATTAAGTGCAAAGATTATCCAGAAACGTTTTACATGTCAATTTACAACCCTAGGATTTGCCCTTAGAATGAAATTGTCTGTTTTATTACCTTATTTGAAAGGTTAGGGTACATTGAGTTAAAGGCAAAGAGCTGTGATTTGTCTTATTTAATAGTCAAGAAATGCATTTATTTACAATATTTAATATATCAACAATATATGTAAGTGGTATTTGTGTATTTACATCAAAAATGTTTTTTGACAAATAAAGTCCACTAATATAGGAAGATTAGTATGGTTAGCTGCTGGTATGTGCTTTGTTAAAGGGGTTTTACACTGCCTCCAACAATTTTAAAGCTTTAAAATGCACCACACTTTGTAGTATGTAAACTTATAACGTTTATGCATGTTTATAAATGTACAATTGACTGTGTGCTGTGTATGTACCTTGTGCCTACTTGGTTTATATAAACATGCAAATGTTTATACAAAGAAAAAGATAAAAAAAAGACATATAGCACTTCTTCATTTAATGTATTGTAAATGTTAATAATAATAATAACAATACCCCTGGCTTAGTGTTGATTTCTTTTTGTTGCTAAAGGAGTCAAAAAAAAAACAGATTTTATGTTTCCAGTGTCTTTAGAGCGGTAAAAGTGCATATAGAAGTGGCAAATATTTATGTTTCAAGCCTAAAGAGATCTTTTTTTTTTAAAGTAAAGCCTTGTCCATACCTTCCTAAAACGGCTTGTTTAAACACACCCCGACAGTTGGATGCATACTAAAGGGAACATTTGCCCTGTATATTTGCAAAGAAAGGTGTTACTTTCATTCACGCTGTAGTATTGTTGCTGCCGCCATGCACGCCATGTTTTTCCTTGCGAAAGGCAAACTACTTTGACCTTACAATAGAGGAAACAATAAGAAATCAATTGTTAAGTTTTATTTACAGTTCCAGAACAGTACAGCTCAAATGTTTTGATAAAATGTTTTGAGTCTTTACTACCTTATCGGATTGAGAAGGTAGTAATTACAATATTATCTCTTTTTACCAGTGTTGCCAGGTCCGCAGCCTTTCAGGGAAGTTTTGAATTGAGCTATTTTAAGCTGTTTCTGCATGTTGATGTTTATCTGCGGCTTTGAGATGTTTGTTCCTTATTTGTTGGTATATGAATAGTCATTGGGCTGCTTTTGGACTAATTTGTGACTCTTTTTGAATTGCTATTGCATTGCAACCTTGCTTTTCACTATTGCTTTGGGAGCTGATCTTCCATAAGGAGAATCACATTTCTGTTATTGCACTTAAGGTATTCGGCCAATCACAACGCACAGGATAGCTGGTCAATCGAATCACACCGCGCTTTCTCAGAACGATGAACTTTGTACAAATCGACACGTTTAAGAAAGAAGGGACATAAAGGAGCAACAATAATATACAGTATGTGGAAAATAATGTGTTTTTTGAAGCATAAAGCACGAAAACACATTGTATTACACAAAGTACACAAAATAATGTGCTTTTTAGCAACAGAATATTGTCCCTTTAATATAAACATCTGATGGGAGATCTTTATTACTTTCAATTATTATTAATCCTTGAACGTATTAATTATTTTTTTTAATTTAATTTAATTAACCAGCAGAATCACGGTGCCAAAACACACAAGTCTGTGTCAAAACGTCAACACGACCACAAAGTCTTGTTGAAACAGACTTGAGTGTTTTGGCACTGTGATTCTGCTGGTTGATTAAACTAACCGCAAAAAATAAAAAATTAATTAAGTGTTGACACAGACTTGACGAAGTCGTGTTGGCACAGACTTGACAAAGTAGTGTTGACACAGGCTTGACAAAGTAGTGTTGACACAGGCTTGACAAAGTAGTGTTGACACAGACTTGACAAAGTAGTGTTGACACAGGCTTGACAAAGTAGTGTTGACACAGACTTGACAAAGTAGTGTTGACACAGACTTGACAAAGTCGTGTTGACACAGACTTGACAAAGACGTGTTGACACAGACTTGACAAAGACGTGTTGACACAGACTTGACAAAGTCGTGTTGACACAGACTTGACAAAGTCGTGTTGACACAGACTTGACAAAGTCGTGTTGACACAGACTTGACAAAGTCGTGTTGACGTGTTGACACAGACTTGACAAAGTCGTGTTGACGTGTTGACACAGACTTGACAAAGTCGTGTTGACGTGTTGACACAGACTTGACAAAGTCGTGTTGACACAGACTTGACAAAGTCGTGTTGACACAGACTTGAGTGTTTTGGCACTGTGATTCTGCTGGTTGATTAAACTAACCGCAAAAAATAAAAAATTAATTAAGTGTTGACACAGACTTGACGAAGTCCTGTTGGCACAGACTTGACAAAGTAGTGTTGACACAGGCTTGACAAAGTAGTGTTGACAAAGACTTGACAAAGTAGTGTTGACACAGACTTGACAAAGTAGTGTTGACACAGGCTTGACAAAGTAGTGTTGACACAGACTTGACAAAGTAGTGTTGACACAGACTTGACAAAGTAGTGTTGACACAGACTTGACAAAGTCGTGTTGACACAGACTTGACAAAGACGTGTTGACACAGACTTGACAAAGACGTGTTGACACAGACTTGACAAAGTCGTGTTGACAAAGACTTGACAAAGTCGTGTTGACACAGACTTGACAAAGTCGTGTTGACACAGACTTGACAAAGTCATGTTGACGTGTTGACACAGACTTGACAAAGTCGTGTTGACACAGACTTGACAAAGTCGTGTTGACACAGACTTGACAAAGTCATGTTGACGTGTTGACACAGACTTGACAAAGTCATGTTGACACAGACTTGACAAAGTCATGTTGACATGTTGACACAGACTTGACAAAGTCATGTTGACGTGTTGACACAGACTTGACAAAGTCGTGTTGACACAGACTTGACAAAGTCATGTTGACGTGTTGACACAGACTTGACAAAGTCGTGTTGACACAGACTTGACAAAGTCGTGTTGACACAGACTTGACAAAGTCGTGTTGACACAGACTTGACAAAGTCGTGTTGACACAGACTTGACAAAGTCGTGTTGACACAGACTTGACAAAGTCATGTTGACGTGTTGACACAGACTTGACAAAGTCGTGTTGACACAGACTTGACAAAGTCATGTTGACACAGACTTGACAAAGTCATGTTGACACAGACTTGACAAAGTCATGTTGACACAGACTTGACAAAGTCGTGTTGACACAGACTTGACAAAGTCATGTTGACACAGACTTGACAAAGTCATGTTGATGTGTTGACACAGACTTGACAAAGTCGTGTTAACACAGACTTGACAAAGTCGTGTTGACACAGACTTGACAAAGTCGTGTTGACAAAGACTTGACAAAGTCGTGTTGACACAGACTTGACAAAGTCGTGTTGACACAGACTTGACAAAGTCATGTTGACGTGTTGACACAGACTTGACAAAGTCGTGTTGACACAGACTTGACAAAGTCGTGTTGACACAGACTTGACAAAGTCATGTTGACGTGTTGACACAGACTTGACAAAGTCATGTTGACACAGACTTGACAAAGTCATGTTGACGTGTTGACACAGACTTGACAAAGTCGTGTTGACACAGACTTGACAAAGTCATGTTGACGTGTTGACACAGACTTGACAAAGTCGTGTTGACACAGACTTGACAAAGTCGTGTTGACACAGACTTGACAAAGTCGTGTTGACACAGACTTGACAAAGTCGTGTTGACACAGACTTGACAAAGTCGTGTTGACACAGACTTGACAAAGTCATGTTGACGTGTTGACACAGACTTGACAAAGTCGTGTTGACACAGACTTGACAAAGTCATGTTGACACAGACTTGACAAAGTCATGTTGACACAGACTTGACAAAGTCGTGTTGACACAGACTTGACAAAGTCGTGTTGACACAGACTTGACAAAGTCATGTTGACACAGACTTGACAAAGTCATGTTGATGTGTTGACACAGACTTGACAAAGTCGTGTTAACACAGACTTGACAAAGTCGTGTTGACACAGACTTGACAAAGTCGTGTTGACACAGACTTGACAAAGTCGTGTTGACACAGACTTGACAAAGTCTTGTTGACGTGTTGACACAGACTTGACAAAGTCGTGTTGACACAGACTTGACAAAGTCGTGTTGACACAGACTTGACAAAGTCGTGTTGACACAGACTTGACAAAGTCGTGTTGACGTGTTGACACAGACTTGACAAAGTTTGTTGACACAGACTTGAATAAGTCGTGTTGACGTGTTGACACAGACTTGACAAAGTAGTGTTGACACAGACTTGACAAAGTCGTGTTGACGTGTTGACACAGACTTGACAAAGTCGTGTTGACGTGTTGACACAGACTTGACAAAGTCGTGTTGACGTGTTGACACAGACTTGACAAAGTCGTGTTGACGTGTTGACACAGGCTTGACAAAGTCGTGTTGACACAGGCTTGACAAAGTCGTGTTGACACAGGCTTGACAAAGTCGTGTTGACACAGGCTTGACAAAGTCGTGTTGACACAGGCTTGACAAAGTCGTGTTGACACAGGCCTGACAAAGTCGTGTTGACACAGGCTTGACAAAGTCGTGTTGACACAGGCTTGACAAAGTCGTGTTGACACAGGCTTGACAAAGTCGTGTTGACACAGGCTTGACAAAGTCGTGTTGACACAGACTTGACAAAGTCGTGTTGACACAGACTTGACAAAGTCGTGTTGACACAGACTTGACAAAGTCGTGTTGACATGTTGACACAGACTTGACAAAGTCGTGTTGACACAGACTTGACAAAGTCGTGTTGATGTGTTGACACAGACTTGACAAAGTCATGTTGACATAGACTTGACAAAGTCATGTTGACACAGACTTGACAAAGTCGTGTTGACGTGTTGACACAGGCTTGACAAAGTCGTGTTGACACAGGCTTGACAAAGTCGTGTTGACACAGGCTTGACAAAGTCGTGTTGACACAGGCTTGACAAAGTCGTGTTGACACAGGCTTGACAAAGTCGTGTTGACACAGGCTTGATATGATATGATATGATATGGTACTTTATTGTCAGACAAAGTCTGAAATTTTTCTTGCATCACAGTATCCAGGTTTACAACAATTAACATTCGTTAAACAATGACATACACTTGACAAAGTCGTGTTGACACAGGCTTGACAAAGTCGTGTTGACACAGGCTTGACAAAGTCGTGTTGACACAGGCTTGACAAAGTCGTGTTGACACAGACTTGACAAAGTCTTGTTGACGTGTTGACACAGACTTGACAAAGTCGTGTTGACACAGACTTGACAAAGTCGTGTTGACACAGACTTGACAAAGTAGTGTTGACACAGACTTGACAAAGTCGTGTTGACGTGTTGACACAGACTTGACAAAGTAGTGTTGACACAGACTTGACAAAGTCGTGTTGACGTGTTGACACAGACTTGACAAAGTAGTGTTGACACAGACTTGACAAAGTCGTGTTGACGTGTTGACACAGGCTTGACAAAGTCGTGTTGACACAGGCTTGACAAAGTCGTGTTGACACAGGCTTGACAAAGTCGTGTTGACACAGGCTTGACAAAGTCGTGTTGACACAGGCCTGACAAAGTCGTGTTGACACAGGCCTGACAAAGTCGTGTTGACACAGGCTTGACAAAGTCGTGTTGACACAGACTTGACAAAGTCGTGTTGACACAGACTTGACAAAGTCGTGTTGACACAGACTTGACAAAGTCGTGTTGACATGTTGACACAGACTTGACAAAGTCGTGTTGACACAGACTTGACAAAGTCGTGTTGATGTGTTGACACAGACTTGACAAAGTCATGTTGACATAGACTTGACAAAGTCATGTTGACACAGACTTGACAAAGTCGTGTTGACGTGTTGACACAGACTTGACAAAGTCGTGTTAACACAGACTTGACAAAGTCGTGTTGACACAGACTTGACAAAGTCATGTTGACACAGACATGTTGACACAGACTTGACAAAGTCATGTTGACACAGACTTGACAAAGTCGTGTTGACGTGTTGACACAGACTTGACAAAGTCGTGTTGACGTTGAAAAAGTCTTGTTGACAAAGTTGTGTTGACGTGTTGACACAGACTTGACAAAGTCGTGTTGACACAGACTTGACAAAGTCGTGTTGACACAGACTTGACAAAGTCGTGTTGACACAGACTTGACAAAGTCGTGTTGACACAGACTTGACAAAGTCGTGTTGACACAGACTTGACAAAGTCGTGTTGACACAGACTTGACAAAGTCGTGTTGACACAGACTTGACAAAGTCGTGTTGACACAGACTTGACAAAGTCGTGATGACGTTGACAAAGTCGTGTTGACACAGACTTGACAAAGTCGTGTTGACACAGACTTGACAAAGTCGTGTTGACACAGACTTGACAAAGTACTGTTGACACAGACTTGACAAAGTCGTGTTGACGTGTTGACACAGACTTGACAAAGTCGTGTTGACACAGACTTGACAAAGTCGTGTTGACACAGACTTGACAAAGTCGTGTTGACACAGACTTGGCAAAGTCGTGTTGACACAGACTTGACAAAGTCGTGTTGATGTGTTGACACAGACTTGACAAAGTCATGTTGACACAGACTTGACAAAGTCGTGTTGACACAGACTTGACAAAGTCGTGTTGACACAGACTTGACAAAGTCTGTTGACACAGACTTGACAAAGTCGTGTTGACACAGACTTGACAAAGTCGTGTTGACACAGACTTGACAAAGTCGTGTTGACACAGACTTGACAAAGTCGTGTTGACACAGACTTGACAAAGTCGTGTTGACACAGACTTGACAAAGTCGTGTTGACACAGACTTGACAAAGTCGTGTTGACACAGACTTGACAAAGTCGTGTTGACACAGACTTGACAAAGTCGTGTTGACACAGACTTGACAAAGTCGTGTTGACACAGACTTGACAAAGTCGTGTTGACACAGACGTGACAAAGTCGTGTTGATGTGTTGACACAGACTTGACAAAGTCATGTTGACACAGACTTGATAAAAGTCGTGTTGACGTGTTGACACAGACTTGACAAAGTCGTGTTGACACAGACTTGACAAAGTCGTGTTGTCACAGACTTGACAAAGTGGTGTTGACACAGACTTGACAAAGTCGTGTTGACGTGTTGACAAAGACTTGACAAAGTAGTGTTGACACAGACTTGACAAAGTCGTGTTGACGTGTTGACACAGACTTGACAAAATCGTGTTGTCACAGACTTGACAAAGTCGTGTTGACACAGACTTGACAAAGTCGTGTTGACGTGTTGACAAAGACTTGACAAAGTAGTGTTGACACAGACTTGACAAAGTCGTGTTGACGTGTTGACACAGACTTGACAAAGTCGTGTTGACACAGACTTGACAAAGTCGTGTTGACACAGACTTGACAAAGTCGTGTTGACACAGACTTGACAAAGTCGTGTTGACACAGACTTGACAAAGTCGTGTTGACACAGACTTGACAAAGTCGTGTTGACACAGACTTGACAAAGTCGTGTTGACACAGACTTGACAAAGTCGTGTTGACACAGACTTGACAAAGTCGTGTTGACACAGACTTGACAAAGTCGTGTTGACACAGACTTGACAAAGTCGTGTTGACACAGACTTGACAAAGTCGTGTTGACACAGACTTGACAAAGTCGTGTTGACACAGACTTGACAAAGTCGTGTTGACAAAGACTTGACAAAGTCGTGTTGACACAGACTTGACAAAGTCGTGTTGACACAGGCTTGACAAAGTCGTGTTGACAGAGGCTTGACAAAGTCGTGTTGACAGAGGCTTGACAAAGTCGTGTTGACAGAGGCTTGACAAAGTCGTGTTGACACAGGCTTGACAAAGTCGTGTTGACACAGGCTTGACAAAGTCGTGTTGACACAGACTTGACAAAGTCGTGTTGACACAGACTTGACAAAGTCGTGATGACGTTGACAAAGTCGTGTTGACACAGACTTGACAAAGTAGTGTTGACACAGACTTGACAAAGTCGTGTTGACACAGACTTGACAAAGTCGTGTTGACACAGACTTGACAAAGTCGTGTTGACACAGACTTGACAAAGTCGTGTTGACACAGACGTGACAAAGTCGTGTTGATGTGTTGACACAGACTTGACAAAGTCATGTTGACACAGACTTGACAAAGTCGTGTTGACGTGTTGACACAGACTTGACAAAGTCGTGTTGACACAGACTTGACAAAGTCGTGTTGTCACAGACTTGACAAAGTCGTGTTGACACAGACTTGACAAAGTCGTGTTGACGTGTTGACAAAGACTTGACAAAGTAGTGTTGACACAGACTTGACAAAGTCGTGTTGACACAGACTTGACAAAGTCGTGTTGACGTGTTGACAAAGACTTGACAAAGTAGTGTTGACACAGACTTGACAAAGTCGTGTTGACGTGTTGACACAGACTTGACAAAGTCGTGTTGACACAGACTTGACAAAGTCGTGTTGACACAGACTTGACAAAGTCGTGTTGACACAGACTTGACAAAGTCGTGTTGATGTGTTGACACAGACTTGACAAAGTCGTGTTGATGTGTTGACACAGACTTGACAAAGTCGTGTTGACACAGACTTGACAAAGTCGTGTTGACACAGACTTGACAAACTCGTGTTGACACAGACTTGACAAAGTCGTGTTGACACAGACTTGACAAAGTCGTGTTGATGTGTTGACACAGACTTGACAAAGTCGTGTTGACACAGACTTGACAAAGTCGTGTTGACACAGACTTGACAAAGTCGTGTTGACACAGACTTGACAAAGTCGTGTTGACACAGACTTGACAAAGTCGTGTTGACACAGACTTGACAAAGTCGTGTTGACACAGACTTGACAAAGTCGTGTTGACACAGACTTGACAAAGTCGTGTTGACACAGACTTGACAAAGTCGTGTTGACACAGACTTGACAAAGTCGTGTTGACACAGACTTGACAAAGTCGTGTTGACACAGACTTGACAAAGTCGTGTTGACACAGACTTGACAAAGTCGTGTTGACACAGACTTGACAAAGTCGTGTTGACACAGACTTGACAAAGTCGTGTTGACACAGACTTGACAAAGTCGTGTTGACACAGACTTGACAAAGTCGTGTTGACACAGACTTGACAAAGTCGTGTTGACACAGACTTGACAAAGTCGTGTTGACACAGACTTGACAAAGTCGTGTTGACACAGACTTGACAAAGTCGTGTTGACACAGGCTTGACAAAGTCGTGTTGACACAGGCTTGACAAAGTCGTGTTGACACAGGCTTGACAAAGTCGTGTTGACACAGGCTTGACAAAGTCGTGTTGACACAGGCTTGACAAAGTCGTGTTGACAGAGGCTTGAGAAAGTCGTGTTGACACAGGCTTGACAAAGTCGTGTTGACACAGGCTTGACAAAGTCGTGTTGACACAGGCTTGACAAAGTCGTGTTGACACAGGCTTGACAAAGTCGTGTTGACGTGTTGACACAGACTTGACAAAGTCATGTTGACGTGTTGACACAGACTTGACAAAGTCGTGTTGACACAGACTTGACAAAGTCGTGTTGACACAGACTTGACAAAGTCATGTTGACGTGCTGACACAGACTTGACAAAGTCGTGTTGACACAGACTTGACAAAGTCATGTTGACACAGACTTGACAAAGTCATGTTGACGTGTTGACACAGACTTGACAAAGTCGTGTTGACACAGACTTGACAAAGTCATGTTGACACAGACTTGACAAAGTCATGTTGACACAGACTTGACAAAGTCATGTTGACACAGACTTGACAAAGTCATGTTGACACAGACTTGACAAAGTCATGTTGACACAGACTTGACAAAGTCATGTTGACGTGTTGACACAGACTTGACAAAGTCGTGTTAACACAGACTTGACAAAGTCATGTTGACACAGACTTGACAAAGTCATGTTGACGTGTTGACACAGACTTGACAAAGTCGTGTTGACACAGACTTGACAAAGTCGTGTTGACACAGACTTGACAAAGTCGTGTTGACACAGACTTGACAAAGTCTTGTTGACGTGTTGACACAGGCTTGACAAAGTCGTGTTGACACAGACTTGACAAAGTCGTGTTGACACAGGCTTGACAAAGTCGTGTTGACACAGGCTTGACAAAGTCGTGTTGACACAGGCTTGACAAAGTCGTGTTGACACAGGCTTGACAAAGTCGTGTTGACACAGGCTTGACAAAGTCGTGTTGACAGAGGCTTGAGAAAGTCGTGTTGACACAGGCTTGACAAAGTCGTGTTGACACAGGCTTGACAAAGTCGTGTTGACACAGGCTTGACAAAGTCGTGTTGACGTGTTGACACAGACTTGACAAAGTCATGTTGACGTGTTGACACAGACTTGACAAAGTCGTGTTGACACAGACTTGACAAAGTCGTGTTGACACAGACTTGACAAAGTCATGTTGACGTGCTGACACAGACTTGACAAAGTCGTGTTGACACAGACTTGACAAAGTCATGTTGACACAGACTTGACAAAGTCATGTTGACGTGTTGACACAGACTTGACAAAGTCGTGTTGACACAGACTTGACAAAGTCATGTTGACACAGACTTGACAAAGTCATGTTGACACAGACTTGACAAAGTCATGTTGACACAGACTTGACAAAGTCATGTTGACACAGACTTGACAAAGTCATGTTGACACAGACTTGACAAAGTCATGTTGACGTGTTGACACAGACTTGACAAAGTCGTGTTAACACAGACTTGACAAAGTCATGTTGACACAGACTTGACAAAGTCATGTTGACGTGTTGACACAGACTTGACAAAGTCGTGTTGACACAGACTTGACAAAGTCGTGTTGACACAGACTTGACAAAGTCGTGTTGACACAGACTTGACAAAGTCTTGTTGACGTGTTGACACAGGCTTGACAAAGTCGTGTTGACACAGACTTGACAAAGTCGTGTTGACGTGTTGACAAAGACTTGACAAAGTCGTGTTGACACAGACTTGACAAAGTCGTGTTGACACAGACTTGACAAAGTCGTGTTGACAAAGACTTGACAAAGTCGTGTTGACACAGACTTGACAAAGTCGTGTTGACACAGACTTGACAAAGTCGTGTTGACACAGACTTGACAAAGTCGTGTTGACACAGACTTGACAAAGTCGTGTTGACACAGACTTGACAAAGTCGTGTTGACACAGACTTGACAAAGTCGTGTTGACACAGACTTGACAAAGTCGTGTTGACACAGACTTGACAAAGTCGTGTTGACACAGACTTGACAAAGTCGTGTTGACACAGACTTGACAAAGTCGTGTTGACACAGACTTGACAAAGTCGTGTTGACACAGACTTGACAAAGTCGTGTTGACACAGACTTGACAAAGTCGTGTTGACACAGACTTGACAAAGTCGTGTTGACACAGACTTGACAAAGTCGTGTTGACACAGACTTGACAAAGTCATGTTGACATGTTGACAAAGACTTGACAAAGTCGTGTTGACAAAATCGTGATGACGTGTTGACACAGTCTTGACAAAGTCGTGTTGACAGACTTGACAAAGTCATGTTGACAAAGTCGTGTTGACACAGACTTGACAAAGACGTATTGACAGAGACTTGACAAAGTAGTGTTGACACAGACTTGACAAAGTAGTGTTGACACAGACTTGACAAAGTAGTGTTGACACAGACTTGACAAAGTAGTGTTGACACAGACTTGACAAAGTAGTGTTGACACAGACTTGACAAAGTCAGTTGACGTGTTGACAAAGACTTGACAAAGTCGTGTTGACACAGACCTGACAAAGTCGTGTTGACACAGACTTGACAAAGTCGTGTTGACACAGACTTGACAAAGTAGTGTTGACACAGACTTGACAAAGTCGTGTTGACACAGGCTTGACAAAGTCGTGTTAACAGAAACTTGACAAAGTCGTGTTGACACAGGCTTGACAAAGTCTGGTTGACACAGGCTTGACAAAGTCGTGTTGACACAGGCTTGACAAAGTCGTGTTGACACAGGCTTGACAAAGTCGTGTTGACACAGGCTTGACAAAGTCGTGTTGACAGAAACTTGACAAAGTCGTGTTGACACAGGCTTGACAAAGTCTTGTTGACACAGGCTTGACAAAGTCTTGTTGACACAGGCTTGACAAAGTCGTGTTGACACAGGCTTGACAAAGTCTTGTTGACACAGGCTTGACAAAGTCTTGTTGACACAGGCTTGACAAAGTCTTGTTGACACAGGCTTGACAAAGTCGTGTTGACACAGGCTTGACAAAGTCGTGTTGACACAGGCTTGACAAAGTCGTGTTGACACAGGCTTGACAAAGTCGTGTTGACACAGGCTTGACAAAGTCGTGTTGACACAGGCTTGACAAAGTCGTGTTGACACAGGCTTGACAAAGTCGTGTTGACACAGGCTTGACAAAGTCGTGTTGACGTGTTGACAAAGACTTGACAAAGTCGTGTTGACACAGACTTGACAAAGTCGTGTTGACACAGACTTGACAAAGTCGTGTTGACAAAGACTTGACAAAGTCGTGTTGACACAGACTTGACAAAGTCGTGTTGACACAGACTTGACAAAGTCGTGTTGACACAGACTTGACAAAGTCGTGTTGACACAGACTTGACAAAGTCGTGTTGACACAGACTTGACAAAGTCGTGTTGACACAGACTTGACAAAGTCGTGTTGACACAGACTTGACAAAGTCGTTTTGACACAGACTTGACAAAGTCGTGTTGACACAGACTTGACAAAGTCGTGTTGACACAGACTTGACAAAGTCGTGTTGACGTTGACAAAGTCGTGTTGACACAGACTTGACAAAGTCGTGTTGACACAGACTTGACAAAGTCGTGTTGACACAGACTTGACAAAGTCGTGTTGACACAGACTTGACAAAGTCGTGTTGACATGTTGACAAAGACTTGACAAAGTCGTGTTGACACAGACTTGACAAAGTCGTGTTGACACAGACTTGAAAAAGTCGTGTTGATGTGTTGACACAGACTTGACAAAGTCATGTTGACACAGACTTGACAAAGTCGTGTTGACGTGTTGACACAGACTTGACAAAGTCGTGTTAACACAGACTTGACAAAGTCGTGTTGACACAGACTTGACAAAGTCGTGTTGACACAGGCTTGACAAAGTCGTGTTGACACAGGCTTGACAAAGTCGTGTTGACACAGGCTTGACAAAGTCGTGTTGACACAGGCTTGACAAAGTCGTGTTGACACAGGCTTGACAAAGTCGTGTTGACACAGGCTTGACAAAGTCGTGTTGACACAGGCTTGACAAAGTCGTGTTGACACAGGCTTGACAAAGTCGTGTTGACACAGACCTGACAAAGTCGTGTTGACAGAGGCTTGACAAAGTCGTGTTGACAGAGGCTTGACAAAGTCGTGTTGACAGAGGCTTGACAAAGTCGTGTTGACACAGGCTTGACAAAGTCGTGTTGACACAGGCTTGACAAAGTCGTGTTGACACAGGCTTGACAAAGTCGTGTTGACACAGGCTTGACAAAGTCGTGTTGACACAGGCTTGACAAAGTCGTGTTGACACAGGCTTGACAAAGTCGTGTTGACAGAGGCTTGACAAAGTCGTGTTGACACACACTTGACAAAGTCGTGTTGAAGTGTTGACAAAGACTTGACAAAGTCGTGTTGACAAAGTCGTGTTGACAAGTTGACAAAAACTTGACAAAGTATTGTTGACAAAGTCGTGTTGACGTGTTGACACAGACTTGACAAAGTCGTGTTGACGTGTTGACACAGACTTGACAAAGTCGTGTTGACACAGACTTGACAAAGTCGTGTTGACGTGTTGACACAGACTTGACAAAGTCGTGTTGACACAGACTTGACAAAGTCGTGTTGACACAGACTTGACAAAGTCGTGTTGACACAGACTTGACAAGGTCGTGTTGACACAGACTTGACAAGGTCGTGTTGACACAGACTTGACAAAGTCGTGTTGACACAGACTTGACAAAGTCGTGTTGACACAGACTTGACAAAGTCGTGTTGACACAGACTTGACAAAGTCGTGTTGACACAGACTTGACAAAGTCGTGTTGACGTGTTGACACAGACTTGACAAAGTCGTGTTGACGTGTTGACACAGACTTGACAAAGTCGTGTTGACGTGTTGACACAGACTTGACAAAGTCGTGTTGACAGAGACTTGACAAAGTCGTGTTGACATGTTGACAGAGACTTGACAAAATCGTGTTGGCACAGACTTGACAAAGTCGTGTTGGCCCAGACTTGACAAAGTCGTGTTGGCCCAGACTTGACAAAGTCGTGTTGACGTGTTGACACAGACTTGACAAAGTCGTGTTGACAGAGACTTGACAAAGTCGTGTTGACATGTTGACAGAGACTTGACAAAATCGTGTTGGCACAGACTTGACAAAGTCGTGTTGGCCCAGACTTGACAAAGTCGTGTTGACGTGTTGACAAAGACTTGACAAAGTCGTGTTGACACAGACTTGACAAAGTCGTGTTGACACAGACTTGACAAAGTCGTGTTGGCACAGACTTGACAAAGTCGTGTTGACGTGTTGACACAGACTTGACAAAGTCGTGTTGACGTGTTGACACAGACTTGACAAAGTCATGTTGACACAGACTTGACAAAGTCGTGTTGATGTGTTGACACAGACTTGACAAAGTCGTGTTGACACAGACTTGACAAAGTTGTGTTGACACAGACTTGACAAAGTCGTGTTGACACAGACTTGACAAAGTCGTGTTGACACAGACTTGACAAAGTCATGTTGACATGTTGACAAAGACTTGACAAAGTCGTGTTGACAAAATCGTGATGACGTGTTGACACAGTCTTGACAAAGTCGTGTTGACAGACTTGACAAAGTCATGTTGACAAAGTCGTGTTGACACAGACTTGACAAAGACGTGTTGACAGAGGCTTGACAAAGTAGTGTTGACACAGACTTGACAAAGTAGTGTTGACACAGACTTGACAAAGTAGTGTTGACACAGACTTGACAAAGTAGTGTTGACACAGACTTGACAAAGTAGTGTTGACACAGACTTGACAAAGTCAGTTGACGTGTTGACAAAGACTTGACAAAGTCGTGTTGACACAGACCTGACAAAGTCGTGTTGACACAGACTTGACAAAGTCGTGTTGACACAGACTTGACAAAGTCGTTTTGACACAGACTTGACAAAGTCGTGTTGACACAGACTTGACAAAGTAGTGTTGACACAGACTTGACAAAGTCGTGTTGACACAGGCTTGACAAAGTCGTGTTAACAGAAACTTGACAAAGTCGTGTTGACACAGGCTTGACAAAGTCTGGTTGACACAGGCTTGACAAAGTCGTGTTGACACAGGCTTGACAAAGTCGTGTTGACACAGGCTTGACAAAGTCGTGTTGACACAGGCTTGACAAAGTCGTGTTGACACAGGCTTGACAAAGTCGTGTTGACAGAGGCTTGACAAAGTCGTGTTGACAGAAACTTGACAAAGTCGTGTTGACGTGTTGACAAAGACTTGACAAAGTCGTGTTGACACAGACTTGACAAAGTCGTGTTGACACAGACTTGACAAAGTCCTGTTGACACAGACTTGACAAAGTCGTGTTGACACAGACTTGACAAAGTCGTGTTGACACAGACTTGACAAAGTCGTGTTGACACAGACTTGACAAAGACGTGTTGACAGAGACTTGACAAAGTAGTGTTGACACAGACTTGACAAAGTAGTGTTGACACAGACTTGACAAAGTAGTGTTGACACAGACTTGACAAAGTAGTGTTGACACAGACTTGACAAAGTAGTGTTGACACAGACTTGACAAAGTAGTGTTGACACAGACTTGACAAAGTCAGTTGACGTGTTGACAAAGACTTGACAAAGTCGTGTTGACACAGACCTGACAAAGTCGTGTTGACACAGACTTGACAAAGTCGTGTTCATACAGACTTGACAAAGTCGTTTTGACAGACTTGACAAAGTCGTGTTGACACAGACTTGACAAAGTAGTGTTGACACAGACTTGACAAAGTCGTGTTGACACAGGCTTGACAAAGTCGTGTTAACAGAAACTTGACAAAGTCGTGTTGACACAGGCTTGACAAAGTCTGGTTGACACAGGCTTGACAAAGTCGTGTTGACACAGGCTTGACAAAGTCGTGTTGACACAGGCTTGACAAAGTCGTGTTGACACAGGCTTGACAAAGTCGTGTTGACACAGGCTTGACAAAGTCGTGTTGACAGAAACTTGACAAAGTCGTGTTGACACAGGCTTGAAAAAGTCGTGTTGACACAGGCTTGACAAAGTCGTGTTGACACAGGCTTGACAAAGTCGTGTTGACACAGGCTTGACAAAGTCGTGTTGACACAGGCTTGACAAAGTCGTGTTGACACAGGCTTGACAAAGTCGTGTTGACACAGGCTTGACAAAGTCGTGTTGACACAGGCTTGACAAAGTCGTGTTGACACAGGCTTGACAAAGTCGTGTTGACACAGGCTTGACAAAGTCGTGTTGACACAGGCTTGACAAAGTCGTGTTGACACAGGCTTGACAAAGACTTGACAAAGTCGTGTTGACACAGACTTGACAAAGTCGTGTT
Organism: Misgurnus anguillicaudatus; assembly: GCF_027580225.2. NCBI lineage: Eukaryota > Metazoa > Chordata > Actinopteri > Cypriniformes > Cobitidae > Misgurnus > Misgurnus anguillicaudatus. The sequence continues at coordinate 4,746,546 of NW_027395278.1, forward strand.
GACACAGACTTGACAAAGTCGTGTTGACAAAGACTTGACAAAGTCGTGTTGACACAGACTTGACAAAGTCGTGTTGACACAGACTTGACAAAGTCGTGTTGACACAGACTTGACAAAGTCGTGTTGACACAGACTTGACAAAGTCGTGTTGACACAGACTTGACAAAGTCGTGTTGACACAGACTTGACAAAGTCGTGTTGACACAGACTTGACAAAGTCGTGTTGACACAGACTTGACAAAGTCGTGTTGACACAGACTTGACAAAGTCGTGTTGACACAGACTTGACAAAGTCGTGTTGACACAGACTTGACAAAGTCGTGTTGACGTTGACAAAGTCGTGTTGACACAGACTTGACAAAGTAGTGTTGACACAGACTTGACAAAGTCGTGTTGACACAGACTTGACAAAGTCGTGTTGACACAGACTTGACAAAGTCGTGTTGACACAGACTTGACAAAGTCGTGTTGACATGTTGACAAAGACTTGACAAAGTCGTGTTGACACAGACTTGACAAAGTCGTGTTGACACAGACTTGACAAAGTCGTGTTGATGTGTTGACACAGACTTGACAAAGTCATGTTGACACAGACTTGACAAAGTCATGTTGACACAGACTTGACAAAGTCGTGTTGACACAGACTTGACAAGGCATGTTGACGTGTTGACACAGACTTGACAAAGTCGTGTTGACGTGTTGACACAGACTTGACAAAGTCGTGTTGACACAGACTTGACAAAGTCGTGTTGACGTGTTGACACAGACTTGACAAAGTAGTGTTGACACAGACTTGACAAAGTCATGTTGACACAGACTTGACAAAGTCGTGTTGACGTGTTGACACAGACTTGACAAAGTCGTGTTGACGTGTTGACACAGACTTGACAAAGTCATGTTGACAAAGACTTGACAAAGTCGTGTTGACGTGTTGACACAGACTTGACAAAGTCATGTTGACACAGACTTGACAAAGTCATGTTGACACAGACTTGACAAAGTCGTGTTGACGTGTTGACACAGACTTGACAAAGTCGTGTTGACGTGTTGACACAGACTTGACAAAGTCGTGTTGATGTGTGACACAGACTTGACAAAGTCGTGTTGATGTGTTAACACAGACTTTACAAAGTTGTGTTGACACAGACTTGACAAAGTCGTGTTGACACAGATTTGACAAAGTCATGTTGACACAGACTTGACAAAGTCGTGTTGACTTGTTGACACAGACTTGACAAAGTAGTGTTGACACAGACTTGACAAAGTAGTGTTGACACAGACTTGACAAAGTCGTGTTGACGTGTTGACACAGACTTGACAAAGTCATGTTGACACAGACTTGACAAAGTCGTGTTGATGTGTTGACACAGACTTGACAAAGTAGTGTTGACACAGACTTGACAAAGTCGTGTTAACACAGACTTGACAAAGTCGTGTTGACACAGACTTGACAAAGTCGTTTTGACACAGACTTGACAAAGTCGTTTTGACACAGACTTGACAAAGTCGTGTTGACACAGACTTGACAAAGTCGTGTTGACACAGACTTGACAAAGTCGTGTTGACGTTGACAAAGTCGTGTTGACACAGACTTGACAAAGTAGTGTTGACACAGACTTGACAAAGTCGTGTTGACACAGACTTGACAAAGTCGTGTTGACACAGACTTGACAAAGTCGTGTTGACACAGACTTGACAAAGTCGTGTTGATGTGTGACACAGACTTGACAAAGTCGTGTTGATGTGTTAACACAGACTTTACAAAGTTGTGTTGACACAGACTTGACAAAGTCGTGTTGACACAGACTTGACAAAGTCATGTTGACACAGACTTGACAAAGTCGTGTTGACTTGTTGACACAGACTTGACAAAGTAGTGTTGACACAGACTTGACAAAGTAGTGTTGACACAGACTTGACAAAGTCGTGTTGACGTGTTGACACAGACTTGACAAAGTCATGTTGACACAGACTTGACAAAGTCGTGTTGATGTGTTGACACAGACTTGACAAAGTAGTGTTGACACAGACTTGACAAAGTCGTGTTGACGTTGACAAAGTCGTGTTGACACAGACTTGACAAAGTCGTGTTGACACAGACTTGACAAAGTCGTGTTGACACAGACTTGACAAAGTCGTGTTGACACAGACTTGACGAAGTCGTGTTGACACAGACTTGACAAAGTCGTGTTGACATGTTGACAAAGACTTGACAAAGTCGTGTTGACACAGACTTGACAAAGTCGTGTTGACACAGACTTGACAAAGTCGTGTTGATGTGTTGACACAGACTTGACAAAGTCATGTTGACACAGACTTGACAAAGTCATGTTGACACAGACTTGACAAAGTCGTGTTGACGTGTTGACACAGACTTGACAAAGTCGTGTTAACACAGACTTGACAAAGTCGTGTTGACACAGACTTGACAAAGTCATGTTGACGTGTTGACACAGACTTGACAAAGTCGTGTTGACACAGACTTGACAAAGTCGTGTTGACATGTTGACAAAGACTTGACAAAGTCGTGTTGACACAGACTTGACAAAGTCGTGTTGACACAGACTTGACAAAGTCGTGTTGATGTGTTGACACAGACTTGACAAAGTCATGTTGACACAGACTTGACAAAGTCATGTTGACACAGACTTGACAAAGTCGTGTTGACGTGTTGACACAGACTTGACAAAGTCGTGTTAACACAGACTTGACAAAGTCGTGTTTACACAGACTTGACAAAGTCGTGTTGACACAGACTTGACAAGGCATGTTGACGTGTTGACACAGACTTGACAAAGTCGTGTTGACGTGTTGACACAGACTTGACAAAGTCGTGTTGACACAGACTTGACAAAGTCGTGTTGACGTGTTGACACAGACTTGACAAAGTAGTGTTGACACAGACTTGACAAAGTCATGTTGACACAGACTTGACAAAGTCGTGTTGACGTGTTGACACAGACTTGACAAAGTCGTGTTGACGTGTTGACACAGACTTGACAAAGTCATGTTGACACAGACTTGACAAAGTCGTGTTGACGTGTTGACACAGACTTGACAAAGTCATGTTGACACAGACTTGACAAAGTCGTGTTGACGTGTTGACACAGACTTGACAAAGTCGTGTTGACGTGTTGACACAGACTTGACAAAGTCATGTTGACACAGACTTGACAAAGTCGTGTTGATGTGTGACACAGACTTGACAAAGTCGTGTTGATGTGTTAACACAGACTTGACAAAGTTGTGTTGACACAGACTTGACAAAGTCGTGTTGACACAGACTTGACAAAGTCATGTTGACACAGACTTGACAAAGTCGTGTTGACTTGTTGACACAGACTTGACAAAGTAGTGTTGACACAGACGTGACAAAGTAGTGTTGACACAGACTTGACAAAGTCGTGTTGACGTGTTGACACAGACTTGACAAAGTCATGTTGACACAGACTTGACAAAGTCGTGTTGATGTGTTGACACAGACTTGACAAAGTAGTGTTGACACAGACTTGACAAAGTCGTGTTAACACAGACTTGACAAAGTCGTGTTGACACAGACTTGACAAAGTCGTGTTGACACAGATTTGACAAAGTAGTGTTGACACAGACTTGACAAAATCGTGTTGACGTGTTGACACAGACTTGACAAAGTAGTGTTGACACAGACTTGACAAAGTCGTGTTGACGTGTTGACACAGACTTGACAAAGTCGTGTTGACGTGTTGACACAGACTTGACAAAGTAGTGTTGACACAGACTTGACAAAGTCGTGTTGACGTGTTGACACAGACTTGACAAAGTCGTGTTGACACAGGCTTGACAAAGTCGTGTTGACACAGGCTTGACAAAGTCGTGTTGACACAGGCTTGACAAAGTCGTGTTGACACAGGCTTGACAAAGTCGTGTTGACACAGGCTTGACAAAGTCGTGTTGACACAGGCTTGACAAAGTCGTGTTGACACAGGCTTGACAAAGTCGTGTTGACACAGGCTTGACAAAGTCGTGTTGACACAGGCTTGACAAAGTCGTGTTGACACAGGCTTGACAAAGTCGTGTTGACACAGGCTTGACAAAGTCGTGTTGACACAGGCTTGACAAAGTCGTGTTGACACAGGCTTGACAAAGTCGTGTTGACACAGGCTTGACAAAGTCGTGTTGACACAGGCTTGACAAAGTCGTGTTGACACAGGCTTGACAAAGTCGTGTTGACACAGGCTTGACAAAGTCGTGTTGACACAGGCTTGACAAAGTCGTGTTGACACAGGCTTGACAAAGTCGTGTTGACAGAGGCTTGACAAAGTCGTGTTGACAGAGGCTTGACAAAGTCGTGTTGACAGAGGCTTGACAAAGTCGTGTTGACAGAGGCTTGACAAAGTCGTGTTGACACAGGCTTGACAAAGTCGTGTTGACACAGGCTTGACAAAGTCGTGTTGAAGTGTTGACAAAGACTTGACAAAGTCGTGTTGACAAAGTCGTGTTGACAAGTTGACAAAAACTTGACAAAGTATTGTTGACAAAGTCGTGTTGACGTGTTGACACAGACTTGACAAAGTCGTGTTGACGTGTTGACACAGACTTGACAAAGTCGTGTTGACACAGACTTGACAAAGTCGTGTTGACGTGTTGACACAGACTTGACAAAGTCGTGTTGACACAGACTTGACAAAGTCGTGTTGACATGTTGACAAAGACTTGACAAAGTCGTGTTGACACAGACTTGACAAAGTCGTGTTGACACAGACTTGACAAAGTCGTGTTGATGTGTTGACACAGACTTGACAAAGTCATGTTGACACAGACTTGACAAAGTCATGTTGACACAGACTTGACAAAGTCATGTTGACACAGACTTGACAAAGTCGTGTTGACGTGTTGACACAGACTTGACAAAGTCGTGTTATCACAGACTTGACAAAGTCGTGTTTACACAGACTTGACAAAGTCGTGTTGACACAGACTTGACAAGGCATGTTGACGTGTTGACACAGACTTGACAAAGTCGTGTTGACGTGTTGACACAGACTTGACAAAGTCGTGTTGACACAGACTTGACAAAGTCGTGTTGACGTGTTGACACAGACTTGACAAAGTCGTGTTGACACAGACTTGACAAGGTCGTGTTGACACAGACTTGACAAAGTCGTGTTGACACAGACTTGACAAAGTCGTGTTGACACAGACTTGACAAAGTCGTGTTGACACAGACTTGACAAAGTCGTGTTGACACAGACTTGACAAAGTCGTGTTGACACAGACTTGACAAAGTCGTGTTGACACAGACTTGACAAAGTCGTGTTGACACAGACTTGACAAAGTCGTGTTGATGTGTTGACACAGACTTGACAAAGTCATGTTGACACAGACTTGACAAAGTCATGTTGACACAGACTTGACAAAGTCATGTTGACACAGACTTGACAAAGTCGTGTTGACGTGTTGACACAGACTTGACAAAGTCGTGTTATCACAGACTTGACAAAGTCGTGTTTACACAGACTTGACAAAGTCGTGTTGACACAGACTTGACAAGGCATGTTGACGTGTTGACACAGACTTGACAAAGTCGTGTTGACGTGTTGACACAGACTTGACAAAGTCGTGTTGACACAGACTTGACAAAGTCGTGTTGACGTGTTGACACAGACTTGACAAAGTCGTGTTGACACAGACTTGACAAGGTCGTGTTGACACAGACTTGACAAAGTCGTGTTGACACAGACTTGACAAAGTCGTGTTGACACAGACTTGACAAAGTCGTGTTGACACAGACTTGACAAAGTCGTGTTGACACAGACTTGACAAAGTCGTGTTGACACAGACTTGACAAAGTCGTGTTGACACAGACTTGACAAAGTCGTGTTGACACAGACTTTACAAAGTCGTGTTGACACAGACTTGACAAAGTCGTGTTGACACAGACTTGACAAAGTCGTGTTGACGTGTTGACACAGACTTGACAAAGTCGTGTTGACGTGTTGACACAGACTTGACAAAGTCGTGTTGACGTGTTGACACAGACTTGACAAAGTCGTGTTGACGTGTTGACACAGACTTGACAAAGTCGTGTTGACAGAGACTTGACAAAGTCGTGTTGACATGTTGACAGAGACTTGACAAAATCGTGTTGGCACAGACTTGACAAAGTCGTGTTGGCCCAGACTTGACAAAGTCGTGTTGACGTGTTGACACAGACTTGACAAAGTCATGTTGACACAGACTTGACAAAGTCGTGTTGACGTGTTGACACAGACTTGACAAAGTCGTGTTGACGTGTTGACACAGACTTGACAAAGTCATGTTGACACAGACTTGACAAAGTCGTGTTGATGTGTGACACAGACTTGACAAAGTCGTGTTGATGTGTTAACACAGACTTTACAAAGTTGTGTTGACACAGACTTGACAAAGTCGTGTTGACACAGACTTGACAAAGTCATGTTGACACAGACTTGACAAAGTCGTGTTGACTTGTTGACACAGACTTGACAAAGTAGTGTTGACACAGACTTGACAAAGTAGTGTTGACACAGACTTGACAAAGTCGTGTTGACGTGTTGACACAGACTTGACAAAGTCATGTTGACACAGACTTGACAAAGTCGTGTTGATGTGTTGACACAGACTTGACAAAGTAGTGTTGACACAGACTTGACAAAGTCGTGTTAACACAGACTTGACCACGTCGTGTTGACACAGACTTGACAAAGTCGTTTTGACACAGACTTGACAAAGTCGTGTTGACACAGACTTGACAAAGTCGTGTTGACACAGACTTGACAAAGTCGTGTTGACACAGACTTGACAAAGTCGTGTTGACGTTGACAAAGTCGTGTTGACACAGACTTGACAAAGTAGTGTTGACACAGACTTGACAAAGTCGTGTTGACACAGACTTGACAAAGTCGTGTTGACACAGACTTGACGAAGTCGTGTTGACACAGACTTGACAAAGTCGTGTTGACATGTTGACAAAGACTTGACAAAGTCGTGTTGACACAGACTTGACAAAGTCGTGTTGACACAGACTTGACAAAGTCGTGTTGATGTGTTGACACAGACTTGACAAAGTCATGTTGACACAGACTTGACAAAGTCGTGTTGACGTGTTGACACAGACTTGACAAAGTCATGTTGACACAGACTTGACAAAGTCGTGTTGATGTGTGACACAGACTTGACAAAGTCGTGTTGATGTGTTAACACAGACTTGACAAAGTCGTGTTGACGTGTTGACACAGACTTGACAAAGTCGTGTTGACGTGTTGACACAGACTTGACAAAGTCATGTTGACACAGACTTGACAAAGTCGTGTTGATGTGTGACACAAACTTGACAAAGTCGTGTTGATGTGTTAACACAGACTTGACAAAGTTGTGTTGACACAGACTTGACAAAGTCGTGTTGACACAGACTTGACAAAGTCATGTTGACACAGACTTGACAAAGTCGTGTTGACTTGTTGACACAGACTTGACAAAGTAGTGTTGACACAGACGTGACAAAGTAGTGTTGACACAGACTTGACAAAGTCGTGTTGACGTGTTGACACAGACTTGACAAAGTCATGTTGACACAGACTTGACAAAGTCGTGTTGATGTGTTGACACAGACTTGACAAAGTAGTGTTGACACAGACTTGACAAAGTCGTGTTAACACAGACTTGACAAAGTCGTGTTGACACAGACTTGACAAAGTCGTGTTGACACAGATTTGACAAAGTAGTGTTGACACAGACTTGACAAAATCGTGTTGACGTGTTGACACAGACTTGACAAAGTAGTGTTGACACAGACTTGACAAAGTCGTGTTGACGTGTTGACACAGACTTGACAAAGTAGTGTTGACACAGACTTGACAAAGTCGTGTTGACGTGTTGACACAGACTTGACAAAGTCGTGTTGACACAGGCTTGACAAAGTCGTGTTGACACAGGCTTGACAAAGTCGTGTTGACACAGGCTTGACAAAGTCGTGTTGACACAGGCTTGACAAAGTCGTGTTGACACAGGCTTGACAAAGTCGTGTTGACACAGGCTTGACAAAGTCGTGTTGACACAGGCTTGACAAAGTCGTGTTGACACAGGCTTGACAAAGTCGTGTTGACACAGGCTTGACAAAGTCGTGTTGACACAGGCTTGACAAAGTCGTGTTGACACAGGCTTGACAAAGTCGTGTTGACACAGGCTTGACAAAGTCGTGTTGACACAGGCTTGACAAAGTCGTGTTGACACAGGCTTGACAAAGTCGTGTTGACACAGGCTTGACAAAGTCGTGTTGACACAGGCTTGACAAAGTCGTGTTGACACGTGTTGACAAAGACTTGACAAAGTCGTGTTGACACAGACTTGACAAAGTCGTGTTGACACAGACTTGACAAAGTCGTGTTGACACAGACTTGACAAAGTCGTGTTGACACAGACTTGACAAAGTCGTGTTGACACAGACTTGACAAAGTCGTGTTGACACAGACTTGACAAAGTCGTGTTGACACAGACTTGACAAAGTCGTGTTGACACAGACTTGACAAAGTCGTGTTGACATGTTGACAAAGACTTGACAAAGTCGTGTTGACACAGACTTGACAAAGTCGTGTTGACACAGACTTGACAAAGTCGTGTTGATGTGTTGACACAGACTTGACAAAGTCATGTTGACACAGACTTGACAAAGTCGTGTTGACGTGTTGACACAGACTTGACAAAGTCGTGTTAACACAGACTTGACAAAGTCGTGTTGACACAGACTTGACAAAGTCATGTTGACGTGTTGACACAGACTTGACAAAGTCGTGTTGACACAGACTTGACAAAGTCGTGTTGACATGTTGACAAAGACTTGACAAAGTCGTGTTGACACAGACTTGACAAAGTCGTGTTGACACAGACTTGACAAAGTCGTGTTGATGTGTTGACACAGACTTGACAAAGTCATGTTGACACAGACTTGACAAAGTCATGTTGACACAGACTTGACAAAGTCGTGTTGACGTGTTGACACAGACTTGACAAAGTCGTGTTAACACAGACTTGACAAAGTCGTGTTGACACAGACTTGACAAAGTCGTGTTGACACAGACTTGACAAGGCATGTTGACGTGTTGACACAGACTTGACAAAGTCGTGTTGACGTGTTGACACAGACTTGACAAAGTCGTGTTGACACAGACTTGACAAAGTCGTGTTGACGTGTTGACACAGACTTGACAAAGTAGTGTTGACACAGACTTGACAAAGTCATGTTGACACAGACTTGACAAAGTCGTGTTGACGTGTTGACACAGACTTGACAAAGTCGTGTTGACGTGTTGACACAGACTTGACAAAGTCATGTTGACACAGACTTGACAAAGTCGTGTTGACGTGTTGACACAGACTTGACAAAGTCATGTTGACACAGACTTGACAAAGTCGTGTTGACGTGTTGACACAGACTTGACAAAGTCGTGTTGACGTGTTGACACAGACTTGACAAAGTCATGTTGACACAGACTTGACAAAGTCGTGTTGATGTGTGACACAGACTTGACAAAGTCGTGTTGATGTGTTAACACAGACTTTACAAAGTTGTGTTGACACAGACTTGACAAAGTCGTGTTGACACAGACTTGACAAAGTCATGTTGACACAGACTTGACAAAGTCGTGTTGACTTGTTGACACAGACTTGACAAAGTAGTGTTGACACAGACTTGACAAAGTAGTGTTGACACAGACTTGACAAAGTCGTGTTGACACAGACTTGACAAAGTCATGTTGACACAGACTTGACAAAGTCGTGTTGATGTATTGACACAGACTTGACAAAGTAGTGTTGACACAGACTTGACAAAGTCGTGTTAACACAGACTTGACAAAGTCGTGTTGACACAGACTTGACAAAGTCGTGTTGACACAGATTTGACAAAGTAGTGTTGACACAGACTTGACAAAGTCGTTTTGACACAGACTTGACAAAGTCGTGTTGACACAGACTTGACAAAGTCGTGTTGACACAGACTTGACAAAGTCGTGTTGACGTTGACAAAGTCGTGTTGACACAGACTTGACAAAGTCGTGTTGACACATACTTGACAAAGTCGTGTTGACACAGACTTGACAAAGTCGTGTTGACATGTTGACAAAGACTTGACAAAGTCGTGTTGACACAGACTTGACAAAGTCGTGTTGACACAGACTTGACAAAGTCGTGTTGATGTGTTGACACAGACTTGACAAAGTCATGTTGACACAGACTTGACAAAGTCGTGTTGATGTGTTGACACAGACTTGACAAAGTCGTGTTAACACAGACTTGACAAAGTCGTGTTGACACAGACTTGACGAAGTCATGTTGACGTGTTGACACAGACTTGACAAAGTCGTGTTGACACAGACTTGACAAAGTCGTGTTGACATGTTGACAAAGACTTGACAAAGTCGTGTTGACACAGACTTGACAAAGTCGTGTTGACACAGACTTGACAAAGTCGTGTTGATGTGTTGACACAGACTTGACAAAGTCATGTTGACACAGACTTGACAAAGTCATGTTGACACAGACTTGACAAAGTCGTGTTGACGTGTTGACACAGACTTGACAAAGTCGTGTTAACACAGACTTGACAAAGTCGTGTTGACACAGACTTGACAAAGTCGTGTTGACACAGACTTGACAAGGCATGTTGACGTGTTGACACAGACTTGACAAAGTCGTGTTGACACAGACTTGACAAAGTCGTGTTGGCACAGACTTGACAAAGTCGTGTTGACGTGTTGACACAGACTTGACAAAGTAGTGTTGACACAGACTTGACAAAGTCATGTTGACACAGACTTGACAAAGTCGTGTTAACGTGTTGACACAGACTTGACAAAGTCGTGTTGACGTGTTGACACAGACTTGACAAAGTCATGTTGACACAGACTTGACAAAGTCGTGTTGACGTGTTGACACAGACTTGACAAAGTCATGTTGACACAGACTTGACAAAGTCGTGTTGACGTGTTGACACAGACTTGACAAAGTCGTGTTGACGTGTTGACACAGACTTGACAAAGTCATGTTGACACAGACTTGACAAAGTCGTGTTGATGTGTTGACACAGACTTGACAAAGTAGTGTTGACACAGACTTGACAAAGTCGTGTTAACACAGACTTGACAAAGTCGTGTTGACACAGACTTGACAAAGTCGTGTTGACACAGATTTGACAAAGTAGTGTTGACACAGACTTGACAAAATCGTGTTGACGTGTTGACACAGACTTGACAAAGTAGTGTTGACACAGACTTGACAAAGTCATGTTGACGTGTTGACACAGACTTGACAAAGTAGTGTTGACACAGACTTGACAAAGTCGTGTTGACGTGTTGACACAGACTTGACAAAGTCGTGTTGACACAGGCTTGACAAAGTCGTGTTGACACAGGCTTGACAAAGTCGTGTTGACACAGGCTTGACAAAGTCGTGTTGACACAGGCTTGACAAAGTCGTGTTGACACAGGCTTGACAAAGTCGTGTTGACACAGGCTTGACAAAGTCGTGTTGACACAGGCTTGACAAAGTCGTGTTGACACAGGCTTGACAAAGTCGTGTTGACACAGGCTTGACAAAGTCGTGTTGACACAGGCTTGACAAAGTCGTGTTGACACAGACTTGACAAAGTCGTGTTGACACAGGCTTGACAAAGTCGTGTTGACACAGGCTTGACAAAGTCGTGTTGACACAGGCTTGACAAAGTCGTGTTGATGTGTTAACACAGACTTTACAAAGTTGTGTTGACACAGACTTGACAAAGACGTGTTGACACAGACTTGACAAAGACGTGTTGACAGAGACTTGACAAAGTAGTGTTGACACAGACTTGACAAAGTAGTGTTGACACAGACTTGACAAAGTCGTGTTGACACAGACCTGACAAAGTCGTGTTGACACAGACTTGACAAAGTCGTGTTGATACAGACTTGACAAAGTCGTTTTGACACAGACTTGACAAAGCCGTGTTGACACAGACTTGACAAAGTAGTGTTGACACTGACTTGACAAAGTCGTGTTGACACAGGCTTGACAAAGTCGTGTTAACAGAAACTTGACAAAGTCGTGTTGACACAGGCTTGACAAAGTCTGGTTGACACAGGCTTGACAAAGTCATGTTGACACAGGCTTGACAAAGTCGTGTTGACACAGGCTTGACAAAGTCGTGTTGACACAGGCTTGACAAAGTCTGGTTGACACAGGCTTGACAAAGTCATGTTGACACAGGCTTGACAAAGTCGTGTTGACACAGGCTTGACAAAGTCGTGTTGACACAGGCTTGACAAAGTCGTGTTGACAGAAACTTGACAAAGTCGTGTTGACAGAAACTTGACAAAGTCGTGTTGACACAGGCTTGACAAAGTCGTGTTGACACAGGCTTGACAAAGTCGTGTTGACACAGGCTTGACAAAGTCGTGTTGACACAGGCTTGACAAAGTCGTGTTGACACAGGCTTGACAAAGTCGTGTTGACACAGGCTTGACAAAGTCGTGTTGACACGTGTTGACAAAGACTTGACAAAGTCGTGTTGACACAGACTTGACAAAGTCGTGTTGACACAGACTTGACAAAGTCGTGTTGACACAGACTTGACAAAGTCGTGTTGACACAGACTTGACAAAGTCGTGTTGACACAGACTTGACAAAGTCGTGTTGACACAGACTTGACAAAGTCGTGTTGACACAGACTTGACAAAGTCGTGTTGACACAGACTTGACAAAGTCGTGTTGACACAGACTTGACAAAGTCGTGTTGACACAGACTTGACAAAGTCGTGTTGACACAGACTTGACAAAGTCGTTTTGACACAGACTTGACAAAGTCGTGTTGACACAGACTTGACAAAGTCGTGTTGACGTTGACAAAGTCGTGTTGACGTTGACAAAGTCGTGTTGACACAGACTTGACAAAGTCGTGTTGACACAGACTTGACAAAGTCGTGTTGACACAGACTTGACAAAGTCGTGTTGACACAGACTTGACAAAGTCGTGTTGACACAGACTTGACAAAGTCGTGTTGACACAGACTTGACAAAGTCGTGTTGACATGTTGACAAAGACTTGACAAAGTCGTGTTGACACAGACTTGACAAAGTCGTGTTGACACAGACTTGACAAAGTCGTGTTGATGTGTTGACACAGACTTGACAAAGTCATGTTGACACAGACTTGACAAAGTCGTGTTGACGTGTTGACACAGACTTGACAAAGTCGTGTTAACACAGACTTGACAAAGTCGTGTTGACACAGACTTGACAAAGTCATGTTGACGTGTTGACACAGACTTGACAAAGTCGTGTTGACACAGACTTGACAAAGTCGTGTTGACATGTTGACAAAGACTTGACAAAGTCGTGTTGACACAGACTTGACAAAGTCGTGTTGACACAGACTTGACAAAGTCGTGTTGATGTGTTGACACAGACTTGACAAAGTCATGTTGACACAGACTTGACAAAGTCATGTTGACACAGACTTGACAAAGTCGTGTTGACGTGTTGACACAGACTTGACAAAGTCGTGTTAACACAGACTTGACAAAGTCGTGTTGACACAGACTTGACAAAGTCGTGTTGACACAGACTTGACAAAGTCGTGTTGACACAGACTTGACAAGGCATGTTGACGTGTTGACACAGACTTGACAAAGTCGTGTTGACGTGTTGACACAGACTTGACAAAGTCGTGTTGACACAGACTTGACAAAGTCGTGTTGACGTGTTGACACAGACTTGACAAAGTAGTGTTGACACAGACTTGACAAAGTCATGTTGACACAGACTTGACAAAGTCGTGTTGACGTGTTGACACAGACTTGACAAAGTCGTGTTGACGTGTTGACACAGACTTGACAAAGTCATGTTGACACAGACTTGACAAAGTCGTGTTGACGTGTTGACACAGACTTGACAAAGTCATGTTGACACAGACTTGACAAAGTCGTGTTGACGTGTTGACACAGACTTGACAAAGTCGTGTTGACGTGTTGACACAGACTTGACAAAGTCATGTTGACACAGACTTGACAAAGTCGTGTTGATGTGTGACACAGACTTGACAAAGTCGTGTTGATGTGTTAACACAGACTTTACAAAGTTGTGTTGACACAGACTTGACAAAGTCGTGTTGACACAGACTTGACAAAGTCATGTTGACACAGACTTGACAAAGTCGTGTTGACTTGTTGACACAGACTTGACAAAGTAGTGTTGACACAGACTTGACAAAGTAGTGTTGACACAGACTTGACAAAGTCGTGTTGACACAGACTTGACAAAGTCATGTTGACACAGACTTGACAAAGTCGTGTTGATGTGTTGACACAGACTTGACAAAGTAGTGTTGACACAGACTTGACAAAGTCGTGTTAACACAGACTTGACAAAGTCGTGTTGACACAGACTTGACAAAGTCGTGTTGACACAGATTTGACAAAGTAGTGTTGACACAGACTTGACAAAGTCGTTTTGACACAGACTTGACAAAGTCGTGTTGACACAGACTTGACAAAGTCGTGTTGACACAGACTTGACAAAGTCGTGTTGACGTTGACAAAGTCGTGTTGACACAGACTTGACAAAGTCGTGTTGACACATACTTGACAAAGTCGTGTTGACACAGACTTGACAAAGTCGTGTTGACATGTTGACAAAGACTTGACAAAGTCGTGTTGACACAGACTTGACAAAGTCGTGTTGACACAGACTTGACAAAGTCGTGTTGATGTGTTGACACAGACTTGACAAAGTCATGTTGACACAGACTTGACAAAGTCGTGTTGATGTGTTGACACAGACTTGACAAAGTCGTGTTAACACAGACTTGACAAAGTCGTGTTGACACAGACTTGACGAAGTCATGTTGACGTGTTGACACAGACTTGACAAAGTCGTGTTGACACAGACTTGACAAAGTCGTGTTGACATGTTGACAAAGACTTGACAAAGTCGTGTTGACACAGACTTGACAAAGTCGTGTTGACACAGACTTGACAAAGTCGTGTTGATGTGTTGACACAGACTTGACAAAGTCATGTTGACACAGACTTGACAAAGTCATGTTGACACAGACTTGACAAAGTCGTGTTGACGTGTTGACACAGACTTGACAAAGTCGTGTTAACACAGACTTGACAAAGTCGTGTTGACACAGACTTGACAAAGTCGTGTTGACACAGACTTGACAAGGCATGTTGACGTGTTGACACAGACTTGACAAAGTCGTGTTGACACAGACTTGACAAAGTCGTGTTGGCACAGACTTGACAAAGTCGTGTTGACGTGTTGACACAGACTTGACAAAGTAGTGTTGACACAGACTTGACAAAGTCATGTTGACACAGACTTGACAAAGTCGTGTTAACGTGTTGACACAGACTTGACAAAGTCGTGTTGACGTGTTGACACAGACTTGACAAAGTCATGTTGACACAGACTTGACAAAGTCGTGTTGACGTGTTGACACAGACTTGACAAAGTCATGTTGACACAGACTTGACAAAGTCGTGTTGACGTGTTGACACAGACTTGACAAAGTCGTGTTGACGTGTTGACACAGACTTGACAAAGTCATGTTGACACAGACTTGACAAAGTCGTGTTGATGTGTTGACACAGACTTGACAAAGTAGTGTTGACACAGACTTGACAAAGTCGTGTTAACACAGACTTGACAAAGTCGTGTTGACACAGACTTGACAAAGTCGTGTTGACACAGATTTGACAAAGTAGTGTTGACACAGACTTGACAAAATCGTGTTGACGTGTTGACACAGACTTGACAAAGTAGTGTTGACACAGACTTGACAAAGTCATGTTGACGTGTTGACACAGACTTGACAAAGTAGTGTTGACACAGACTTGACAAAGTCGTGTTGACGTGTTGACACAGACTTGACAAAGTCGTGTTGACACAGGCTTGACAAAGTCGTGTTGACACAGGCTTGACAAAGTCGTGTTGACACAGGCTTGACAAAGTCGTGTTGACACAGGCTTGACAAAGTCGTGTTGACACAGGCTTGACAAAGTCGTGTTGACACAGGCTTGACAAAGTCGTGTTGACACAGGCTTGACAAAGTCGTGTTGACACAGGCTTGACAAAGTCGTGTTGACACAGGCTTGACAAAGTCGTGTTGACACAGGCTTGACAAAGTCGTGTTGACACAGACTTGACAAAGTCGTGTTGACACAGGCTTGACAAAGTCGTGTTGACACAGGCTTGACAAAGTCGTGTTGACACAGGCTTGACAAAGTCGTGTTGACAGAGGCTTGACAAAGTCGTGTTGACAGAGGCTTGACAAAGTCGTGTTGACACAGGCTTGACAAAGTCGTGTTGACACAGGCTTGACAAAGTCGTGTTGACACAGGCTTGACAAAGTCGTGTTGACACAGGCTTGACAAAGTCGTGTTGACACAGGCTTGACAAAGTCGTGTTAAAGTGTTGACAAAGACTTGACAAAGTCGTGTTGACAAAGTCGTGTTGACAAGTTGACAAAAACTTGACAAAGTATTGTTGACAAAGTCGTGTTGACGTGTTGACACAGACTTGACAAAGTCGTGTTGACGTGTTGACACAGACTTGACAAAGTCGTGTTGACACAGACTTGACAAAGTCGTGTTGACGTGTTGACACAGACTTGACAAAGTCGTGTTGACACAGACTTGACAAAGTCGTGTTGACACAGACTTGACAAAGTCGTGTTGACACAGACTTGACAAGGTCGTGTTGACACAGACTTGACAAGGTCGTGTTGACACAGACTTGACAAGGTCGTGTTGACACAGACTTGACAAAGTCGTGTTGACACAGACTTGACAAAGTCGTGTTGACACAGGCTTGACAAAGTCGTGTTGACACAGGCTTGACAAAGTCGTGTTGACACAGGCTTGACAAAGTCGTGTTGACACAGGCTTGACAAAGTCGTGTTGACACAGGCTTGACAAAGTCGTGTTGACACAGACTTGACAAAGTCGTGTTGACACAGGCTTGACAAAGTCGTGTTGACAGAGGCTTGACAAAGTCGTGTTGACAGAGGCTTGACAAAGTCGTGTTGACACAGGCTTGACAAAGTCGTGTTGACACAGGCTTGACAAAGTCGTGTTGACACAGGCTTGACAAAGTCGTGTTGACACAGACTTGACAAAGTCGTGTTGACACAGACTTGACAAAGTCGTGTTGACACACACTTGACAAAGTCGTGTTGAAGTGTTGACAAAGACTTGACAAAGTCGTGTTGACAAAGTCGTGTTGACGTGTTGACAAAAACTTGACAAAGTATTGTTGACAAAGTCGTGTTGACGTGTTGACACAGACTTGACAAAGTCGTGTTGACGTGTTGACACAGACTTGACAAAGTCGTGTTGACACAGACTTGACAAAGTCGTGTTGACGTGTTGACACAGACTTGACAAAGTCGTGTTGACGTGTTGACACAGACTTGACAAAGTCGTGTTGACACAGACTTGACAAAGTCGTGTTGACACAGACTTGACAAAGTCGTGTTGACACAGACTTGACAAAGTCGTGTTGACACAGACTTGACAAAGTCGTGTTGACACAGACTTGACAAAGTCGTGTTGACACAGACTTGACAAAGTCGTGTTGACACAGACTTGACAAAGTCATGTTGACGTGTTGACACAGACTTGACAAAGTCGTGTTGACACAGACTTGACAAAGTCGTGTTGACACAGACTTGACAAAGTCGTGTTGACACAGACTTGACAAAGTCGTGTTGACACAGACTTGACAAAGTCGTGTTGACACAGACTTGACAAAGTCGTGTTGACGTGTTGACACAGACTTGACAAAGTCGTGTTGACGTGTTGACACAGACTTGACAAAGTCGTGTTGACAGAGACTTGACAAAGTCGTGTTGACATGTTGACAGAGACTTGACAAAATCGTGTTGGCACAGACTTGACAAAGTCGTGTTGGCCCAGACTTGACAAAGTCGTGTTGGCCCAGACTTGACAAAGTCGTGTTGACGTGTTGACACAGACTTGACAAAGTCGTGTTGACAGAGACTTGACAAAGTCGTGTTGACATGTTGACAGAGACTTGTCAAAATCGTGTTGGCACAGACTTGACAAAGTCGTGTTGGCACAGACTTGACAAAGTCGTGTTGGCCCAGACTTGACAAAGTCGTGTTGACGTGTTGACAAAGACTTGACAAAGTCGTGTTGACACAGACTTGACAAAGTCGTGTTGGCACAGACTTGACAAAGTCGTGTTGACACAGACTTGACAAAGTCGTGTTGACACAGACTTGACAAAGTCATGTTGATGTGTTGACACAGACTTGACAAAGTCGTGTTGACACAGACTTGACAAAGTCGTGTTGACAGACTTGACAAAGTCGTGTTGACACAGACTTGACAAAGTCGTGTTGACACAGACTTGACAAAGTCGTGTTGACACAGACTTGACAAAGTCGTGTTGACACAGACTTGACAAAGTCGTGTTGACACAGACTTGACAAAGTCGTGTTGACACAGACTTGACAAAGTCGTGTTGACACAGACTTGACAAAGTCGTGTTGACACAGACTTGACAAAGTCGTGTTGACGTGTTGACACAGACTTGACAAAGTCGTGTTGATGTGTTGACACAGACTTGACAAAGTCGTGTTGACACAGACTTGACAAAGTCGTGTTGACACAGACTTGACAAAGTCGTGTTGACGTGTTGACACAGACTTGACAAAGTCGTGTTGATGTGTTGACACAGACTTGACAAAGTCGTGTTAACACAGACTTGACAAAGTCGTGTTGACACAGACTTGACAAAGTCGTGTTGACACAGATTTGACAAAGTAGTGTTGACACAGACTTGACAAAATCGTGTTGACGTGTTGACACAGACTTGACAAAGTAGTGTTGACACAGACTTGACAAAGTCATGTTGACGTGTTGACACAGACTTGACAAAGTAGTGTTGACACAGACTTGACAAAGTCGTGTTGACGTGTTGACACAGACTTGACAAAGTCGTGTTGACACAGGCTTGACAAAGTCGTGTTGACACAGGCTTGACAAAGTCGTGTTGACACAGGCTTGACAAAGTCGTGTTGACACAGGCTTGACAAAGTCGTGTTGACACAGGCTTGACAAAGTCGTGTTGACACAGGCTTGACAAAGTCGTGTTGACACAGGCTTGACAAAGTCGTGTTGACACAGGCTTGACAAAGTCGTGTTGACACAGGCTTGACAAAGTCGTGTTGACACAGGCTTGACAAAGTCGTGTTGACACAGGCTTGACAAAGTCGTGTTGACACAGGCTTGACAAAGTCGTGTTGACACAGGCTTGACAAAGTCGTGTTGACACAGGCTTGACAAAGTCGTGTTGACACAGGCTTGACAAAGTCGTGTTGACACAGGCTTGACAAAGTCGTGTTGACACAGGCTTGACAAAGTCGTGTTGACACAGGCTTGACAAAGTCGTGTTGACAGAGGCTTGACAAAGTCGTGTTGACAGAGGCTTGACAAAGTCGTGTTGACACAGGCTTGACAAAGTCGTGTTGACACAGGCTTGACAAAGTCGTGTTGACACAGGCTTGACAAAGTCGTGTTGACACAGGCTTGACAAAGTCGTGTTGACACACGCTTGACAAAGTCGTGTTAAAGTGTTGACAAAGACTTGACAAAGTCGTGTTGACAAAGTCGTGTTGACAAGTTGACAAAAACTTGACAAAGTATTGTTGACAAAGTCGTGTTGACGTGTTGACACAGACTTGACAAAGTCGTGTTGACGTGTTGACACAGACTTGACAAAGTCGTGTTGACACAGACTTGACAAAGTCGTGTTGACGTGTTGACACAGACTTGACAAAGTCGTGTTGACACAGACTTGACAAAGTCGTGTTGACACAGACTTGACAAAGTCGTGTTGACACAGACTTGACAAGGTCATGTTGACACAGACTTGACAAGGTCGTGTTGACACAGACTTGACAAAGTCGTGTTGACACAGACTTGACAAAGTCGTGTTGACACAGACTTGACAAAGTCGTGTTGACACAGACTTGACAAAGTCGTGTTGACACAGACTTGACAAAGTCGTGTTGACACAGACTTGACAAAGTCGTGTTGACGTGTTGACACAGACTTGACAAAGTCGTGTTGACGTGTTGACACAGACTTGACAAAGTCGTGTTGACGTGTTGACACAGACTTGACAAAGTCGTGTTGACAGAGACTTGACAAAGTCGTGTTGACATGTTGACAGAGACTTGACAAAATCGTGTTGGCACAGACTTGACAAAGTCGTGTTGGCCCAGACTTGACAAAGTCGTGTTGGCCCAGACTTGACAAAGTCGTGTTGACGTGTTGACACAGACTTGACAAAGTCGTGTTGACAGAGACTTGACAAAGTCGTGTTGACATGTTGACAGAGACTTGTCAAAATCGTGTTGGCACAGACTTGACAAAGTCGTGTTGGCACAGACTTGACAAAGTCGTGTTTGCCCAGACTTGACAAAGTCGTGTTGACGTGTTGACAAAGACTTGACAAAGTCGTGTTGACACAGACTTGACAAAGTCGTGTTGACACAGACTTGACAAAGTCGTGTTGGCACAGACTTGACAAAGTCGTGTTGGCACAGACTTGACAAAGTCGTGTTGGCACAGACTTGACAAAGTCGTGTTGGCACAGACTTGACAAAGTCGTGTTGGCACAGACTTGACAAAGTCGTGTTGACGTGTTGACACAGACTTGACAAAGTCGTGTTGACGTGTTGACACAGACTTGACAAAGTCATGTTGACACAGACTTGACAAAGTCGTGTTGACGTGTTGACCCAGACTTGACAAAGTCGTGTTGACACAGACTTGACAAAGTCGTGTTGACAGAGACTTGACAAAGACGTGTTGACAGAGATTTGACAAAGTCGTGTTGACAGAGACTTGACAAAGTCATGTTGACGTGTTGACAGAGACTTGACAAAATCGGGTTGACGTGTTGACACAGACTTGACAAAGTCGTTTTGACGTGTTGACACAGACTTGACAAAGTCATGTTGACGTGTTGGCACAGACTTGACAAAGTCGTGTTGGCACAGACTTGACAAAGTCGTGTTGGCACAGACTTGACAAAGTAGTGTGGACACAGACTTGACAAAGTCGTGTTAATGTGTTGACACAGACTTGACAAAGTCATGTTGACACAGACTTGACAAAGTCGTGTTGACGTGTTGACACAGACTTGACAAAGTCGTGTTGACACAGACTTGACAAAGTCGTGTTGATACAGACTTGACAAAGTCGTGTTGACACAGACTTGACAAAGTCGTGTTGACACAGACTTGACAAAGTCGTGTTGACGTGTTGACACAGACTTGAAAAAGTCGTGTTGACGTGTTGACACAGACTTGACAAAGTCGTGTTGACGTGTTGACACAGACTTGACAAAGTAGTGTTGACACAGACTTGACAAAGTCGTGTTGTCGTGTTGACACAGACTTGACAAAGTCGTGTTGACGTGTTGACACAGACTTGACAAAGTCGTGTTGACACAGGCTTGACAAAGTCGTGTTGACACAGGCTTGACAAAGTCGTGTTGACACAGGCTTGACAAAGTCGTGTTGACACAGGCTTGACAAAGTCGTGTTGACACAGGCTTGACAAAGTCGTGTTGACACAGACTTGACAAAGTCGTGTTGACACAGACTTGACAAAGTCGTGTTGACACAGACTTGACAAAGTCATGTTGACGTGTTGACACAGACTTGACAAAGTCGTGTTGACACAGACTTGACAAAGTCGTGTTGACACAGACTTGACAAAGTCGTGTTGACACAGACTTGACAAAGTCGTGTTGACACAGACTTGACAAAGTCGTGTTGACACAGACTTGACAAAGTCGTGTTGACGTGTTGACACAGACTTGACAAAGTCGTGTTGACGTGTTGACACAGACTTGACAAAGTCGTGTTGACAGAGACTTGACAAAGTCGTGTTGACATGTTGACAGAGACTTGACAAAATCGTGTTGGCACAGACTTGACAAAGTCGTGTTGGCCCAGACTTGACAAAGTCGTGTTGGCCCAGACTTGACAAAGTCGTGTTGACGTGTTGACACAGACTTGACAAAGTCGTGTTGACAGAGACTTGACAAAGTCGTGTTGACATGTTGACAGAGACTTGTCAAAATCGTGTTGGCACAGACTTGACAAAGTCGTGTTGGCACAGACTTGACAAAGTCGTGTTGGCCCAGACTTGACAAAGTCGTGTTGACGTGTTGACAAAGACTTGACAAAGTCGTGTTGACACAGACTTGACAAAGTCGTGTTGGCACAGACTTGACAAAGTCGTGTTGACACAGACTTGACAAAGTCGTGTTGACACAGACTTGACAAAGTCATGTTGATGTGTTGACACAGACTTGACAAAGTCGTGTTGACACAGACTTGACAAAGTCGTGTTGACACAGACTTGACAAAGTCGTGTTGACACAGACTTGACAAAGTCGTGTTGACACAGACTTGACAAAGTCGTGTTGACACAGACTTGACAAAGTCGTGTTGACACAGACTTGACAAAGTCGTGTTGACACAGACTTGACAAAGTCGTGTTGACACAGACTTGACAAAGTCGTGTTGACACAGACTTGACAAAGTCGTGTTGACACAGACTTGACAAAGTCGTGTTGACGTGTTGACACAGACTTGACAAAGTCGTGTTGATGTGTTGACACAGACTTGACAAAGTCGTGTTGACACAGACTTGACAAAGTCGTGTTGACACAGACTTGACAAAGTCGTGTTGACGTGTTGACACAGACTTGACAAAGTCGTGTTGATGTGTTGACACAGACTTGACAAAGTCGTGTTAACACAGACTTGACAAAGTCGTGTTGACACAGACTTGACAAAGTCGTGTTGACACAGATTTGACAAAGTAGTGTTGACACAGACTTGACAAAATCGTGTTGACGTGTTGACACAGACTTGACAAAGTAGTGTTGACACAGACTTGACAAAGTCATGTTGACGTGTTGACACAGACTTGACAAAGTAGTGTTGACACAGACTTGACAAAGTCGTGTTGACGTGTTGACACAGACTTGACAAAGTCGTGTTGACACAGGCTTGACAAAGTCGTGTTGACACAGGCTTGACAAAGTCGTGTTGACACAGGCTTGACAAAGTCGTGTTGACACAGGCTTGACAAAGTCGTGTTGACACAGGCTTGACAAAGTCGTGTTGACACAGGCTTGACAAAGTCGTGTTGACACAGGCTTGACAAAGTCGTGTTGACACAGGCTTGACAAAGTCGTGTTGACACAGGCTTGACAAAGTCGTGTTGACACAGGCTTGACAAAGTCGTGTTGACACAGGCTTGACAAAGTCGTGTTGACACAGGCTTGACAAAGTCGTGTTGACACAGGCTTGACAAAGTCGTGTTGACACAGGCTTGACAAAGTCGTGTTGACACAGGCTTGACAAAGTCGTGTTGACACAGGCTTGACAAAGTCGTGTTGACACAGGCTTGACAAAGTCGTGTTGACACAGGCTTGACAAAGTCGTGTTGACAGAGGCTTGACAAAGTCGTGTTGACAGAGGCTTGACAAAGTCGTGTTGACACAGGCTTGACAAAGTCGTGTTGACACAGGCTTGACAAAGTCGTGTTGACACAGGCTTGACAAAGTCGTGTTGACACAGGCTTGACAAAGTCGTGTTGACACACGCTTGACAAAGTCGTGTTAAAGTGTTGACAAAGACTTGACAAAGTCGTGTTGACAAAGTCGTGTTGACAAGTTGACAAAAACTTGACAAAGTATTGTTGACAAAGTCGTGTTGACGTGTTGACACAGACTTGACAAAGTCGTGTTGACGTGTTGACACAGACTTGACAAAGTCGTGTTGACACAGACTTGACAAAGTCGTGTTGACGTGTTGACACAGACTTGACAAAGTCGTGTTGACACAGACTTGACAAAGTCGTGTTGACACAGACTTGACAAAGTCGTGTTGACACAGACTTGACAAGGTCATGTTGACACAGACTTGACAAGGTCGTGTTGACACAGACTTGACAAAGTCGTGTTGACACAGACTTGACAAAGTCGTGTTGACACAGACTTGACAAAGTCGTGTTGACACAGACTTGACAAAGTCGTGTTGACACAGACTTGACAAAGTCGTGTTGACGTGTTGACACAGACTTGACAAAGTCGTGTTGACGTGTTGACACAGACTTGACAAAGTCGTGTTGACGTGTTGACACAGACTTGACAAAGTCGTGTTGACAGAGACTTGACAAAGTCGTGTTGACATGTTGACAGAGACTTGACAAAATCGTGTTGGCACAGACTTGACAAAGTCGTGTTGGCCCAGACTTGACAAAGTCGTGTTGGCCCAGACTTGACAAAGTCGTGTTGACGTGTTGACACAGACTTGACAAAGTCGTGTTGACAGAGACTTGACAAAGTCGTGTTGACATGTTGACAGAGACTTGTCAAAATCGTGTTGGCACAGACTTGACAAAGTCGTGTTGGCACAGACTTGACAAAGTCGTGTTTGCCCAGACTTGACAAAGTCGTGTTGACGTGTTGACAAAGACTTGACAAAGTCGTGTTGACACAGACTTGACAAAGTCGTGTTGACACAGACTTGACAAAGTCGTGTTGGCACAGACTTGACAAAGTCGTGTTGGCACAGACTTGACAAAGTCGTGTTGGCACAGACTTGACAAAGTCGTGTTGGCACAGACTTGACAAAGTCGTGTTGGCACAGACTTGACAAAGTCGTGTTGACGTGTTGACACAGACTTGACAAAGTCGTGTTGACGTGTTGACACAGACTTGACAAAGTCATGTTGACACAGACTTGACAAAGTCGTGTTGACAGAGACTTGACAAAGACGTGTTGACAGAGATTTGACAAAGTCGTGTTGACAGAGACTTGACAAAGTCATGTTGACGTGTTGACAGAGACTTGACAAAATCGGGTTGACGTGTTGACACAGACTTGACAAAGTCGTTTTGACGTGTTGACACAGACTTGACAAAGTCATGTTGACGTGTTGGCACAGACTTGACAAAGTCGTGTTGGCACAGACTTGACAAAGTCGTGTTGGCACAGACTTGACAAAGTAGTGTGGACACAGACTTGACAAAGTCGTGTTAATGTGTTGACACAGACTTGACAAAGTCATGTTGACACAGACTTGACAAAGTCGTGTTGACGTGTTGACACAGACTTGACAAAGTCGTGTTGACACAGACTTGACAAAGTCGTGTTGATACAGACTTGACAAAGTCGTGTTGACACAGACTTGACAAAGTCGTGTTGACACAGACTTGACAAAGTCGTGTTGACGTGTTGACACAGACTTGAAAAAGTCGTGTTGACGTGTTGACACAGACTTGACAAAGTCGTGTTGACGTGTTGACACAGACTTGACAAAGTAGTGTTGACACAGACTTGACAAAGTCGTGTTGTCGTGTTGACACAGACTTGACAAAGTCGTGTTGACGTGTTGACACAGACTTGACAAAGTCATGTTGACACAGACTTGACAAAGTCGTGTTGATGTGTTGACACAGACTTGACAAAGTCGTGTTGACACAGGCTTGACAAAGTCGTGTTGACACAGGCTTGACAAAGTCGTGTTGACACAGGCTTGACAAAGTCGTGTTGACACAGGCTTGACAAAGTCGTGTTGACACAGGCTTGACAAAGTCGTGTTGACACAGGCTTGACAAAGTCGTGTTGACACAGGCTTGACAAAGTCGTGTTGACACAGACTTGACAAAGTCGTGTTGACACAGACTTGACAAAGTCGTGTTGACACAGACTTGACAAAGTCGTGTTGACACAGACTTGACAAAGTCGTGTTGACACAGATTTGACAAAGTAGTGTTGACACAGACTTGACAAAATCGTGTTGACGTGTTGACACAGACTTGACAAAGTAGTGTTGACACAGACTTGACAAAGTCGTGTTGACGTGTTGACACAGACTTGACAAAGTAGTGTTGACACAGACTTGACAAAGTCGTGTTGACGTGTTGACACAAACTTGACAAAGTCGTGTTGACACAGGCTTGACAAAGTCGTGTTGACACAGGCTTGACAAAGTCGTGTTGACACAGGCTTGACAAAGTCGTGTTGACACAGGCTTGACAAAGTCGTGTTGACACAGGCTTGACAAAGTCGTGTTGACACAGGCTTGACAAAGTCGTGTTGACACAGGCTTGACAAAGTCGTGTTGACACAGGCTTGACAAAGTCGTGTTGACACAGGCTTGACAAAGTCGTGTTGACACAGGCTTGACAAAGTCGTGTTGACACAGGCTTGACAAAGTCGTGTTGACACAGGCTTGACAAAGTCGTGTTGACACAGGCTTGACAAAGTCGTGTTGACACAGGCTTGACAAAGTCGTGTTGACACAGACTTGACAAAGTCGTGTTGACACAGACTTGACAAAGTCGTGTTGACACAGACTTGACAAAGTCGTGTTGACACAGACTTGACAAAGTCGTGTTGACACAGACTTGACAAAGTCGTGTTGACACAGACTTGACAAAGTCGTGTTGACACAGACTTGACAAAGTCGTGTTGACACAGACTTGACAAAGTCATGTTGACGTGTTGACACAGACTTGACAAAGTCGTGTTGACGTGTTGACACAGACTTGACAAAGTCGTGTTGACAGAGACTTGACAAAGTCGTGTTGACATGTTGACAGAGACTTGACAAAATCGTGTTGGCACAGACTTGACAAAGTCGTGTTGGCCCAGACTTGACAAAGTCGTGTTGGCCCAGACTTGACAAAGTCGTGTTGACGTGTTGACACAGACTTGACAAAGTCGTGTTGACAGAGACTTGACAAAGTCGTGTTGACATGTTGACAGAGACTTGTCAAAATCGTGTTGGCACAGACTTGACAAAGTCGTGTTGGCACAGACTTGACAAAGTCGTGTTGGCCCAGACTTGACAAAGTCGTGTTGACGTGTTGACAAAGACTTGACAAAGTCGTGTTGACACAGACTTGACAAAGTCGTGTTGGCACAGACTTGACAAAGTCGTGTTGACACAGACTTGACAAAGTCGTGTTGGCCCAGACTTGACAAAGTCGTGTTGGCCCAGACTTGACAAAGTCGTGTTGACGTGTTGACAAAGACTTGACAAAGTCGTGTTGACAGAGACTTGACAAAGTCGTGTTGACATGTTGACAGAGACTTGTCAAAATCGTGTTGGCACAGACTTGACAAAGTCGTGTTGGCACAGACTTGACAAAGTCGTGTTGGCCCAGACTTGACAAAGTCGTGTTGACGTGTTGACAAAGACTTGACAAAGTCGTGTTGACACAGACTTGACAAAGTCGTGTTGACACAGACTTGACAAAGTCGTGTTGACACAGACTTGACAAAGTCGTGTTGACACAGACTTGACAAAGTCGTGTTGACACAGACTTGACAAAGTCGTGTTGACACAGACTTGACAAAGTCGTGTTGACACAGACTTGACAAAGTCGTGTTGACACAGACTTGACAAAGTCGTGTTGACACAGACTTGACAAAGTCGTGTTGACACAGACTTGACAAAGTCGTGTTGACACAGACTTGACAAAGTCGTGTTGACGTGTTGACACAGACTTGACAAAGTCGTGTTGATGTGTTGACACAGACTTGACAAAGTCGTGTTGACACAGACTTGACAAAGTCGTGTTGACACAGACTTGACAAAGTCGTGTTGACGTGTTGACACAGACTTGACAAAGTCGTGTTGATGTGTTGACACAGACTTGACAAAGTCGTGTTAACACAGACTTGACAAAGTCGTGTTGACACAGACTTGACAAAGTCGTGTTGACACAGATTTGACAAAGTAGTGTTGACACAGACTTGACAAAATCGTGTTGACGTGTTGACACAGACTTGACAAAGTAGTGTTGACACA
Organism: Misgurnus anguillicaudatus; assembly: GCF_027580225.2. Taxonomy (NCBI): domain Eukaryota; kingdom Metazoa; phylum Chordata; class Actinopteri; order Cypriniformes; family Cobitidae; genus Misgurnus; species Misgurnus anguillicaudatus. The sequence continues at coordinate 4,774,463 of NW_027395278.1, forward strand.
GACTTGACAAAGTCATGTTGACGTGTTGACACAGACTTGACAAAGTAGTGTTGACACAGACTTGACAAAGTCGTGTTGACGTGTTGACACAGACTTGACAAAGTCGTGTTGACACAGGCTTGACAAAGTCGTGTTGACACAGGCTTGACAAAGTCGTGTTGACACAGGCTTGACAAAGTCGTGTTGACACAGGCTTGACAAAGTCGTGTTGACACAGGCTTGACAAAGTCGTGTTGACACAGGCTTGACAAAGTCGTGTTGACACAGGCTTGACAAAGTCGTGTTGACACAGGCTTGACAAAGTCGTGTTGACACAGGCTTGACAAAGTCGTGTTGACACAGGCTTGACAAAGTCGTGTTGACACAGGCTTGACAAAGTCGTGTTGACACAGGCTTGACAAAGTCGTGTTGACACAGGCTTGACAAAGTCGTGTTGACACAGGCTTGACAAAGTCGTGTTGACACAGGCTTGACAAAGTCGTGTTGACACAGGCTTGACAAAGTCGTGTTGACACAGGCTTGACAAAGTCGTGTTGACACAGGCTTGACAAAGTCGTGTTGACAGAGGCTTGACAAAGTCGTGTTGACAGAGGCTTGACAAAGTCGTGTTGACACAGGCTTGACAAAGTCGTGTTGACACAGGCTTGACAAAGTCGTGTTGACACAGGCTTGACAAAGTCGTGTTGACACACGCTTGACAAAGTCGTGTTAAAGTGTTGACAAAGACTTGACAAAGTCGTGTTGACAAAGTCGTGTTGACAAGTTGACAAAAACTTGACAAAGTATTGTTGACAAAGTCGTGTTGACGTGTTGACACAGACTTGACAAAGTCGTGTTGACGTGTTGACACAGACTTGACAAAGTCGTGTTGACACAGACTTGACAAAGTCGTGTTGACGTGTTGACACAGACTTGACAAAGTCGTGTTGACACAGACTTGACAAAGTCGTGTTGACACAGACTTGACAAAGTCGTGTTGACACAGACTTGACAAGGTCGTGTTGACACAGACTTGACAAGGTCGTGTTGACACAGACTTGACAAGGTCGTGTTGACACAGACTTGACAAAGTCGTGTTGACACAGACTTGACAAAGTCGTGTTGACACAGACTTGACAAAGTCGTGTTGACACAGACTTGACAAAGTCGTGTTGACGTGTTGACACAGACTTGACAAAGTCGTGTTGACGTGTTGACACAGACTTGACAAAGTCGTGTTGACGTGTTGACACAGACTTGACAAAGTCGTGTTGACAGAGACTTGACAAAGTCGTGTTGACATGTTGACAGAGACTTGACAAAATCGTGTTGGCACAGACTTGACAAAGTCGTGTTGGCCCAGACTTGACAAAGTCGTGTTGGCCCAGACTTGACAAAGTCGTGTTGACGTGTTGACACAGACTTGACAAAGTCGTGTTGACAGAGACTTGACAAAGTCGTGTTGACATGTTGACAGAGACTTGTCAAAATCGTGTTGGCACAGACTTGACAAAGTCGTGTTGGCACAGACTTGACAAAGTCGTGTTGGCCCAGACTTGACAAAGTCGTGTTGACGTGTTGACAAAGACTTGACAAAGTCGTGTTGACACAGACTTGACAAAGTCGTGTTGGCACAGACTTGACAAAGTCGTGTTGACACAGACTTGACAAAGTCGTGTTGACACAGACTTGACAAAGTCATGTTGATGTGTTGACACAGACTTGACAAAGTCGTGTTGACACAGACTTGACAAAGTCGTGTTGACACAGACTTGACAAAGTCGTGTTGACACAGACTTGACAAAGTCGTGTTGACACAGACTTGACAAAGTCGTGTTGACACAGACTTGACAAAGTCGTGTTGACACAGACTTGACAAAGTCGTGTTGACACAGACTTGACAAAGTCGTGTTGACACAGACTTGACAAAGTCGTGTTGACGTGTTGACACAGACTTGACAAAGTCGTGTTGATGTGTTGACACAGACTTGACAAAGTCGTGTTAACACAGACTTGACAAAGTCGTGTTGACACAGACTTGACAAAGTCATGTTGACGTGTTGACACAGACTTGACAAAGTCGTGTTGACACAGACTTGACAAAGTCGTGTTGACATGTTGACAAAGACTTGACAAAGTCGTGTTGACACAGACTTGACAAAGTCGTGTTGACACAGACTTGACAAAGTCGTGTTGATGTGTTGACACAGACTTGACAAAGTCATGTTGACACAGACTTGACAAAGTCGTGTTGACGTGTTGACACTGACTTGACAAAGTCGTGTTAACACAGACTTGACAAAGTCGTGTTGACACAGACTTGACAAAGTCGTGTTGACACAGACTTGACAAGGCATGTTGACGTGTTGACACAGACTTGACAAAGTCGTGTTGACGTGTTGACACAGACTTGACAAAGTCGTGTTGACACAGACTTGACAAAGTCGTGTTGACGTGTTGACACAGACTTGACAAAGTAGTGTTGACACAGACTTGACAAAGTCATGTTGACACAGACTTGACAAAGTCGTGTTGACGTGTTGACACAGACTTGACAAAGTCGTGTTGACGTGTTGACACAGACTTGACAAAGTCATGTTGACACAGACTTGACAAAGTCGTGTTGACGTGTTGACACAGACTTGACAAAGTCGTGTTGACGTGTTGACACAGACTTGACAAAGTCATGTTGACACAGACTTGACAAAGTCGTGTTGATGTGTGACACAGACTTGACAAAGTCGTGTTGATGTGTTAACACAGACTTGACAAAGTTGTGTTGACACAGACTTGACAAAGTCGTGTTGACGTGTTGACACTGACTTGACAAAGTCGTGTTAACACAGACTTGACAAAGTCGTGTTGACACAGACTTGACAAAGTCGTGTTGACACAGACTTGACAAGGCATGTTGACGTGTTGACACAGACTTGACAAAGTCGTGTTGACGTGTTGACACAGACTTGACAAAGTCGTGTTGACACAGACTTGACAAAGTCGTGTTGACGTGTTGACACAGACTTGACAAAGTAGTGTTGACACAGACTTGACAAAGTCATGTTGACACAGACTTGACAAAGTCGTGTTGACGTGTTGACACAGACTTGACAAAGTCGTGTTGACGTGTTGACACAGACTTGACAAAGTCATGTTGACACAGACTTGACAAAGTCGTGTTGACGTGTTGACACAGACTTGACAAAGTCGTGTTGACGTGTTGACACAGACTTGACAAAGTCATGTTGACACAGACTTGACAAAGTCGTGTTGATGTGTGACACAGACTTGACAAAGTCGTGTTGATGTGTTAACACAGACTTGACAAAGTTGTGTTGACACAGACTTGACAAAGTCGTGTTGACACAGACTTGACAAAGTCATGTTGACACAGACTTGACAAAGTCGTGTTGACTTGTTGACACAGACTTGACAAAGTAGTGTTGACACAGACTTGACAAAGTAGTGTTGACACAGACTTGACAAAGTCGTGTTGACGTGTTGACACAGACTTGACAAAGTCATGTTGACACAGACTTGACAAAGTCGTGTTGATGTGTTGACACAGACTTGACAAAGTAGTGTTGACACAGACTTGACAAAGTCGTGTTAACACAGACTTGACAAAGTCGTGTTGACACAGACTTGACAAAGTCGTGTTGACACAGATTTGACAAAGTAGTGTTGACACAGACTTGACAAAATCGTGTTGACGTGTTGACACAGACTTGACAAAGTAGTGTTGACACAGACTTGACAAAGTCGTGTTGACGTGTTGACACAGACTTGACAAAGTAGTGTTGACACAGACTTGACAAAGTCGTGTTGACGTGTTGACACAGACTTGACAAAGTCATGTTGACACAGGCTTGACAAAGTCGTGTTGACACAGGCTTGACAAAGTCGTGTTGACACAGGCTTGACAAAGTCGTGTTGACACAGGCTTGACAAAGTCGTGTTGACACAGGCTTGACAAAGTCGTGTTGACACAGGCTTGACAAAGTCGTATTGACACAGGCTTGACAAAGTCGTGTTGACACAGGCTTGACAAAGTCGTGTTGACAGAGGCTTGACAAAGTCGTGTTGACAGAGGCTTGACAAAGTCGTGTTGACACAGACTTGACAAAGTCATGTTGACACAGACTTGACAAAGTCGTGTTGACGTGTTGACACAGACTTGACAAAGTCATGTTGACACAGGCTTGACAAAGTCGTGTTGACACAGGCTTGACAAAGTCGTGTTGACACAGGCTTGACAAAGTCGTGTTGACACAGGCTTGACAAAGTCGTGTTGACACAGGCTTGACAAAGTCGTGTTGACACAGGCTTGACAAAGTCGTGTTGACACAGGCTTGACAAAGTCGTGTTGACACAGGCTTGACAAAGTCGTGTTGACACAGGCTTGACAAAGTCGTGTTGACACAGGCTTGACAAAGTCGTGTTGACACAGGCTTGACAAAGTCGTGTTGACACAGGCTTGACAAAGTCGTGTTGACACAGGCTTGACAAAGTCGTGTTGACACAGGCTTGACAAAGTCGTGTTGACACAGGCTTGACAAAGTCGTGTTGACACAGACTTGACAAAGTCGTGTTGACACAGGCTTGACAAAGTCGTATTGACACAGGCTTGACAAAGTCGTGTTGACAGAGGCTTGACAAAGTCGTGTTGACAGAGGCTTGACAAAGTCGTGTTGACAGAGGCTTGACAAAGTCGTGTTGACACAGGCTTGACAAAGTCGTGTTGACACAGGCTTGACAAAGTCGTGTTGACACAGGCTTGACAAAGTCGTGTTGACACAGGCTTGACAAAGTCGTGTTGACACACGCTTGACAAAGTCGTGTTAAAGTGTTGACAAAGACTTGACAAAGTCGTGTTGACAAAGTCGTGTTGACGTGTTGACACAGACTTGACAAAGTCGTGTTGACGTGTTGACACAGACTTGACAAAGTCGTGTTGACACAGACTTGACAAAGTCGTGTTGACACAGACTTGACAAAGTCGTGTTGACACAGACTTGACAAAGTCGTGTTGACACAGACTTGACAAAGTCGTGTTGACACAGACTTGACAAAGTCGTGTTGACACAGACTTGACAAAGTCGTGTTGACACAGACTTGACAAGGTCGTGTTGACACAGACTTGACAAGGTCGTGTTGACACAGACTTGACAAGGTCGTGTTGACACAGACTTGACAAGGTCGTGTTGACACAGACTTGACAAGGTCGTGTTGACACAGACTTGACAAAGTCGTGTTGACACAGACTTGACAAAGTCGTGTTGACACAGACTTGACAAAGTCGTGTTGACACAGACTTGACAAAGTCGTGTTGACGTGTTGACACAGACTTGACAAAGTCGTGTTGACGTGTTGACACAGACTTGACAAAGTCGTGTTGACGTGTTGACACAGACTTGACAAAGTCGTGTTGACAGAGACTTGACAAAGTCGTGTTGACATGTTGACAGAGACATGACAAAATCGTGTTGGCACAGACTTGACAAAGTCGTGTTGGCCCAGACTTGACAAAGTCGTGTTGGCCCAGACTTGACAAAGTCGTGTTGACGTGTTGACACAGACTTGACAAAGTCGTGTTGACAGAGACTTGACAAAGTCGTGTTGACACACACTTGACAAAGTCGTGTTGACGTGTTGACACAGACTTGACAAAGTCGTGTTGACAAAGACTTGACAAAGTCGTGTTGACACAGACTTGACAAAGTCGTGTTGACACAGACTTGACAAAGTCGTGTTGACACAGACTTGACAAAGTCGTGTTGACACAGACTTGACAAAGTCGTGTTGAAATGTTGACAGAGACTTGACAAAGTCGTGTTGAAATGTTGACAGAGACTTGACAAAATCGTGTTGACGTGTTGACACAGACTTGACAAAGTCGTGTTGAGGTGTTGACAAAGACTTGACAAAGTCGTGTTGACACAGACTTGACAAAGTCGTGTTGGCACAGACTTGACAAAGTCGTGTTGGCACAGACTTGACAAAGTCGTGTTGACGTGTTGACACAGACTTGACAAAGTCGTGTTGACACAGACTTGACAAAGTCATGTTGACAGAGACTTGACAAAGACGTGTTGACAGAGATTTGACAAAGTTATGTTGATGTGTTGACACAGACTTGACAAAGTCGTGTTGACACAGACTTGACAAAGTCGTGTTGACACAGACTTGACAAAGTCTTGTTGACACAGACTTGACAAAGTCGTGTTGACACAGACTTGACAAAGTCGTGTTGACACAGACTTGACAAAGTCGTGTTGACACAGACTTGACAAAGTCGTGTTGATGTGTTGACACAGACTTGACAAAGTCGTGTTGACGTGTTGACACAGACTTGACAAAGTCGTGTTGACGTGTTGACACAGACTTGACAAAGTCGTGTTGACAGAGACTTGACAAAGTCGTGTTGACATGTTGACAGAGACATGACAAAATCGTGTTGGCACAGACTTGACAAAGTCGTGTTGGCCCAGACTTGACAAAGTCGTGTTGGCCCAGACTTGACAAAGTCGTGTTGACGTGTTGACACAGACTTGACAAAGTCGTGTTGACAGAGACTTGACAAAGTCGTGTTGACACACACTTGACAAAGTCGTGTTGACGTGTTGACACAGACTTGACAAAGTCGTGTTGACAAAGACTTGACAAAGTCGTGTTGACACAGACTTGACAAAGTCGTGTTGACACAGACTTGACAAAGTCGTGTTGACACAGACTTGACAAAGTCGTGTTGACACAGACTTGACAAAGTCGTGTTGAAATGTTGACAGAGACTTGACAAAGTCGTGTTGAAATGTTGACAGAGACTTGACAAAATCGTGTTGACGTGTTGACACAGACTTGACAAAGTCGTGTTGAGGTGTTGACAAAGACTTGACAAAGTCGTGTTGACACAGACTTGACAAAGTCGTGTTGGCACAGACTTGACAAAGTCGTGTTGGCACAGACTTGACAAAGTCGTGTTGACGTGTTGACACAGACTTGACAAAGTCGTGTTGACACAGACTTGACAAAGTCATGTTGACAGAGACTTGACAAAGACGTGTTGACAGAGATTTGACAAAGTTATGTTGATGTGTTGACACAGACTTGACAAAGTCGTGTTGACACAGACTTGACAAAGTCGTGTTGACACAGACTTGACAAAGTCTTGTTGACACAGACTTGACAAAGTCGTGTTGACACAGACTTGACAAAGTCGTGTTGACACAGACTTGACAAAGTCGTGTTGACAGAGACTTGACAAAGTCGTGTTGAAATGTTGACAGAGACTTGACAAAATCGTGTTGACGTGTTGACACAGACTTGACAAAGTCGTGTTGACGTGTTGGCACAGACTTGACAAAGTCGTGTTGACAGAGACTTGACAAAGTCGTGTTGACGTGTTGACAAAGACTTGACAAAGTCGTGTTGACACAGACTTGACAAAGTCGTGTTGGCACAGACTTGACAAAGTCGTGTTGGCACAGACTTGACAAAGTCGTGTTGACGTGTTGACACAGACTTGACAAAGTCGTGTTGACACAGACTTGACAAAGTCATGTTGACAGAGACTTGACAAAGACGTGTTGACAGAGATTTGACAAAGTCGTGTTGACAGAGACTTGACAAAGTCGTGTTGACGTGTTGACAGAGACTTGACAAAATCGGGTTGACGTGTTGACACAGACTTGACAAAGTCGTTTTGACGTGTTGACACAGACTTGACAAAGTCATGTTGACGTGTTGGCACAGACTTGACAAAGTCGTGTTGGCACAGACTTGACAAAGTCGTGTTGACGTGTTGACAAAGACTTGACAAAGTCGTGTTGACACAGACTTGACAAAGTCGTGTTGGCACAGACTTGACAAAGTCGTGTTGGCACACACTTGACAAAGTCGTGTTGACATGTTGACACAGACTTGACAAAGTCGTGTTGACGTGTTGACACAGACTTGACAAAGTCGTGTTGACGTGTTGACACAGACTTGACAAAGTCGTGTTGACGTGTTGACACAGACTTGACAAAGTCGTGTTGACGTGTTGACACAGACTTGACAAAGTCGTGTTGGCACAGACTTGACAAAGTCGTGTTGGCACAGACTTGACAAAGTCGTGTTGGCACAGACTTGACAAAGTCGTGTTGGCACACACTTGACAAAGTCGTGTTGACATGTTGACACAGACTTGACAAAGTCGTGTTGACGTGTTGACACAGACTTGACAAAGTCGTGTTGACGTGTTGACACAGACTTGACAAAGTCGTGTTGACGTGTTGACACAGACTTGACAAAGTCGTGTTGACGTGTTGACACAGACTTGACAAAGTCGTGTTGACACAGACTTGACAAAGTCATGTTGACAGAGACTTGACAAAGACGTGTTGACAGAGATTTGACAAAGTCGTGTTGACAGAGACTTGACAAAGTCGTGTTGACGTGTTGACAGAGACTTGACAAAATCGGGTTGACGTGTTGACACAGACTTGACAAAGTCGTTTTGACGTGTTGACACAGACTTGACAAAGTCATGTTGACGTGTTGGCACAGACTTGACAAAGTCGTGTTGGCACAGACTTGACAAAGTCGTGTTGGCACAGACTTGACAAACTCGTGCTGACACAGACTTGACAAAGTCGTGTTGACGTGCTGACACAGACTTGACAAAGTCGTGTTGACACAGACTTGACAAAGTAATGTTGACACAGACTTGACACAGACTTGACAAAGTCGTGTTGACACAGACTTGACAAAGTCACTTTGAGACAGACTTGACAAAGTCGTGTTGAGAGTTGACACAGACTTGACAAAATCATGATATGGAATGTGTACTGAACTAATCTGATACTATTATATGCTTTCACGGATAATCAACAGTTTGTTTGGTCAACAAATAGTTATTATGTTTGTACATGGATGTCTTTTAATACAGAAATAAACAATGGTAGACAACATTAAACTTTTCATTTGTTGTGCACAGACATACAGTACTGTGCAAAATTATTGTGCCACTATCACCAGCTTTGTTGTTTCAGCAAGTTTTATTGTCCATACATATTTATTTTTTACTCTTTTTTTAAGATACAAACAGAAAATACAGGAAATATGCACACAAAATGTAAAAAAAAATCCGAACTAAATGTCTGTTTTAAGGCATCAGTCAGTATTTAGTGGGACCTCTCTCGGCTCGAAACACATTGCTCAAGTGGAAGGGGAGTTTCCCTAAATACTTGTCACTTTAGCTTATACTGTTTTTAATACTACATACAAGTGTCCTGTATTTTCTGGTTGTATATGGGTGATTCTCACGAAAACTTGGTTTTAAAAATGTCAAGCATGAAAATGTAAAAATTGCTTAAATTTACTTTTTTTCCCAACAGACATTGAAAAACAAAGTCTGGAGTAAATGGGAACATTAATTTAAAAACTTTTACTTATCATTTAACACTTTTTGTAACATAATTTAAAAAATTAGTCCTAAAAAAATCTCATTACCGCAACAGTCAGAAAACATCAACACTGACATATTTTCAAAATGATATGACAAACCTGAAAGAACATAATTTGGAGATTCTGCACATGCATTTAAAATTAAAGTATTATGCTTCTATTAATTAAATTAACATTTAATAAGCATCTGTTGCGGTAATGATAATCAAAATGTCGTGTAAGCATTCTGACAAGACAATATTTCAAATTAACTGTAAAAAAAATGATCTTACCTGGTAGCCATCTTGAAGTAACCGGTCCATGTGCTTGGTCACTCAAAATCAAACTTTATTAAAATTCTGTATGTGTGCTTAAACTGTTCTCAAAAAGTGTTGCGGAGGATGAGAACATCAGGCATGGACACATAATTTTCCTAATTTTTCTTCATTATTATTATACATGAATATTCAGTAAATATTTTTTCTGTCATCTAAAGTAGTCTAGCAAAACATCCATTTATTGTTTTCTTAATATTTTTGTGTTAATTTGATTAAATTACAACATAACGCATGTTCAAACACAGCCGGACACATTGCGGTAATGAGAATTTCAGCAGAAAATGAGATAAAATTTCCAATTATAAATTCTTATGTTGAAATCACACATTGTGCAAGGTAGAACACAGTATTGTGTTAATTCTGATGCTTTTTAATGTTACTATATTACACATTTTAAAGCTAAAATCATTAGGGCCGTGGTGTTTCAATGGTTTCGTGAGAATCACCCATATGATCACTATACAATTGCAAAAACAACAAATCTAACGGTAGCATGGTGGCCTAAGACTTTTGCACAGTACTGTATGTCTCTAAAAGTAGGATTTGCTGATTCACTCTAAATTCTGCTGGGTTTTTTAAACCCAATGCTGGGTAAATATTGGACAGAACACATGTTGGGTTATAAATACACCTATGCTGGGTTGTTTCAACTCAAGTTTGGGTTAACAACAACCCAGCATAGGTGTATTTATAACCCAACATGTGTTCTGTCCAATATTTACCCAGAATAAATAAGCCCATAGAATTTAGTGTTGGTTGGTGTGGTATTTTTCCAATCTTCCTCCACTTTGATTGGACGACTAAAAGAAAAATGCCAAGCGCAGCATTTTTCACCACAGTTGTCAACTCTTTAGAAGACCCAAAACTCACCAATTACATTCTAACTTATATGGTGTGCTTTTTCATGGTGATCATTGTGTATTTGTTTACATAGAAAAATCACATATGGGGGCACATAGCTTTACTGCTGGTGACTAACTTGTTTAGGGCAGGACTAAATAAAAACCAACTTTATTTTTTTTAATCCTCTTATTCTCTTATTTACAATATTTCCAGATTTGGGAAAGTGTATGTACACTTTTGACCACAACTACCATTATATTACGCTATGGACTAAAACAAAAATCAAAACTAAAACTAAACTGAAATAAAATAACACATTACAAAACTAAATAAAACCTTTTTTTTTACTATAATAACCCTGCTTTATACAACTGTGTATGAGACAAATAAACCCCTTAAATTGAATCCTTGAATCCTTTTTGTTAAGGTTGTAAAGTTACTTAAAAATGCAAATGCTGGTATATGCAGATGGTTTTTAGGGTATTTTCAAGCATAGGAAATTCAGTCAAACACACACATTTACAGTAGTGCAAAGCTTTTTATTCCAGTATATGTCCTGGAAATTGTCAAAATGTGTTTCATTTTAAAAGTGGCACATTACATGAAATATACAACAATGTATATAATATAAAGTACCTTGACAATCCCAAGTAGTAAAAGGTAGTGGTACCAAAACAACATTAATGGTATGTGAACAAAATAAGCAAAATCCAGCACCAGCCCAAAACCTTTCAGTGCCATGACTTAATATCTGATGCAATTTAAACAAAACATACAAAAAATACTGAAAAGCTTTTTTTACTCTTCAAGCTTAACAGAAAAGATGTCGAAATGACTTCAAAATGAAATACAGTAACATGGTCAGTAGTAAACAAGTTTAAAAATGGGAATGCAGAAAAGTGCCATAACATGAAACATGTTCTCTTCATTCATTAAATACTAATAGTATCTTACCAATATATAAAGTTTGGATCAGTTAAATAAAATGTCTAAATAGAAAAATACTAACAAAATTTTTTTTTACATCTGTAACATATTTTTCAGCTTTTGTATCAATGCTCGTGAGTTTCAAATATCAACCTGAAAGCATATAAGCCTGAGCTGATATAGAGAGGATCCTTTGGTTATAGGGGAATTTGGTTTCGAAAGTAAATGGTAACATCACCAGCCAGCATACACAGGCTCTGCATCACATGGGATTCCGTAAAAGCGGCCAGGCGGTCTGTCTTTTTGTAAGAGAGACGTTCGAGCGAGGGAGAGCTCACTGTCATTGTCTTTCCTCCTCCGCAGAACCAAAACAATAATAAAGAGAAGACCCACTGTGGAGAAAAGACAAATTTAAAGAGGATGACATTTGATCCTTCGCCTTAAATTGTTACTGACCAAATCTAGTTTAGCACCTCTATACGTAATAATGTAAACAGATTATTGTATAGGAACCTGCATAATGATTGCTGTATAAGGCTATACTGTATCTATAGCATCAATATTTAAAGAGTATGGTTCCAAAACGCGATAAACGGCATTTAAAAAAAAAAAGAGTTACTGACAAAATCTACGGAGCCTCTAAGGTGACATTGGAGTGTTATTGTGTCATCTTTTCTCCCTTTTTTCCCAAAACGTGATAAACCCCACTCCTCCTGTAGCATGCCCCCCGAGACAGAGAAGAAACCTTTACTGATGGTTTTTTATGATGCTTTAATCCTTTGTTAAACCTTTTCCGTTCATCACATCACCAACGTAAGAGCTGCAATTTACATAAACATACGATTTATTAGCTAACACGGTTCAAAATCCGCTAGCTTTACATGTGTGCACAAGAACACATTAACAGACGAAATATGCATTTGTCAAACTATTGAACATACCTTTTGCCTCTTCTGAGGGGCTGCAAGCATAATACATGTATATTTTATCATCCAGTGTCGATGAACGCTATCGTTACACTAAAACTGCACTAACTCGAGCGCGCGCTCCACTCAAACCCAAAACACAAAGCGCGAAGCTTAACACCGGAAGTTAAAACATTGCACTTTAGAATTTCAAAATAAGAGACAAACACATTTCCTACAAAATATACTGAATGGTTATTTACACTCCCACAAAGTTATGCGTTTTGTTATATCAGTATAACCACAACGGAGAATTTTCAACAACAAATAACCATTTCTCTTAATTAGTTTATGAACATTCTAATATCAGTATTAATTTTTGAACAGGACGCTCCACAATAGAAAGCTTACTACTGCGTTGACCCTTGTTATTCAGTTTTTTATCTCCAAAGGAGATTTTCACTCGTCTCACGAGTCCGTCCTTGCCTTTAACAGTCTCCAGTACCCTGGCAAGTTTCCACTCACCTCTGGGTGACAGTTCATCAATGTCCAGCACAATGTCACCTTCTGTTATATTCCTTTTTGGTAAGTGCCAGCGCTGTCTAGCAATAATGTTGTGCAAATATTCACGCCTCCACCTGCACCAAAACTGTTCAGTCAAAAACTGCACGCGACGCCATCTCTTTGCTCCATAGAGGTCCTCCATTGGAAAGGCACCAGGTGGGGGCAGGGTTGTGCTGGATTTCATGTGAAGCAGGTGGTTAGGGGTAAGTGGTTCCAAGCTGTCAGGGTTGTTAAGGTTGTCTACAGTCAGCGGGCGACTGTTAACTATGGTCATAGCTTCATAAAATAAAGTCCTTAGTGAAGCATCATTTAGTCTACCATGCGCCAGTGACAGAGTAGTATTCAACACACTTCTGACAGTCCTTATCTGGCGCTCCCACACTCCGCCTGCGTGACTGGAGTGGGGTGCATTCATCACAAAGTCACACTGGTTTTGAGACAGGTAAGTGCTCAGTCTTTCAGTGTCCAGTTCACTAAGAGCAGCTTTAAACTCATTCTTTGCACCGACAAAGTTTGTTCCCTGGTCACATCTGATTTGGCGAATCGCACCTCTGATAGCAATGAAACACCTTAGTGAATTAATAAATGTGTCAGTGGATAGGTCCTCTAAAAGCTCAATGTGAATGGCTCGTGAGCAAAAGCATGTGAACAAAAGTCCATATCGTTTGTGTGTTTTTCGGCCTTCTGTAGTTGCAAAAGGGCCAAAACAATCCATACCGCAGTATGTGAATGGTGGTGAGGGCTCTAAGCGTTCTGCAGGTAGGTCGCTCATTCTCTGACCCTCCGGAGCCTTGCGGAGTCTACGGCAGATGACACACTGGCGGATAAAAGAAGCAACGGTTCTGCTCATGCCTGGGATCCAGTAGCCACTGGATCTGATTTCGTTTGTGGTGAAGCCCTTTCCTTGATGCTTTACTTTATTGTGACAGTGAGCTATTATGAGTTTGGTCACATGATGTTCCTTTGGAATCACAATGGGGTGTTTGAAAGAGTCTTTGATTGATGAAAGTCTCCCTCCGACCTTAACGAGACCATCTGTGTCCATGAAAATGTCTAAGTGGAACAGTTTGTTGCGATGTGGGAGCTGGTTGCCTTTGTTTATTAGTTTTATCTCCTTTTCATAGGTTTGTCTTTGAACATCCTGTAAGATGACACGTACTGCACTTTCTTGTTCACTCACTGTAGCCGGCGCATCTGATTTGACTTTCTTGGCCCTTCTGATGAGACGTGCTACAGCTTTGACTGCCTTGGACCATGATGAAAACTTGGACAAACGTTCTGAAAGGCTGAAAGTCTCCGTAACTTTGGTTAACATTGTTTGAATTTTTTTGACTTCAGGATCTCCAAGAGACAGTTCTAACTCTACACTTTGTGTTGCGGGCAGGTCTTTCTCCCAAAGAAAGGAGGGGCCGGTGAACCAGTTAGAAGAGAGAAGCTCGGTGACAGATTTACCCCTAGATGCCATATCGGCTGGGTTCTCTTCAGATGGCACGTAAAACCATTGCTGAGGTTGTGTACTTTGGCGAATCATTTGGACCCTATTCGCTACAAAGGTATGAAAACGACGTGCCTCATTGTTTACATAGCCCAAAACTACCTTAGAATCTGTCCAGAAATACTCTTTGACTTGAGCATAGCAGAGTTCTTCTCTCAACATGTTACTAATGGAGACTGAAACTACAGCTGCAGTTAGCTCAAGTCTAGGGATTGTAGTCAGCTTGGTAGGAGAAACACGGGCTTTGGCTATTACCAATGAACAGTGAATCTCCTCTTTACTGTTTGTGGCTCTTAAATAGGTGCATTGTCCATAACCACTCGTGCTCGCATCCGAAAAGTGGTGCAACTCTATTTCTTTAATCTCTCCAAAACTAGCAGGAAAGTAGCAGCGAGTTATGTTTACCTTGTTTAAGTTTGCAAAGTCACGTTGCCAGCTCTCCCACCTTGGCCTCAGTGATTCCGGCAGGGGTTCATCCCAGTTGATTCCTTGGTGACACATTTCCTGCAGGATTCTTTTTCCGTGAAGTACATATGGCGCCAGGAAGCCAAGGGGGTCGTAGATGGATGCGACAGTAGATAAGATGCCTCTACGGGTTGCTGGTTGATCCTTTAAGGTGTTGTCAAATATGAAACAGTCTCTCTCAATGTTCCATTGGATGCCCAAGGCCCGTTCTTGTGGCATGTCTTTGAGTGTTAAGTCCTTCGTTTTTGTTTCTACAGCACGTTCAGATGGAGGGATGCTTTGTAGCACAGCAGGGCTACTTGAGATAAATTTATGTAGACGGAGACCTCCTTGCTTGCATATCTCTGTTGCCTCTTGTGCGAGCTGTATTGCCTTTTCAACAGTGTCTGTGCTTGTGACTCCGTCGTCCACATAAAAGTCCTTTTCCATGAACTCAGATCCTGCAGGGTGAGTGTGACAGTGTTCTTTAGCTAAATACCTTAGTCCATAATTTGCACACCCTGGGGATGATGTCGCACCGAAAAGATGTACCTTCATTCTGTACACAAGTGGCTGTGTCTCTGTGTTGCCGTTTTTCCACCACAGAAAACTCAGGTAATCTCTGTCGCAGGGCTGAACGTGAAACTGGTGGAACATCTTCTCTATATCGCACATTAGGGCGATAGGACGTTGTCTGAACCGAAGGAGGATGCCTGTTAGATTGTTAATCAAATCTGGCCCTTGGAGAAGATGATCGTTTAGACTTGTACCTTTGTGTTTGGCCGAACAATCGAACACAACACGTAGTTTCGTGGGTTTTTTGGGGTGGTATATCCCGTGATGGGGAATGTACCATCGTTCGCCTCGTTTTTCATCATTGTGTACCTCTTCAACATCACCTCTCTCAATAATGTCGTTCATGTACATTATATAGTCTCTTTTGTAAATTTCATCTTTGTTGAACTTTCGCTTTAAGTGTTCGAGTCTGATTTCAGCAAGCCTTCTGTTGTCAGGTAAATGGGGTCTTTGTCTGAATGGTAGAGGCATCTCACAGTGTCCTTGTTCATTTTTCCTTATTCCCTCCTTAAGCTTGTCCAAAAAGATGAGATCCTCTTGTGAAACCGTTTTTTCACTTGCCTCTGTGTCCTTAAAATCCGACTCTAGCACACGAATCACGTCCATGGGTGTAACAGGGGGTAATTCCTTTATTGTTATCCTATGACACAAACTTGACTGAGTTTCAGTGAGCGCTGGTGTGGAGCCTCCAACGATACTCCACCCAAGGTCCGTGCGGATTGCATATGGCTCCTCTCCTGCTCCTACGAGAACTTGTCTTGGAGCTAAAGTTCTGGGACAGTTAAATCCGATAAGGAGTCCAACATCACAACTTAACAAAGGTGGTATCTTATCTGCAATTTCTGTCAGATGGGGCCATTGTTTTGCCGTGTCACTAGTGGGTATGTTGTCATAGTTAACTGGAATAAAGTCTTTGGTATATGAGGGGGGTAGGTCAATGCGAATGTCTGAATCATAACCTCTCACACACATTCCAGAGACTCTGTGACTCATAACAGTAGAATGAACACCTAGCATGGTAGTTAGCTTTAGCTTTACAGGGTGAGTTTCCGCTCGTAGCTGTTTGCTTAATTCTTCACAGACAAATGTGCTGTCACTCTGTGTGTCTAATAGTGCGTAAACTAATAGCTCTTCAAACGGGCTCTGCACCGTAGATACCCATACAGGAACAATCATGGAAGTGCTACTAGATTGACCCACCTTAGTAACATTGAGAGCTGTCGCGGTTTCATTTGGAGTATTTGGAGCTGTGTTTTCAGAGCTTTGAGACCTTACATATGGCTTGTGATTGTCGTTGTGGAGACAAGTGGGATGCCTTCCTTTGCAAATGTCACAAATGTGGCGATGGCAACAATCTTTGGCATTATGGCCGACCTTTAAGCATCCATAGCACAGTTTATTGTCCTTAACATATGTGCGCTTCTCTTCTAATGGCCGTTCTGAGAAGTTAGGGCACTTTGATAACTGGTGATTTTCATCTTTGCAAAACATGCACTGCACCTTTAATTTTGTGTTGCTAGTCCTTGCTTTGTTGTTTTGTACTGTGGCTTGTGTTGTGAAGACTTGTGTGGATCTGTGTGGTTTAAAGTCCTTTGTGTTCCTTTTCTCATAGGATGAGCTGCATGAGTGAAGCGCATGAGAAGAAGTGACCGGGTTGCATGCAATCTCCGCTTCGACTGTCACAAAATGTGCAAAGTCCTTGAAAGAGGGAAAATCCTTTCCTTCCATAAGTGTAACTGTTACCTGTCGATTCCAACGGGCTGCCAGCCAGTCAGGAACTTTCTGCAGCAATTTTTGATTTTCCTCGCAGTCACTAAGTATCTCTAGGCCTTTCACGTGTGGTGTGGCTTGGAGACACGCATTTAGAAAGTCAGAGAATGCCCTTAATCCTTCTGCGTCCTTTGAGTTTATTTTAGGCCATTTTAACAGTTTGTCTCTGAAAGCCTTTTGGACAACAAAAGGTGGGCCGTAACGTTGGTCAAGCCTTTGCCATGCATCCCTGTATGCCTCTTCGTCACTGCGAAAAAATGTGCCCTCAAGACAATTTTGAGCTGGGCCTGTGACATACCTTTTTAGTAGATGAAGTTTATCAGCAGGTGAGATGCCTTTGCAGTCCACAAGTGAAGAGAATGAAGCCTTCCATTCAATGTAGTTTATTGGATCTCCACTGAAAACTGTGGGCATTGGCACTGGAACTCTGTTTATAGCTATACTATTTTGAATAGCTTGGGCCAACTGAGAAATGTCAGTGAGAGGTGTTTGCGTGACAATTTGAGGGTTTGGACTGTTCATCATTTGATTTGGCATATGGATGGACACATTGTTTTGTGGCATTCTTGAAGTTAAGTTACTAGAGGGAGCTGATGCTTCATTAACTGATTGGTGACCAACAGAGAAAGGTATACTGTTTGGTTGTATTTGCTGATATTCCATATCCATGTTAATCTCCCTGTCGTAAATCTCAAGTTTTGCACGAGCAGCTTGTATTTCCTTTTCTGCCTTTAAACGATCAAGTTCTGATTGTATATCTTTCATTTTTTCCTTTTGTTTAATTTCCTCTTGCACAATTTTATATTCTGCTTCCTTTACAGCCAACTCCGCAGCCGCTTCGATCCTTTTGGCTGCGATGCTTGAAGTATCAGACTGCTTACCGAAACTAGACTGAGAGGCAGTACCGTAGATGGAGCGGGCGTACTGTTGTGATGGTAGCTGATGAAGACGCTGCCTTTCTCTATCTGCTTCGAAATCACCATCTATTCCCGTTATACGTTCACTAAGTATTTTCATAATGTCCTTAGATACTGCTTCACAGGAGTCCATTTTGCGTCTTGTGTCAGGGGATGGCATAGTACGCTCTCTTATTTCAGTGTACACCTTCATCATGTTGTTCAGACCATTTTCAATTTCGTTTGCCATTTCACACAACTTGTGTTCTGATAAGTCAGTCTTTAGGCTTTCTCTGGACTTTCTGATTAGCTGTTTCCATTGTTCATAGAGACTGATAAGTTTTTTGTTCTTTTTAATCAGTTCGTCCTTTTGATAGGCTAGCATTTTTTCCGTTAACACACTAGGGCGCTCTGAACGTCTGGGTAACGACAACTCGGTCGCATCCTCAATTTTTTGCAGTTCGGCTAATTGTTTTTCTTTGCGCTCAATATCGTCCTTTAACTCCTGTCTTGACATGCTTTCTGTATCTCCTTGATGTAATAAGGCTCTCGTTTCATGGATTTCGATTTGTAGCTTACGTATTTGCTCTTCGATATCGTCCATTTTCCGTGCTGTTGCCGTTGTCCTTAAGAGTTTACGAGCCGCTCGATGTAGCACGCTGAGGTGAAGCTCTTACTGTAGCATGCCCCCCGAGACAGAGAAGAAACCTTTACTGATGGTTTTTTATGATGCTTTAATCCTTTGTTAAACCTTTTCCGTTCATCACATCACCAACGTAAGAGCTGCAATTTACATAAACATACGATTTATTAGCTAACACGGTTCAAAATCCGCTAGCTTTACATGTGTGCACAAGAACACATTAACAGACGAAATATGCATTTGTCAAACTATTGAACATACCTTTTGCCTCTTCTGAGGGGCTGCAAGCATAATACATGTATATTTTATCATCCAGTGTCGATGAACGCTATCGTTACACTAAAACTGCACTAACTCGAGCGCGCGCTCCACTCAAACCCAAAACACAAAGCGCGAAGCTTAACACCGGAAGTTAAAACATTGCACTTTAGAATTTCAAAATAAGAGACAAACACATTTCCTACAAAATATACTGAATGGTTATTTACACCTCCTTTTCTGCAGAATGCAATAAATCCGCTCAACAAATCACAGCGCACCATTCCACGCATTGTACAATAAACAACAATGGCGTTGAGTACACGGAATCCTAGTTTTCCACATCTTGTACTTTGTGATCAACAAACAAACAAAAACAAAATAATACTTTAAATTGCATGGATAAACCTGTGGTGGTTTTCTGTGATGGAAAAGAAACGTAAGCCATCAACATCTAATAATTTATGCGAGAGGCACTCGGGAGATGGAAAATGCCGGTTGCTTGTTCTCCCGACAGCATTAAGCCTCTGTCATGCTAACACATTGACTCCAGGGGATCTTATGAAAAACGTTCCATTATTTTACGCGAAGCCAAGGAAAAACGAGCAGAACCAAAATATTTTAAAGCTGATCGCTGTCAAAAAAAAGTGACGACGTTCAAAGTATAACCGCAGCAATGTGTTCTTAATATGACAAAGTAAGTGTTTTGGTTAATGCCATTAATGTTTATTTTTTTAATCAGTGTATACCACCAGTCAACAAATGAATATAACATGGCAAAGACGAATGCACATTTATATATTGATTCAATGTATTTATAGCATTTTGAAGAAAAACTTGTCATGGATTTATTGCATTTTGTGAATAAAATAATCAGTTTTAATAATAAATCTTTGAAAATCAAATTATGGATTTGAAGTTTTTATGTTGTTATAACCTAAAGCTGCTATGTGAAAGTTTGTAACAGAAAATGTGGTTTTCATCTTGTCACTTTCTTGGTATAGAAAACATGTTTTTACCAAAATTAGTCAAAATGGACTTATTGCATTTTAGAACCAAACTCTTCATTTGCTGCTATGTAAATTATTGTTAATAAAAATATTGATTCTTGTTTTGTATTGAGTCCTAAGGTTTATAGACTATCATAGATGATATGTTGTATAAACAAAGCTATTAAATTAGACTTATTTTAGTGGTAAGAGGGACAGAGTTTACGAAAAGGTCAATTCTCAATAGTCTCAGTCTTTTATCTGTGAAATAGACATTTTTCATGGTTTACCATGGGTACAAAAGTTCAACTGAGGGGTAATTTGTTGAAAACGTTCATACCTCCTCCACCAATAACAAGCAGTGCTATGGTAACAGGAGCGAGTTCACATGTCTCGCCCGCTTTTCTGAAGAAGGTCTCCATGCAGTAACCCGGGGCTGTGCTGCCCTCAGGGCAGAAGGCATCATTAGGACACTGGATTGGATTTACATCCGGACTCTGGGATACACAGATAAAGGCACATTTATATTTTGGTAACAAGTAGATATCAATATTGCACTCAACGTCTATTTACTGTGTAAAAGGGGGTAGACATACCCAAAATGTAATGTGTGTGTGTGTGCGTACTTGTACAGCTATCTTTGTGAGAACCTATTTTTGTAAGACCATCAGAGTGAGGACAATAAAGTAAAGTGAGGACATTTTGTCCGGTCCTCACTTATTAAACCCCTTTAAAGGTCTGTTTGAGGGTAAAGATATGGGTTTAGGGATAGGATTTGAATTGGGTTATGGTTGGGGCTAGGTACTTAGTTAAGGGGGCATTAGGTCAATGAGTGTCCTCATAAGGATAGCTGTACAAACGTGTGTTGTTTGTGTTTGTTGAGAGGAAGTGGTCACTCACAGGACAATAGTGGTTTTCAGGGCAAAGGTTACAGTTCTCCTGACCCCAGCGAATCTGATAAAAACCACTGCTACAAATCTGACACATTCTTTGATGGGACGGCTTGTGCATTCCTGTTCACAAACATCAACATCAAAACATTATTCGGGTTTCATAACCTGTACTGTGGAAATTCTAATTCAATTATTTAACAAAGACCCTCATTTATCTAATGAACTATGACAAAAGTTGTATCACACTCCTCTGATTGATTTATAGTGCATCATGTTTTCAATTTCTTTTTAAGCATTAATCATCTTTATGGGATGATCCTCCAAAAATGTTCTTGGATGCCATGTATCCATATAAAGTATATATCTCCATATCCTGATTATCCCAAGTAATGCTTAGATCTAGGTATGGACCTATGTCAATATCTTTTGTTGGTTCTGCAATAATAATCATGTCAAAGATTGGAGCTGTTCATAAGAATGGTGTACAATGTTACACCTATGATGACTAATCCAAACATCTGCGATAAACCTTTGGTAGTGGCTGTTTTCATGTGTAAACAGGTCCTAGGATCTTATGAAATTATACTTGGGTGCTTTGATCTGATTGGCTAGACTAAGAAGATACCTGGGCGACAGGGTGTACATGCTTTGGAAGCAATCTGTAAAGTTTCTGAACCTGCAGGACAGGTCTGGCACTGGGCACAATTGGAGGAACTATCAGAAAAGCAGAAGAGGCATGGTATGACAAATGTCCATTATTACTGTGCATAAGACTAAACTGTATTTAAAAAGGAACTTACTTGCAGTACGTGCCTCGAGGACATGAATTACAAGAAGTTGAATTTGGCAAAGATGTGTAGAAACCTGAAGCAATAATGGAAAAAAATCAACCACGTGTTATGTCCCCATCATGACACGTAGCCATTGTTGTGTATGTGTGATTTGTACAAATCCTGGCAACGCTTCTAGTTATATTGCTATATTTTGTTTAAAATGTGATCAAGTCTGTGAAAATCCAGCTAAAGTCTTTTTTGTGATTTACAGTTTTCTACATAAAATTTGTAAAAATATAACCTTGACATTTTATGAATATCTGACTTTTTTCATGTTTAAAGGACAAGTTCGGTATTTTACACTTAAAGCCCTGTTTTTCACGGTTTTGACTGAAATTTGGACATATGATGCTGGCCCGAGAATTTTCGGGGGTTTGTTCTATCACCTCCCACCTCTACACTGGCTGCATAGGTGCACTGGAACAATCCTTCCTAAAATGCATTAAACTTTCGTTTACAAAGACGTGAAACTCACCGAGTGGTCAGGGGTGTTCACTGATATGCTCACACAAAAATCGCTGCAAAAGATGCTTTACAACAAGTTTTATCATAGTTGTTGTCCAACTCCATTGACTTGTATTAGATGTGCTGTGAGGTACGGTATTACTCCGCGCCGGGAACGTTGTTTGTATTGCTGCAATTGGCAAAGGCGGATTATCGCCACCAACTGGGCTGGAGTGTCTATGATTCAAGCTCTCAACGGAAGAATGTACTGGTGTGAGGCGTTTGGAAAAATAGGTCCACACGTTTACAACGAATGTTTTGCAGCGATTTTTGTGTGAGCATGTCAGTGAACACCCCTGACCACTCGGTGAGTTTCACGTCTTTGTAAACGAAAGTTTAATGCATTTTAGGAAGGATTGTTCCAGTGCACCTATTCAGCCATTGTAAAGGTAGTGGGTGATACAACAGAAACCGAAAATTCTCTGGCCAGCATCGTACGTTCAAATTTCAGTCAAAACCGTTCTATTTCATCATAAACAATCTGAAAACAGGGCTTTAAGTGTAAAATACCAAACTTGTCATTTAAGTGCTATAATTGAGTACCCAGTGGTTCTATCAACCTAGAAAATGTGTGAAAGATCAACCCAGTAACTTAATTTTGATAAACCATTCTCTGCAAGCATGTGAAAAAATAGGTCATTGAAATTTGGCTCCCCTTGTGATGTCAGAAGGGGATAATACTGCCCCTTAATCTGCACTGTCATTTAGTGCAGGGATCCTCTCATTTGCATTTAAAAGGACACACCCAATAACAACACATTGTTGCTCACACCTACAAAGTGTCAATTTTAACATGATATAATAAATTATCTATATGGTGTTTTGAGTTAAAACTTCACATATGTACTCTGGGAACACCAAAGATTTATTTGACATCTTAAGAAAGTCTTGTGAAATGTAGCCTTTAATGCTCCAAACTCAAAATAAGATTGACATTTTAGCCTGGATTTCACAGACAGGGAAACAAATTAATACATATAAAAATAATACACTACATTTTGTAATTTGAAGAATGCAAGCCGTTTTCAGAGCAGCACAAAAGAGTTACCTGGTGTGCAGGCAATGCATGAGACAGAGCCTGTTGTATTACTGTAGGAACCAGTAGGACATGCTTGACACACAGGACTTCCAGTTAAACTGAAGACAAAATACCATAAGAGACTTTTGTAAAATTGCGTATGCTTCAAATAAACAATAATGTAGTAATAATTTCTCCACTCACTTGCTGTAAAAGCCTGATAAACACGCTAGACACCCCTGCCGTCCTGCCAGAGGCTGATAAAATCCCTGTGAGCAAGGAAGACAGCCCATAGGAAACACACACTGTCCTTCATCTGGACAACATGAACACGGCAGAGTTTCTGAGAAGACACAATGAATGAAAACATTGATGACCTTATTTACTTTCTTCAAGATCACATGATATCAAAATGAAAACTTTGTGGATTTTAGTCTGTGTTTAAGGCCATGTGTTCAAGGTCACTTACTAGCAGATTAACTCATTTAAAATATACAGTCTTCTGAAAAATTAAGCAAATATACAATAGCAATGTCACAGCTATGAAACGCACTTACATGATGTACAGCTTAAATGTACTGTACAGCAAGTTACTTTGTGCTAAATGCATTATGTAAACATGGGCTACTGAGATTTCTGTTCAATCAGATGCTCTTTAAAATGAGATCGACTTTCTTCCATACAAACTGAAAGAGCAAGAGATTTTGGTGTTTCAGTAAACACTTCCACAACTGGAAAAACACACACCATTATCGTAGTAAAAGCCAGGAGTGCAGAGCATGCAGGTAGAGGTGTTTATCCCTATGCAACTGGGTTCTGTAGTGCCGGGCATGCTGGGAGTAAAAGTGGTCACGTTCGCACTGACTGCGGTGATCGTCACAGCAGGGCTGAGGGTTGTCTGACTCATCACCACTCCTACATGTTGATCGATGACAAAAATAGTTTATAATAAAAACAGTGATATGACAGATGGTTAAAGGAATAGTCAATTTTCTTAAAAGAAAAATCCAGATAATTTACTCACCACCATGTCATCCAAAATGTTGATGTCTTTTTTTGTTCAGTCCAGAAGAAATTACGTTTTTTGAGGAAAACATTGCAGGATTTTTCTCATTTTAATGAACTTTAATGGACACCAACACTTTACACACTTAACACGTAACAGTTTTTTTCAACGGAGTATCAAAGGACTCTAAACGATCCCAAACGAGGCATAAGGGTCTTATCTAGCGAAATGATTGTCATTTTTGACAAGAAAAATAACAAATATACACTTTTAAAGCACAACTTCTCATATTCCTCCGGTCCTGAAAGCGTCAGCATGACCTCACGCAATACGTCATGACGTCAAGAGCTCACAGAGGACGAACGCGAAACTCCATCCCAGTGTTTACAAGTGTGTTGAAAGAGGACCGTTCCGATGTTGTTGTATGTGTTATGATCGTTTATAGTCCTTTGAAACTCCGTTGAAAAAACTGTAACGTGTTGAGTTAAGTGTTAATGTCCATTAAAGTCCATTAAAATGAGAAAAATCCTGCAATGTTTTCCTCAAAAAACATAATTTCTTCTCGACTAAACAAAGATAGACATCAACATTTTGGATGACACGGTGGTGAGTAAATTATCTGGATTTTTCTTTTAAGAAAATGGACTATTCCTTTAAAGGCACCATCGTGCTCTTAATGAAATAGTCAACCCAAATAAAAGATACTTGTCAGACATGAATAGGATTTTTTTTATTTGACTTGTCAGGCACTTTAGTTGTGTTAGGAAAAATACGGTGGATGTCATGTCCAGCTAAAAAATGGACAAAAACCTGTTGAAAATTGTGTATGTTGACCAGTCACAACAAGAGACACGATAACCAAGGGAATTTGAGATCAATGAATTACATTTTCAGGAAATTATTATTTCTTACATTACTTAAACACATTAATCCTATAAAATATATTACTTTTAAAAGTTCAGCACAATTGTTGTACTTTTATGAAGTTTAACAGCCTCAGTCCTGTTCACCTTTATTAGATGGAAGCCAGCAGCTATGTATTATGCAAAATACAATTACAGTATTTTCCGGACTATACGTCGCACTTTTTTCGTAGTTTGTCTGGTCCTGCGAATTATAGTCAGGTGTGGCTTATATGTCAAAATTATTTCATATGAACCAAGAAAAACCATTACCGTCTACAGCTGCGAGAGTCCGCTATATGCTGCTCCTGTATATATGTAATTCAATGAATTTAGTGATGTGGAATGACTTCGGGAGGTTGGTGAACTTGATTTCGCTTGTTATGTTAATTTAGCCTATTCAGCCTCTCAGGTATGCTCTGTATGCTATTGTGTATCGTGAAAATAACTGTTTATGTTACTTTAACATGTACAGACACCTATTCACCCTGCTGTTCTGTGCTAATGTTTAGTTGAATAACTTGCCTTTCCAGATAAAATGTCTGTTCTTCGGCTTGGATTTTGTGAAATCATTTTCTTAATAAATGCGATTTTTGACTAATGCGACTTATAGTCTGGAAAATACGGTATATTGGCAACAACATGAAGGTTAGTTAATGGGATTTTTGGGTGAAACCTTTAACATAATAATTTACTAAAACAATTAAAGGGGACATTTCATAAAAATCTGACTTTGTCCAAAGATTAAGTGCAATACTAGGTTCCCAGTGCTTCTATCAACTTAGAAAATGTGATAAAAACAACCCAGTAACTTTGTTTTTTGGTAAACCATTCTGTACAAGCATGTAAAAAAAGAGGTAATTGAAATTTGGCTCCCCTTGTGATGTCTAAAGGGGATCTTATTATAATAATACGGTACCTAAAGGATTATTAGGAACACCTGTTCAATTTCTCATTAATGCAATTATCTAATCACATGGCAGCTGCTTCAATGCATTTAGGGGTGTTGTCCTGTTCAAGACAATCTCCTGAACTCCAAACTGAATGTCAGAATAGGAAAGAAAGGTGATTTAAGCAATTTTGAGCGTGGCATGGTTGTTGGTGCCAGACGGGCCGGTCTGAGTATTTCACAATCTGCTCAGTTACTGGGATTTTCAGGCACAACCATTTCTAGGGTTTACAAAGAATGGTGTGAAAATGGAAAAACATCCAGTATGCGGCAGTCCTGTGGACGGAATGCCTTGTTGATGCTAGAGGTCAGAGAAGAATGGGCCGACTGATTCAAGCTGATAGAAGAGCAACTTTGACTGAAATAACCACTCGTACAACCGTGGTATGCAGCAAAGCAATTGTGAAGCCACAACATGCCCAACCTTGAGGCGGATGGGCTACAACAGCAGAAGACCCCACCGGGTACCACTCATCTCCACTACAAATAGGAAAAAGAGCCTACAATTTGCACGAGCTCACCAAAATTGGACAGTTGAAGACTGGAAAAATTTTGCCTGGTCTGATGAGTCTCGATTTCTGTTGAGACATTTAGACGGTAGAGTCGGAATTTGGTGTAAACAGCAGAGCATGTGAGCGGTGCGGCGCGGGAGCGGAGCGTTGAGAGGTGTGGTAATATTTCCATCGGGGCGCATTTCCGAAAATTCCACTCCGCTCGCTCAATACGCTCAGGACCGCTCGCTCATGCCAGAAGCCCTCTGGTAATTTGCTAGTTCGAGAATCTGTAAAAACAGCTAGCAATAAGTTATGGACTTCTAATATTGTTTTAATGAAGTCGCCAGCCTTATATATAAATGAAAGAAACAAAACTAAAATGACAGAATAACTGCGTCGTCTGCATCTAGATGCAGTTTTAAAGATTAAAATTACTTTAATAACTGATCAACACAAATACAAAGCGCCATAATATAACTGATTTCTTACCAACATTAAAACCACTTAAAATAAAAACCTTTATCTTTCTTTGTGTATCTACAGCGTCCGCTCCGTGGATGAGGAAGCTTCAGCCAAAAACACCAGTGCCTTTAGTATTAACTGACTGAACACTTGACTATGGACATTTAGATATTAAATTTTTTCATCAACAGTATCTGCGTGGAACATTATGGGGCGGTTTCCCGGACAGGGATTAGACTAGTCCTAGACTAAAACATTTTTAAGAGCTGTCCAAACTGAAAACAATTTGCACTTATATATCTTAAAATACATCAGTGCCCTTTGTTTTGCCTCAAAATGCACACAGGTAATGTTTTTAGTAAGGCATGTTTGTTAAAACTAGTTATATTTCCTAATTAAACTAAGGCCTAGTCCGGGATTAAACTAATCCTTGTCCGGGAAACCACCCCTATAACAATTGATGATAATCTGCCGACTCGACTGATTCAGCACGTCCTCTATTTTACAGAGAGTCTGCTTAATTAACGGCTTTTCGTTCGGTCCACGTGAGCTAAACAGTTTTGTTCTGTAATTTGTTCTCGCATAGGCTATATTTATACATATTTTCGACCAAGTAACACTCGGGATAAAATGTAAGTTGTTATAGATAGCATTTAAACTTGTTCTGAAATGATGACAAATCAGTCTGACTAAAATGATATATCCAGATTAATATAGCTAAAATAATGATTTATTCGTTTTCATACTATGGATACATGTTAATTTATCTACTAATATACTATTGAAAATGCCATAAATAAATACTCATGGCCTTCTGTATTGCATTCGTTTTGTACGGTCTAATTTTAATTTCTTTAAGACACAGCTGTGTTCTGTATTTACTGATGCACTGTAAATCTGCACTTCTTGTTAAGAAATTGTTCTTCAATTTATTTTAGTTTTTTCAAATAATATATTTATATAATAGTATAGTTTGTTAATCTTTTTCTCATAAGGGGAACGAAGTATTATAATATTTCGTATTACTTATTACATTTATTTTTACTTAAAATTGTGAATTAGTACAACATGTGGATGTCGTGAAAACAAATTGTTAATTTGAATTATATCCGGAGCTCCATATCAGTTAAACTAGGTCTAATAGCCAACACACAACTGTACATAACTGCGATTTATCAGCTAATACTTTAATTAAATGCAATTATTCAAGAACGTCAGTACAGAAAACAATTAGGCTTACTAAATATTTTTATGTCGGAGCGGGATCTGAGCGGGAATTGGTTTATTTGCCAGCGTGAGCGGAAAGTTAACGGAGCGCTTGCTTGGGCGGTGAGCGACTGAGTGGAGCGCTTGAACAGTAGAGCGGAATATTTAGCGGAGCGTCACACCGCTCTGCTTCGCTCACATGCTCTGGTAAACAAATTGATGCCTTGTTACCACTGTGCAGGCTGGTAGTGGTGGTGTAATGGTGTGGGGGATGTTTTCTTGGTACACTTTAGGCCCCTTAGTGCCAATTGGGCATCATTTAAATGCCACGGCCTACCTGAGCATTGTTTCTGACCATGTCCATCCCTTTATGACCACCATGTACCCATCCTCTGATGGCTACTTCCAGCAGGATAATGCACCATGTCACAAAGCTCGAATCATTTCAAATTGGTTTCTTGAACATGACAATGAGTTCACTATACTAAAATGGCCCCCACGGTCACCAGATCTCAACCCGATAGAGCATCTTTGGGATGCGGTGGAACGGGAGCTTCGTGCCCTGGGTGTGCATCCCACAAATTTCCATCAACTGCAAGATGCTATCCTATCAATATAGGCCAACATTTCTAAAGAATGCTTTCAGCACCTTGTTGAATCAATGCCACGTAGAATTAAGGCAGTTCTGAGGGCGAAAGTATGTGAGTGTATGTCTCCTTTAACATAGTTGACTGACTTGTACACATCTTGGCTGACAGTAAACATTTTACAGTATAATGGGCAGTGTTTGTTCATGTTGTGCTGTTAGTACTGTTTCAAATGTTGACACGGTTGGTTTATGTCTATTGTAAGAGTGTCACATGATTGAGACGCACATTCCTGAGACTGTGTGTGTGTTTGTTATTGTCTGTTGGTCTGAACTGTAAATGCCACAGTGTGGTTATTAAGCATCAGCAGGGGAAAAACAGAGCTTTTACTGAGACTATAATCACATTAGCACAGAATCACACACTGAAAAAAAACACAACTATTCTCAGGTCATATGATCCGATTTCACCCCAGAAAGAACCAGAAAGGAAAGTACAAACTATGACTGTTTGGTCTCTTTCGTGCTTTTACTATTTTGATCCACAGTTTATCATTGACTTAATAAAGCAAATTTTAATTATATACAGTTTCAATTCTTTATCACGAATAACAGAAATTTGTAGTTGACACAACATGAACTGAATTTACATGAGAACAAATTTAAAAATGATTTCTTATAGTTCATGATATTGACTTGTATGTTTGTACACTGATTTGTTGATAAAGTAGTTATCACACTGGTCAAACAAGATGCCAAACTGACTATGAAGCATTCAAAATATTTATAAAGCTATTCAAACACTCAAAAGACTATAGATGGGAAGCTCATTACACATTTAAAGCACGATATATGTAATGTGTGACTAGTAAAAAGTAAGACTTAACAGACATTTCAAAATGTATGTCTTTATATAGATATGTAGACAGATAGATAGACGAAGCTGACTGGTTAATGTTTTTTATGTTATGTGGTTACAGTATGTTAAGCAAAAAATCGACATTTCTTTCTGATGCTTTGATTTGGCAACTCACCCAGAACACAAGCGGTTGCGAAAACAGACAAAACTCCCAAATGCTCCATGATCCAGAGATTTACTCCAGGCTTCGCCACATCTGTTTATCGATCTGAATTCATCACGTTAGATTTGTTTAAAGAATACATACATACTGAATTGCCTCGGAGTACTTTTTCTATCGATGCCTCATCAAAGTCATATGACAGATCAATCACGTGACCAGTCGCGTTCCTTAACACAAACAAACTACTACTTTCTCATTTTTTCAGTTTTTACATCTCCAAATACTCTAAAACATAAACGAACTAAGATGCAAAACATTTTATCGTTGTATTTAAACTACGTGACAAATTAACTAGTGATTTTATTCGAACCGTTTGAGACGACTCAAGATCTCATCGAAGTCCCGCCCTAAAAGAGCCAGCTGGACAAATGAAAACCCGTGCAAAATGTTACTATGGGGACCAAATAGATGTTTAAATAGAAAGACATAAAAAATACATGAAATTGGATTTCGATTCTAAAACATTCATGTAATTAAAGTGGTTACATTAGCAACAACATCTAGTACAATTAACGACGATGATAAATATTTTTTATTGTATTAAGGAAAGCCCATTGACTAACAAACAAAAAATCTAAATATGTGTAATCCAAATAAAGTTAAGCATTTATTGTATATTTATTAATGGGTCATTCTTCAATTAGGGTGGCATATGAGAGTCAGAAATTGTTTGTTTTCTTTTTTCTTTTAGTATTGCTATGCATTTAAATATGCTTAACAACATGTTTTATTTTAAATATAAAAAACAATGATGAACCATTCACTTATGTCTGTGTTGTTACCAATATTTGAAGTAATAGAGGGTATGCACATAACGTCACTGTCGGCGAGAGGGACTGCGGTTACACCCACTGAGTGGCAAAAGACAGAGCGGCAGCATTTGAGTACAGCGTGACATCAGCGAAAACACGGTAAAACGCGTCTAAATTAGAAAGAGCTATTGTGCGATAGACTGTACTAACAGATTAACAAGATTTCGGAGCTATCGTTTTACAGACTGCCAAAAAACACCGAAAGGAGAAATAAATAGATCGTTCATGTCATGCCAACGTCCACAGACCACAGGTGGGTTAAGTTGCTAGGGTATCAAGCAGAGGTTTTACTTTCTACTTAAAAGTATTTTTCAAGTATATATTTTATCCGTGTTTTCCTTTGGAAAACACATTCCATTATCATAATTTTGATTCTATTACGTTTCATAAATACCCGTGTTTGTTTTACATTTAATATTTAAATACATTAACGTACTTTTACTCAAGAAAAAGTACACAATTTTAATGTAATAAGGTATTAAATAAATTGTAATATGCAATATTAAAGAATATGTGACAACCACAAAAGTTTTGTATTTGTGTTTTTAAGAATATTCACAACTATTGTCTTTTATTTGAAAACAGTTTATTGTATTTCTTTTAAAGAAAGAAAATATAAGTATCCAAAGGGTTCTATTTTTATGTGACTTTCCTGTTTTAAAGTTAATTGACAGTGTTGGGGTAGTTACTCAAAAAATGTAATTAGTTACTAGTTACTAGTTACTTCTTAAAATTGTAATGAGATTACTTTACTAGTTACTGCATTTGAAAAGTAACTTCACTACTTATTACTTTACTTTCCCTTTTCTTAATTTACCACATAGATACATGGACATGGTTTAGGCGGGGTCGGCTGATGATGAGTGACTACTTTAACCCTAATTTTTGACCCCATCGGATTTATAGTTCGCCCAAAAATTAAAATTCTGTATAATTTATTTGTAAATCAGGTTTGTAACTCTCATGTTGTTACAAACCTGTATAAATGTCTTTGTTCTGGTGAACATGAATGAAAATATTTTGAGGAATGTTTGTAACCAAACCATTCATGAGCCCCATTCACTTCCATAGTATTATTTTTTCCTACTATAGAAGTGAATGGGGCTCATGCTTGGTTTGGTTATTAACATTTCTCAAAATATGTTGCTTCGTGTTTATCAGAACAAAGATATTTATACAGGTTTGTAACAAAATTTATAATTTATTTTTGGGTGAACTGTCCCTTTAACACCGCAAGTTTAGCGCCCATGGTGGTTTCATACAGAATATAAACATGTAGGCTATTTTATAATTTTCATGTTGTCATTCCATTTTCCTTATACGAGTCATGCACAGTCCTGTTTGATAACCCGCATCCGCGCGATTAAAATAACAGTTGACCCGTTATCCGACATCAGCATCAATTTATTTCATACCCGTTTTACAAAAAGACTGCGACCGGCCGCACCGCAAATCGTGATGTAAGTAGAAACCTTTAAAGATCTTCATGCAGAACATTGACAGAAATAAGCACAGGACCTTGACTGTTCAAATATATTATCATTTAATGTGAAACTTTGTGAGGGTCGGCTGATTGACAGCTGAGCGGTCAGCAGTGTTTGAACACTCATAAGCGCTGCGCTTATATTTATTATTACCTTATAAATTGATGATATGATTGCAGTGATTCCAAAGGGATGTCCAAAAAAACTCAAGTAGAATGTTAAATGTTTAAAAAGTTTAATGTCTCTTTCTCGCTGCCCTGTGTAAACCCACGCGGGTGATGGCATGAAACGCGTGAGGAGCTTGCATTTTGCATTACCTTAAATTACCTTAAATTATGGTCATACAAATAAAAGTAAAACAACATTCAAAACTGTAATGTGTAAATTTATTTATGTAAAGTTACACTCGCAATAATAACAAAACATTGTGCTTTTTTAAATAGGTAAAAAGTGTTTTGTGCTGCATCGGTTTGGGAGCGCGTCACACAATAAATAAACTCATATAGGCTACTTTTGAATTCGTTTTGTTAATTTGCTAATTATTTAAGGGAAACACATTTCATATAGGCTTATTTATTTTATTATTTTTTCACCAAAGAAAGACGTAATCATCACGTTCTATTCATTTTAATGCTTTTTGCGCATAAACTAAACCCTTGGGGGAATTATTTATAAATGAATCAACAACGCAAATCAAGGAATTAACTTATTTCTCTATTTTAGACAGTCTGGCTGGCAGGGCGGTAACAGTGATACATCAAACACCGAAAAGTTTATAGGATTAGATTTGGAAGTAAGATTATGAAGAAAACAGCGGTCCTGACTCCTGGCTTTTTTCTATAAATTGAGCGCACGCGACATTGCTGTTCGGGTTACGTTCAAATAATTTCTTTAAAAGAATTATGCTCTGGCTCTGACTCTATTGAGGTTCATTACCTAATTCCGTCCTCGGGTTCGGACCTCTCGATCCCTGACCGGTAAGTTAAGCAGGATCTTTCGCCACAAGTGTTGTATTGCCATGCTGGGCTTACAAATGCTCAGACAGGTTGCTCATCGCGTTGTCAGCAGTTGAAAGACACTTGTCGTGTGGGCATAGTGTGCATTTCACACGAATATTTTTGTCCTTTCGAGCAATACGCTGAAAGTAATGTGAATCGCCCCAGTGGCTGAAACCCTCCGTCTTCATTTCCCGCTCCCCTCTCTATGGCAACGGCACACGTACAGGGACACGCATGCACGCACCACTTAAATAGACAGAACTTTACACCCAGGCAAACACTGCTTGGGTAACGCAGGAAAGCGCGTTCCTATAGTCTAGTAAAGTAGTGTAGTTACCAATATTATTAGTGTAATGCGTTACTTTACTTCGTTACCCAAAAAAGTAATGTAGTTACTGTAATCCGTTACTTTGTAACTCGTTACCCCCAACACTGTTAATTGAGTAGTGTTTGCTCCAGGCCAGCAGGGGGCAGTGTCGGGTGACAGGTTTACTGTAGCTGCGTGAGTTGTGAGTTTCTCATTACTGCAGAGAGCTCAAACCTGAACGCTGTCTCCTCATTTCTCTCCTGTTTTACAGGAATTAATCTGTTCTTTACAGTGCCGTTGCTACGGTACCTGTTACAGATTTTTGGTGGCCAGTACGGGGACGGCAGCATATGCGTAGGCTACAAGCACGACCAGAATTAGCAGTGTAATGTTCCAGGAGCTGACGCCTCTTCCCGCCTTGAAGTTAAAGGAAGATTGGGTGTTACATGTGTGAGGCCAGTGTTTCACCTCATCTCTGGTTCGTGAAGATACAACCTACCTCAACCATCCAGCATCTCAGACGCACAGGCCCTGTCTTCACCAGACCAATTGCCTGTGAGGTTACCACTGTGCTGCACACGTGGAAGACCAAGAGCTACTGGTGAAAGTGCTACCTGGGAGAGCAACCAACTGTGAGGAGGAGGGAAAAGTAGTCATGGCAGACGTTGAGAGAAAAGGCTTGGTGTGGAGCATCAAGAAGAATCTACTCATGCTGACGGCCAATGAACTTTTCCAACTAACCCAGAGTGTTGGTCCTGTGCCAGGGAAGGATTCATCTACGCTTCAGATTGATGAAGAAGAGGGCTGCTTTGAGTACATTCTAGCTTTTATGAACAGTGACACTTTGTTGGAATCTGAGGATTCAGGTATGGCAGTGTTGTTAGAGCTTAATGATACTGTGAATAATGTCATTGAGGTTCGTTATGCTCAACCAAAAGCAGGTGCAGGGGATATGACTGTAGGTCAGCCAGAGACAGCTACTGATAACCTGACAACTGCTAACGTGACAGCCATTAGTTCTAATACTAACACTACCCACACAGCTGCGGTTAGCATAGCTAATGCTTCACCAATCACTAATCCCCCTTTCACACACACTGATGTCGAAACTACACAGAACACTGACACAGAGTTACAGAGAATGCTTTCTAGCTACGCTGAGCTTAGCAACAAAGTCCTACAATACATAAACAACCCCACATCATCACCTACACTCACACCTACACCAGTACAATCTACACTACAATATAACAACACTCACAAACCTGAACAACATCCACATGGAAGACATGATCGAGTCGTCCCCCTTCGAGACCTTTCACTGCTTCGTCGTGAGTTCAAGATTCAAGGTGGACAGATTGGTGATCAGAGCTCAGATTTAAGCTACAATAGCATATGCAGACAATTCGATGAAGGTGTTAAAGAACGATTCAGTGAGACTGAGATACTGAGAGGCGTTCTCAGAGTCATTAAATCTGGAAACTTTAAAGACATGCTAATGCACAAGGATGATTTGACAATTGACGAGCTGAAAGGCTTTCTGCAGTCCCATTTAGGGGGGCGAAGCAACACAGAACTTTTCCAAGAGCTTATGTGCACAAAACAAAATGACGGTGAAACTCCACAACAGTTCTTATACCGTGTAATAGGTCTCAAACAAAAGATCCTGTTTGCTTCAAAATACGCTGACACAGAAGTCAAATACAATGCAAACACAGTTCAAGACATTTTCCTACATGCCATATATCAGGGCCTCAGCCATAAGCATAATGACATTCGTCGAGAACTTAAACCATTTCTCTCAGATAGCAGTGTGACTGATGAGACAATCCTAAAACAAATGATGAAAATAACAAATACTGAGAATGAGAGACAGAGACGTCTGGGGTCAGCTGTGAAGCAGAAACAAGTAAACGTGCATAGCACAGAGCTTGATGTTGCAGCAGTACAAAGCAGCAGCACAAAGAAAGATGGACAAGATAAACAGCCAAAGACTGATGCACTCCAACAGTTAACTGAGAAAGTAGAGGAGTTAATGAATAAAGTGGAACTGCTGCAACGACTACAGTGGATTCAAAACCCAGAATCTTGCCATCATTGCCAAGTCAAAGTGGATCAAAAGAAAGCCAGATCAAATAGCTGTGCTAGTTGCCTCGAACAGAATCGGCCAGGGTGCACTCATTGTTTTTACTGTGGGGAAGACGGCCACAGAGCAGTAGGCTGTTTGAAGAAGCCCAAGCGTTTGGAAAACTGGAGCCGGTCCCTGCCCCGGGACAAGTAGTGACCGGGCTTCACGTTCAGTCACACAGTGCTGAGTGTAACGTATGGGGCTCTGAGAATCATACAAAAACAAGTCTAGCTAATCAGAGCTCAAATGAAAACAATGAACAAGTCAATCTCCAATCCCCCCTTTCCCTACCGACCCAAACAAGTAGGCGCCTAGCCAAGTTTATAGGGGCCAAAGCCCTTGCGCGATGTGACCTTAATGGTTTGACAGTCAACGCCTTACTAGACACTGGAGCTCAGGTGAGCATGATTGACAAAAGCTGGAAAGAGAAGTATCTCCCAGATGCACCCATTAGGCCACTCAGTGAAATATTTAATGAGAGAGAAGAGCTGGAAGTGCACGCTGTAAATGGAGAAATCCTCCCTTTTGATGGCTGGGTCCTCATTGCAGTCCGCTTCAGTGGGAATGGTGCTTTAAGCCAGTCTATCATGGTGCCTTTCCTCATCTGTAGCATCCCGCTTGCACAGCCACTAATTGGATTTAATGTGTTAGAGGAAGTGATTCAAAATCGGCCAGCAGAACTCGTTCCAGCCCTCACCACGCTCCTTTCTGATGCAATATCTGTCCCTTCTGATAAAGTTGAGCTGCTGGTGAACTTCATACAGGCTGACAAACCCTCCATGTATCAGAGACTGTTAAGAACTGGCAATTATGACACTGTGGTTACAGCTGGACAAGTGGCCTGGGTTAAGTGCCAGATCCCATTCGCGGCAGTGCAGTCAGACTCTCTCCTCTTGTTTGAACCTGATGGAAACAGTGCACACCTCTCAGAGCTTGAGATTGAGGAAGGCCTACTAGAAATACAGACTGCAAAGAGACCTTATGTCATTATACTAGTGAGAAATAACACTAAACATTCTGTAACTATTCCAAGAAAGACAACCCTTGGCAGCGTCCAGACTGTGGCTAGGGTGATTGAGGCCGATCCACTAGAGATTTCTAGGCCCAGAGGAGTAGTAGTTACGGCAGCCACAACACCAGCTGCTCAAACTGCTTCAGCCTTGTGGCAGCCCCCTGTGGACCTCAGCCACCTTAGTGATGAGGAACAAGAGAAAGTCAAGAAAATGCTGTGGGAAGAATCAGCTGTTTTTGCACGAGACAGTCATGATATTGGATGTATTCCTAGTCTACAGATGTCAATCGCCCTCAAAGACGAAATTCCAGTGCAGAGAGCCTACTCCTCGGTCCCCAAACCACTGTTCAAAGAGGTGAAAGAGTATGTACAAGATCTGCTCATGAAAGGCTGGACTGTGAAATCAAAGTCCTCTTATGCTGCACCAGTGGTCTGCGTCCGAAAAAAGGATGGTACACTCCGCCTCTGCATAGATTATCGTCTCTTGAATCAGAAGACCATCCCTGATCGACATCCGTTACCTAGGATACAAGACCTGACTGATACCCTCGGAGGCTATTCCTGGTTCAGTATCCTCGATCAAGGAAAGGCCTACCATCAGGGTTTAATCGCCAAAGACTCCAAGCATCTCACTGCCTTCATTACCCCCTGGGGGCTGTATGAATGGGTTCGTATCCCATTTGGCCTTTCTAACGCCCCCGCGGCCTTTCAGCTGAGTATGGAGGAGATGTTGGGTTCCTTGAGAGATGATTGCTGTCTTCCGTATCTTGACAACGTACTTTGCTATGCAAAAACCTTTGATGAGCACATGGAAGGTGTCCGCAAAGTACTCCAAGCTCTTCAGAGACATGGGGTGAAACTAAGACCTGAAAAATGTGAGCTATTTCGACAGGAAGTGAGATATGTGGGTGGTCTTGTGTCAGCTCAGGGAGTAAGGATAGATCCCAAAGACCTGGATGCCGTGCGGTCGTTGACCAGTAGGACACCACAGACAGTGGGAGATGTGAGAAAGCTAACCAGGTTCCTGGGCTACTACCGCTCCTACATTCAGGACTTTTCAAGGATAGCAAAGCCCATTTATGAGCTACTACAAGTCAAGCCAGGACACGCAGCTGTAGCACATGGTAAAAGCAAAAGTCCACAATTACCATCCAGAACACCTGTAGAGTGGGCCACCGAACACCAGAAAGCCCTTGACCAACTTGTGTCTCTCCTTGTTAGCCCCCCTGTGTTAGCATACCCTAACTTCAACTCACCTTTCGTATTACACACCGATGCTTCAGACCAGGGGCTGGGCGCAATTCTTTATCAACACCAGGATGGCAAGTTGAGAGTTATTGGGTACGGGTCTAGGACTTTGACTGCAGCTGAGCGAAACTACCATCTGCATAGTGGGAAACTAGAGTTCCTTGCCCTGAAGTGGGCTGTGTGTGAAAAGTTTAGAGATTACTTATTTTATGCACCCCACTTCACAATTTATACAGACAACAATCCACTGACCTACATTATGACCACAGCAAAGCTAAATGCGGTAGGCCATCGGTGGGTTGGGGAACTCTCCGACTTCAGATTTGACATAAAATACAGACCGAGGAAGTCCAACATAGACGCTGACACGCTGTCACGTCTCCCTTTGGACATTGATGCTTATGCGGAGTCCTGTACCAAAGAGTGTACCGAAGATGTGGTTCATGCAGTATGGGATGGAAGTAAAGTAGCCAAACAGAAAGATGTAGCCTGGGTGGCAGCTCTCAACATCTCCTCCCAAGCTGACCCGTCTCTCTCCTTCGATCACTTAAGTGCAATTAGCCAGAGTGAGCTTGTGGAAGCACAACATGCAGATGAAGCCATCAGTGAAATTATCAAGTTAAAAGAGGCTGGTACACCTTTAACTGACGAGATACGGAAAGCTGCTAGTGGAGCCACCAAAAGACTATTCTATGAATGGGGAAAGCTAGTTTTGGAGAATGGTCTCCTATACAGACTTGCTAATGAAAGAAAGCAGTTGGTGCTCCCTGCCAAGTACAAACACCTTGTTTTGAAAAAACTCCATAACGAAATGGCCCATGTTGGTACACAAAGGGTACTTAACCTTGCCAGAACCAGGTTCTATTGGCCTTTTATGGCCAGAGAGATCGAGGACCAAGTCACTAAGAAGTGTCCATGCATAAAATCAAAGAAGCCAGTTACTCATGTTTGCGCCCCAATGGGTAGTATCACATCAAGCTCACCACTAGAGTTGGTGTGTATTGACTATTTACATCTAGAGACCAGTCGTGGTGGCTATGAATATATCCTTGTGGTCGTTGATCATTTTACAAGATTCGCTCAAGCTTACCCAACAAAAAATAAGAGTGGCAAGACTGCAGCTGAGCGCATCTTTAATGATTTCATTCTACGCTTCGGATGTCCATCAAAGTTACACCACGACCAAGGCCGTGAATTTGAGAATGAGCTCTTTCGTACACTTCAACAGCTGTCAGGTATCCGTCATTCAAGAACATCACCATACCATCCCCAGGGAAACCCTGCGGAAAGGTTTAATCGGACGATACTCCAGATGCTAAGAACATTGTCGGATAAAGAAAAGGAACGATGGAAAGATCAAATCCCACAAGTTGTACATGCGTACAATTGTACTCGGCACGAGTCGACAGGCTTCTCACCCTTCTTTCTTCTTTATGGCCGCCATCCCCGCCTTCCCATTGATTTACTATTCGGCTTGGTTGAAGAGACAGACTCTGACTCGCCAAAAGGATATGCAAAGAAGTGGGCAAAGCAGATGTCTGAAGCTTATCGAATAGCCAATGAGAACAGCAGACAGGCCAGTGCAAAAGGCAAAGTGCTTTACGACAAGAAAGCAAGAGGAGTGGTACTACAGCCTGGCGATAGGGTCTTAGTCAGGAACCTCAGTGAGCGAGGTGGCCCAGGAAAACTACGGTCATACTGGGAAAAGTCCATCTACGTTGTTAAGGAACAGTTCGCGGATAACCCAGTGTATGTAGTTCACCCTGAGTCTGGGGACAAGAGGAAGACAAGAACACTACACCGCAATTTGCTTTTATTAGTAAATGACCTTCCAGTTGAAGCTCCTCCATGCCATGACGCTCCTGAAAAGAACACAAAGGAAAGTGAATGCCAGACTCGACGTACCAACGTGCCAGAACAGGCAGATCTGCAGGAAGAATCAGATTCAGACTCAAATTCTGATGATGACTCAGATGGCCATCGTTATTGGCTGAGGTTACCAACAGAAAGGATACAGGAGATACCCGCTGTAGCCCCACAACGACGAATTCCCAGCACTCGGGGTAGTCCAACCTCAGTACCTGTACAGGAAAAAGGGAGAGTTAGGATACAATACTTACCTGAAACAGACCTGATGCCTGGAAACAACGCAGAGATGGAGGAACCAGCAGAGGATGAAGACCAGTCTGTTGTTGCAGGACCTGAGGAACAAGATGGATATGATGAGGCTCCAGAGCCCATCCAGGAGGAACAGGCTCCAGCCAATCCGGTGCCAGACAACCGGGCCGAGGTCAGGAGGTCAAGTCGAGACAGACGACCTAGACAGATTTTTACATATGAGAACCTGGGTCAGCCCTCACTGACAACACAAGCCACAGTTAATATGGCAAACACACACTTACAATCACCTGCTTACACTACAACTCAAATCACTCAACCCATGCACTCTCTTATCCCCTATCCAACACCAACCTATCCACTAAACTCATATTCTACCATTTACCCACTATTTACATACATGCCTTACCCCTTAACATCACCACCATACCTATTACCAGTTCCTGTTGCCTGTTAAAAGAGAAAAGAGAGTTTTAGTTAAAAGATGAGCAGAAAATGGTGGGACCTATTTCTTTTTGCCGGGGAGTGTGTGACAACCACAAAAGTGTTGTATTTGTGTTTTTAAGAATATTCACAACTATTGTCTTTTATTTGAAAACAGTTTATTGTATTTCTTTTAAAGAAAGAAAATATAAGTATCCAAAGGGTTCTATTTTTATGTGACTTTTCCTGTTTTAAAGTTAATTGAGTAGTGTTTGCTCCAGGCCAGCAGGGGGCAGTGTCGGGTGACAGGTTTACTGTAGCTGCGTGAGTTGTGAGTTTCTCATTACTGCAGAGAGCTCAAACCTGAACGCTGTCTCCTCATTTCTCTCCTGTTTTACAGGAATTAATCTGTTCTTTACAGTGCCGTTGCTACGGTACCTGTTACAAATACATTTAATTTTTTCCCAATACAAACATCCTAATGAAGCACAGATGCTTGGAAAATGTAACTAATGTAACTAAGTATTGTCCACCTCTGCTATCAAGTCCAACTAAATTTAATTTAAGCTGATAATAGTCAGTTTTTCTGGCATTTTCAGCAGCCCCTATGAAAACCAGATAATTTGTTGCACATTTTGCCACTCAACCGGGCGAGCTCTCGCGTGGTCACGTGGAAAAGTTACGTCAATGCATACCCTCTATTAAGACAGCAACACCACAGACAAATTAGCCTATTTGTTTTTATTGGAATTTAAAGTTTATTTAAACTGTTGTAAAGTAGAGTGACACCACTTGCCACCCCAACTGAAGAATGACCCAAACACTTTACAAATGTGAGACACCATTCGATTAAACTCAAATATCCTAAAAGGGTCAAAAATGCTCCAAGACTTTAGTAATTTTTCATCTTTTATTTTAGACAATAAATAGTTTCTCTTTTCACTGTTCGTAACAGCGGTGTGGTGGAAAAATGCAAAGCATATGCCCTGAGTGCAACACTGTTTCAAATCCACGCTGGACACAGTGAAACAATTACATTAGCAATTAAACAAACTTTCACATAACACAAACATTACAACACAGCATACATACAATATACAGTACATAGATACATGCAGACAACCCCTTTTAAATCAAATACATGTTGAAGTAAAAATG
This sequence comes from Misgurnus anguillicaudatus, assembly GCF_027580225.2. NCBI lineage: Eukaryota > Metazoa > Chordata > Actinopteri > Cypriniformes > Cobitidae > Misgurnus > Misgurnus anguillicaudatus. Next base: position 4,816,136 of record NW_027395278.1, read on the forward strand.
TTGTGTAAAACAGCCCTTTTACAGTGAACTATCAGAACTGGTATGGCTAAAACGTTATAGCTAATAGTGACATGTGATTTAAAAGCCTCAAATACTTAAAATATAAATAAAGCTTTTTCTATGACAAAAAATAGCATTTCTTTCTAAAATTAAAATAGATAATAGCCGTTATGTAAAACATATAGGATACATATGATTTTCCGGACAGAGATTAGTTTAAGCCAGGACTAGGTCTTAGTTTAATAAGGAAATATAACTAGTTTTAACAAACATGCCTTACTAAAAACATTACTTGTGTGCATTTTGAGGCAAACAAATGGCACTGATATTATTTCGACAATATGTCAGTGCAAGTTGTTTTCAGTTTTGACACTCTTACAATAATTTTAGTCTAGGACTAGTCTAATACCTGTCCGGGAAACCACCCCATAGTGTGACAAGTGGTTCATTTTAACAAACATTTACAAGCATTTTCAGTGTTTCTTTGAGTTGCCTTAATTTAAAAACACCTTGTACTTGTACATATCTTATATATCAGTGTGATTGTTTTGTCTGAGGATGCACACCAGTATTTTTTGTAAGGTTTGTGTGTAAAAACTACTTAAATGTCTTGATATAACCAAGAATGGATGAGTATTCACTCTGGCTGCTTGAAAGACACATCCTTTTTTACATCCTTCCCTGATGGAAACCTCTGGGCAATTCCATAAGGAACATGAGCTGCCACAGTTCCAAGTTCTGCTGCTCCTTCTACGTGAAACATCTGATCATCAAAGAAGATATGAGGCTTAATCTTTTCTAGCATGGGGCCCTTGGGGGCCCCCGCAAGAAAGAGGGCCTCATCTATCTCCAGACCCCAGGAACGTAGTGTCTTTAGGGCCCGGGTGCCTGAACTGGCTGCACTTCTAGCAGTGACCAAGTAGGTACGAATTGGACAGTCCATTCGTTGACCTTTGCCATAAAATTTCTGTTGCAGTTTCCCTAGGGATTCCAAAAATCCCTTCAGTGGCCCCTAATAAAAAGAGATTCATTTAGCCAACAGATAAAAACACATTTTTGGATCATGAAACAAAATAAAAAACCATGAGAAGCCACACACTGTAACACTGTTATAAAATTACTTTGAACACACATGATCAAGGGGTTTATTTTCATGGGCCTTTTCGTGCTCAAAGAACTTATCCAATCCATGAGCTTTGTAGATTCTCTCCGATTCATCTGAGAAGAGAACAGCATCTCCATCAAAGGCCACTCGCAGCTGAGTCTCTGGAACCTCTGTTATTTTTCCTGGGGAGAACACTGTTGCTGCTGCAATTCCTACCAATGTGAACCAATTTTACATTATAACATTAAAGAAATATTTACAAATCTACAGTCACAGTTCATTATATCCCAAAACTGTTCTCACCTTGTTCAATGGCTTCTCTTACTTTCATAGAATCTGCAGACAGGTAAAGGTTGGTATGGTAGGCTTTCAGATAGCCAATAGGACTCTTGCCGCCAGTCATGCAAAAGCGCTCTATAAACAGCTCTGGACATCAGAAAAAACATATTTTACATGTAAACTATCATCAAACTTACATACACATCAGATACAATAAAAAAGCGTATTGAAGCTAAAGCTCCTCAATTTGTGAAAATGGAAAGAAGGCATAGTATAAAGCAGAACTGGAGTTTGGCTAACCAAGAAATTTTTCAAGGATTACTCATAAAAACCCTGATATTTACTCACCCCCATGTCATCCAAGATGTTTAAGTCTTTCTTTGTTGACGATCGTTTCATAAGATAAGACCCTTAATGCCTCGGTTGGGATCGTTTAGAGCCCTTTGAAGCAGCATTGAAACTGCAATTTTAAACTGCATTGAAACTGTGAACTGTTGAGGTCCAATAAAGTCTATTATGACCTAGAAATACCATGTGCATTAAACACCCTGCACAAATGAGATAAAATCGTGGCTCCACTAACTTTCTTATTTTAAATTCCAATAAAACGGAAATCATAGTCTTTGGCCCCCCCAAACGCCAAAGCCCACTTCCAATTTGACCTTCGATAAACAAAATGTGCGTGTTGTGGCTTCACAAATGCTTTGCTGCATACCTCGGTTGTAACGAGTGGCTATTTCAGTCAAAGTTGCTCTTCTATCAGCTTGAATCAGTCGGCACATTCTCCTCTGACCTCTAGCATCAACAAGGCATTTTCACCCACAGGACTGCCGCATACTGGATGTTTTTACCATTTTTTGTAAACCCTAGAAATGGTTGTGCGTAAAAATCCCAGTAATCCCAGATTGTGAAATACTCAGACTGGCCCATCTGGCACCAACAACCATGCCACGCTCAAAATTGCTTAAATCACCTTTCTTTCCTATTCTGACATTCATGCTGCATCCGAAACCGCATACTTCATACTATATAGTACGCGAAAAGCAGTAGGCGAGGCGAGTAGTATGTCCGAATACATAGTATTCGAAAAACAGTATGCGAAAAGTACCCAGATGACCCACTACTTCCAGTTAGATTTTGCAGTGTGCATACGATGGACATTTCACTATCCCATGATGCCCCGGGAGAGGAGTTATCCAATGAAGAAGAAGAGGCATGCGGATGTTTTCGCGCTGAAATGACATGACGTGATGACGACGTATGTCACGTGATGTAGCAACATGGTGGATGTAGTACGTCCGAATCTCATTCATACTACCAGGACTCATACTATACAGTACCTACTGTTTTAACGCCAAGTAAGTAGGTATTTCATCTTATTCAGTACCTACTATACAGTATCCGGTTTCGGACGCAGCCTCAGTTTGGAGTTCAGGAGATTGTTCTGACCAGGACCACACCCCTAAATGCATTGAAGCAACTGCCATATAATTGGTTGATTAGATAATTGCATTAATGAGAAATTGAACAGGTGTTTCTAATAATCCTTTAGGTGAGTGTATATGTTTTACCCTGTACAGCACTTTGGTAGGTTCCTACTGTACCTTCTTTAAAGCGCTTTATAAATAAATCAACTTTAACTATTATATTGACAAAAATCCTTTAATGTTTTCCTCAAAAAAACTTAATTTCTTCTTGACTGAACAAAGAAAGACATTAACATCTTGGATGACGTGGGGTGAGTAAATTATCAGATTTTTTACGAAAGTGTAATATTCCTTTAAAGGTGACATAGAATGGTTGAACGGAGCATTTATCCTTGTTCTGTGATGTGACATGTAGACAAAAACATTTTTGTTTGGGTCTGTAATGCCTTAGAAGCTTCCTAAAAACCTCTCTCAGATAGCTCTATTAGGGTGGGGCTTTTTAACAATTGGTTTTGCACCTATTTGGCTCCCCCTACTGGCTTAACTTGCAATCTCCTTACTGATTGGCTGACTTTGCCTGCACTCAAGAAATGTAGCCAATTATTTTAAAGTGGAGGGGCAGTTAGATGCCTGTGATGTCATAAGCATCAGTTTTTCAGATTGGGCTGTTTTCTGGCTGACATTCCTAAAAGAGAAATTTCAATGAGACTGAGATGTTTAACATGTTTAGCACTTTTTGTATGTTTGTGAATGTGGGTAGACTACCATTATTCAACAAAGACAAGGTAAAAATGGTTTTTCATTCTTTGTTCCCTTTAATTCTCAAAACTGGAGTAAAGAAAGAAACGGTGAAATGTAAAATAGTTATTTTTTTAAACCTATTATGTTAAAGATCACATAGTGTTAGCAGATCCATACTGACATATGACACCAGGTGACTACTTCAAAGGGATGCTTTTGAATTTTTTGACTCACGGTGGTGGTTAATTGAGTTGATGAGTCTAAGTCCCACATGAGCATGATTGCTGGTCATCAGAACCACGTCAAAGAGCTCTTCACTGTCTGGATACAATTCCCTCAGCTTAGCATTCACTGCTTCCACTGCCTATAGAGGATAAAGCAAACATTTTGGCCTCCTCTCTACTTATGCTTGCACTCATATTTCTTGAACTGTTTTAAATATTAGAGTATAAAATAGCACTTTGGCCTTCATATGGGGCGTAAGCGTTAACGCTTAACGGAAGGCTTGTCTGAAGTGTGGCCAACAGCCAATCACAGTGGCCAGTACACATGCTCCGGTCTTCCATAAACGTAATTGGCTGGCTCTGCCTAGGTTATCTGCATAAGGCGATCTGATTGGCTGATGCACGTGTTGCCGCTTAAAAAGTTGAGAAATGTTCAACTTCTGCGCGAGCAACGGCCACAATTCAGTTCGGCAACGCATGACGGCACTCATTAAAAGTGAATAGAAAGCGTTAACGGTCACTGATCATCATCAGGTAGTCAGTATATGCTGGAACAGGGTGGATTTACCTTAATGAAGGAAAAAGCAGGTCCAGGAGTAAAAGGCTCAGTCTCATGTTGAAACTGGTAACTCAGATATGCTTCCATTCCCTGCTGTTCATAGATCTCCTGCTCCAGATCCATATTGAAGAGGGCACGAGAGGACACAGCAATAGTCATGGCATTCTGAGGCTTTGGCTGTATAAACACAATGTAACATATTCAAAATTACAGTGGAGCTCAAGAGAGTGTAGGCTATTGGACGAGCAGGTAAATAGAGAAATGTATGGCCTTCGGAGTAAGGCCCTGTTCCAAATGGCACACTTCGGACTTGTGGACTTCCTTACACTTTGTTGACATCATGTAGTGCAGACCTTAGGGACCCTTGACGCGAGTTCACGAGGGCACCCTGGAGTCATATTTTTGGACAAACACAAGCGTCACGCCAGAAATAGGAAGAGAATTGGTGAACTCTTCCCATCCGTCGTCTGATTGCTCTTTCGCAAGGACATCTGGGTTGGAAAAGTGTGTGGAGCCTGCAGCAGTGCAGGCTTCGCCGAAGACCGCATTAAGGCTGCAAAGGGGGTGCTAAAAAGGATGGGACACCTACAGACTCGTAGACGTAGCAAGCATGTGCAACTTAAGGCCACGAGACCAAAAGTCCACATGAAGTGTGCCAATTTGGGACAGGACCTGAGAAACGGACAAAGTCATAATCCCTGTCCCAAATTTGCACACTCCGGACTTGTGGACTTCCTCACACTTTGATGGCATCATGTAGTCCAGACGTTAGGGACCCTTGACGGGAGTTCACAAGGGCACACAGGAGTCGAATTTTGTGAAAGACTCGAGCATCACGCCGGAAATTGGAAGAGAAGTTGCCCATCGATTGCTTTTTCGCAAAGACTTCTGGGTTGGAAAAGTGTGTGGAGCCTACAGCCATGCGGGCTTTTCCGAAGACCGCATCAAGGGTGCAAAGGGGGCGCTGATGAGCACACTTCAGAGCATAAAATTAAGAGATGAGACACCTTCGTAGATTAGGCAAGCACAGGCAATTAAGGCCAAAAAGTGACCGAAAGTCCACATGATGTGCGCCATTTGGGACAGGGCCAGAGATGGTTAAAGTTAAATGACATAACATTGACACCTGACACTTTGACCTGACAGCTCAAATGATAAAACATCAAGCTTAGTTTTGAACAGTGAATATTTTACAGTGATCTGTAAAATCAGTGAACTACTTGCTCAATACCCAGCTAACAAATTTTGGTTCCCAAAACGTTTTCCTAACGTTAGTTTTTGGTTCTAAAAAGTTCCCCTTACCTTAGTTTTTGGTTCCCATAACGTAATTTTTTTAAGGTTTGCTTTTGGTTAACCAGGAAAGTTTTCTTTCCGGAAATAAAACGTTATTTTTTGGTTAGTTTAACGTACCCTTAAAGGACAAGTTCGGTATTTTACACTTAAAGCACTGTTTTCAGATTGTTTATGATGAAATAGAACGGTTTCGACTGAAATTTCGACATATGCGCCTGCCCCAAGAATTTTCAGGTGTTTGTGTTTCCCATCTCTACAATGGGTTTAATGGTGCACTGGAACAATCCTTCCTAAAATGCATTAAACTTTCGTTTACAAAGACGTAAAACTCACCGAGTGGTCAGGGGTGTTCACTGGTATGCTCACACAAAAATCGCTGCAAATTACGCATTCCAACAGGTTTTATTGTAGTTTTTGCCAACTCCATTGACTTGTATTAGATGTGCTGTGAGGTACGGTATTACTCCGCGCCGGGAACTTTGTTTGTATTCTTGCAATTGGCAAAGGCGGATTAGCGCCACCACCTGGGCTGGAGTGTCTATTATTCAAGCTCTCAGCGGAAGAATATACAATGTGAGGTGTTTGGAAAAATAGGTCCACAAGTTAACAACGAATGCTAAAACACCTGTTGGAAAGCATCTTTTGCAGCGATTTTTGTGTGAGCATATCAGTGAACACCGCTGACCACTCGGTGAGTTTCATGTCTTTGTAAACGAAAGTTTAATGCATTTTAGAAAGGATTGTTTCAGTGCACCTATAAACCCATTGTAGAGGTGGGAGGTGAAACACAAACACCCGAAAATTCTCGGGGCAGCCGCATATGTCGAAATTTCAGTCAAAACCATTCTATTTCATCATAAACAATCTGAAAACAGGGCTTTAAATGTAAAATACCGAACTTGTCCTTTAACGTTATAATAACGTTAGGAGAACGTTAGTTTTAGGTTAGTTTAACGTTAGAATAACCACCCTGCAACGTTATGGGAACGCTATTTTATGGTTGCAAAAAATAAAACCTAAAAATAACGTTCCCAGAACGTTATTATTTGGTTCGGAAAAAATAACCAAAAACTAACGTTAGTAGAACGTTCTGTGTCTGCTGGGTAACTACTTGCTTATTTTAACCAAAGATGTCAGTGACAAGTTTTAATGGGAGATTAGACTAGTCCTAGACTAGATTAAATGTAAGAACTGTCCAAACTAAAAACAACTTGCACTGACATATCTTAAAATACATCATTGCCCTTTGTTTTGCCTCAAAATGCACACAAGTATTTTTTTTAGTAAGGCATGATTGTTAATTTGTTAAAACTAATTATTTTTCCTAATTAAACTGAGGCCTAGTCCTGCTGTTTTAAGATAATCCATGTCCAGGAAACTGCCCCATAATTTTGATATAACAAATAACACAAGAATATTAATATAAAAATATATATGTATAACAAGTATTTTACTTAAACATATGAAGAGTTTCGTTGCAAAACGAGATAAATCCGTTTTTAACATTTTTGTCAAAACATGTTTATTATTATGTTATCATGTTATTATTTTGTTTTATTGTGCTACTTAGCTGTATTTTTTAAGTTATGAAGGTTTAAATCAAAACAAACCAACTGCAGTTGAATTGATATTAATTGGAATGCACAACCAAAAAAAAACGAGATTTCTGAAAAAGTAAAAAAAACGGAGTTATCTCGTTTTGCAACGAAACTCTTCATATATAGGCATAGCCTAAATAAAAATAGGCATGTACCGTATTTTGTACATATGTACATGTATTTAAATTAATCAAAAGACAAATAAATATCCAGTACAATAAGACGAAACAGAAACTTACAATAAATCGCCCTCATACTAAATTTTGTTAAAATCGCTGTGTAATCTGCGCTACGCGTATTATTGAAGCAACTGGTCTCGCGCATCCCCATAGCCAGTTCACAAACGTGGTTCATACCAAACGCTGCGTTGCAATTTTATCTCGGATCATCTTCTTATTATTTTTGCCGTTGCACTGTTGCATGCACGTTTTATTCCTGTACGCAGTCAGTTATGTTAAAGGCATCACTGCACCAAATGTCGAGCGCGTCTGTTAAATGTCCAGTTGCAGGTGGCGCTTATATTTATAGAGCTTTTATCACATGCATACGCTTCTGGTATCTCAGCACATCCACTTATGTTGAAGATCACACCTATTTTTACTTAATAATGGCACATTATATGAAACTTTTAATAGAAACTCACCGGTTTAGGTTTCTTGCTGGGGCTTGACTCCTTGCGTTCCCAAAAACTGTGCATCTCTTTTACACGTGTTTTATCCATGATAAGCAGCTAAGTGCTTGCTGAAGGTCAGAAGGATGTCTGCTCTCTATGACTTACTGTACACATAGAAACACGAACACAGGATAATGTCTGGATATTTAGTCCTTGAAGCAAAACTGAATCCTGCAATCCAATGAGCGGGAACTGATATATATACAGCATAATTGAAGGAGACAGCTGCTTTGATAATTACCTGTTCGCACACACCTTTACATCTTTATTATTTCACTTTCAGGCTTCAAAGACTGAGATCTCCCTTTAGCATCCATCGGCTATGATTGCTGTAGTCGTGCATCGTGCTAGTCAGTGTATACCTGAATCGATTTATTTTTGGATTGGCCATCTCAGTGATGTAGATATCAGCAATGTTCCCATGACAACTGCTGGTGTTAATATGTAACGTTACTGTTATACTAAGTCCTAGATAATTCTTAAAAGACAGTGCTAGGGATTGAGAAAATGAATCGGTGAAATATAGCCAGCGCGGACAGCACATCACGTGACTGGTACTAATGCACCAAATACGTAATAAAAAAATATATCAACCAGAATTCAAGAGGTTATCCCGTTCATTTATACAATACCTTCTGGGATAATTATATTCTTATGCTAAAATTAAATCAGTTCTTCTTACTTTATTCACTGGAGATAGTAATTTTAAAACTGATTATTATACTAACAAATATATAAGACAGGTATTTTTAAAAACCTGTTACCCATGTCAAGTTAAAAGAAATAAGTTAGATCACATGTTTGATAAAAAAATACTATAAAATATCTTAAAACAGCTTAAAGTTTTTGAATTGAGATTTATCCTTTTATCAAATTGTCCCGTTCTTTCTGCAATGGCAATTCTGAAGACACTGATCACATCTTTTATACGTGTCATTTTTCCCAAATCTTTTGTTCAGGACTGATTGATAGAAAAAGATGTGGTTTTTGATGGTTTCGCATTCACTTTGCAACATATTTTATTTGGAATACCCAAAAATTGCTGTTCATTTTTATCTGCTTAATATCATTGTAATATTGGCAAATAGTTAATTCATAAATCTAATTTTTTTTTAAATCCCTTCCACTAAAAAAAAAAAATGACAAAGTGTTTTTCCAAAGCTCTTGCTATAATGACAGGTGGGAATGCAATGAAGCTACCATATTATTTATTGTGATATTGCCTTTAATTTTCCCCCTTTCTTTTTACTCTTTAGGTTCAAGTTATGATTTCAATGTTGTATTTATTTATTCTCCTTTTCGTTTCTAAATCATTTTATTTATTTTTTTGGTTACACTGTGTTGAGCCTTTCATTTCAATCTCTTCATGTAGAATGAATACTGTTGTATCTAAAATTATGTATTCAATAAAAACATCAGGAGGTAAAAATGCATTTATTGTATAACCAATTAGTTTACATCAACAAAAATCATTGTTCTCCTGCAAGATTTTGTACAACAATACTTGACAGAAAATTAATAGCTTTCTCATTAAAACACATTTAAGCAATGTATGGATTGGACGATCATTTAAGGATATTGATCATAAAAGCAATTTCATGATTGAGATGGCTATGAAAGATAAAATTTCTCTTTAAAATGCAGTTTTCTGGCAAAGAGTATTTAGCAATTTTATTAAAGGGGCCAAGACTTTTTTAAAATGTCAAATAAATCTTTGGTGTCCCCAGAGCACATATGTGAGGTTTTAGCTCAAAATACCATATAATTAATTTATTATAGCATGTTCAAATTGCCACTTTGTAGGTGTGTGCAAAAATATGTGTTGGGTGTGTCCTTTAAAATGCAAATGAGCTGATGAAATTCAAACACTGCTCACAATGATGGTGGTTTGTTGCAATTAAAACTCAATTGTGCTTTTTCCTGCACTAAATGGCAGTGCTGTGGTTGGATAGTACAGATTAAGGGGTGGTATTATTAGAATAAGAGCTCCTTATGACATCATAAGGAGAGCCAAATTTCAACGACCTATTTTTTCATGTGCTTGTAGAGAATGGTTTACCAAAACTAAGTTATTGGGTTGATCTTTTTCACACGTTCTAGGTTGATAGAAGCACTGGGGACCCAATCATAGCACTTAAACATGGAAAAAGTCTGATTTTCATGCCATGCAAAGTATCAGGATGTAATGCACTGACAAGTGCATTAAAGATTTTGCTAAGGTTTCTCAGAATTCCATACATCAACTATACAGTTTTTTCATATTGAAGTCACAGGTGGTGCTGGCGCATATAGCTATCTCTGGTTGAAACAGGGAAACACCCTGGACAGGTGGTACTTAGGTCCTGTCCCAAATGGCACACTCCGGACTTGTGGTCCTCCTCAAAGGTCCACACTTTGATGACATCACGTAGTCCAGACTTTAGGGACCCTTAATGGGAGTGCACGTGGGTGCAACGGAGTCGTATTTTGGGACAGACTCGAGCGTCACACCGGAAATAGGTAGAGAAGTTGCCCGTCAGTGTGAGCTCCTCCCTTCCGTCGTCTGATTGGTCTGATTGCTCTTTCGCAAGGACTTCTGGGTTGGTAATGTGCGCGAAGCCTGCTGCAGTGCGGGCTTCGCTGAAGACCGCATCAAGGGGGCAAAGGAGGCGCTGATGAGCACACTTCAAGGCGTAAAAATGACAGATGGGACACCCTACGGACTCGTGGACTAAGCGAGCACGCGCAATTTAAGGCCACGAGACCGAAAGTCCACATGAAGTGCGCCATTTGGGACAGGGCCACAGTCACTTTAGCTAATTCAAGTCAATTATTTCTGTACATAGTTTCCAAGACTCAATCTATAATATGAAAAATACTTTATCTTTATACTGTTGGTTAAACAATTAACAAAAGGTGTAAAAACACCTTAAAAGTTTAATTTGTGTGAAAAAAACCACAACTTTTTTTTCTCTCAACAGGTATTGTTTTTCGGAATAATGAAAACTTGTATCTTGTTATAAGCACCATTCATACTATTTCCTCCCTGTGACACATCGCTTTTATTGTTTCCCAATCTTTGTAAGTTACTTAGAATAAAAGCATCTGCTAAATGTAAATGTTATGCGGGCAGTTTCCCAGACAGGGTTATACTAATCCAAAACTACGCCTTAGGACATTCAAGTCGTTTTTACATACATACCTTACAAAAACAATACTAAAAATATGCATCTCAAGACAAAACAATGATAAATGTTAAGATATGTCTGTGAAAGATCTTCTTAAATTAAGCCAGCTCAAACATACATTTTAATCTGGGACTGTCTAGGAAACCGCTCAATAGATCTCAGAATGGGGCAGTGGATTGTGTTGTTCACACAATGGAAATCAAAAAGGACATTACAAGTAAGCTCCAGTTATGTAAAGAAAAAGATCATTTATTACTTTCATTGCATGACATAAATACTTGGTAGACTTCGAAAAGTTTTTTTTACATCTTAGACTGAACCGGCCATTATAAAATAAAAACAAGCTTTGAATAAATAGTGTAAATTCTCTCGTTGTGATTTTTCTCTTTATACAGAAAAAGTAATATTATACATATATAATTTTATTATTTTTGCTCTGTAAAATAAAACATCTGTATAATTTTAAAGACTCATCTTTTTTCAATTAATACAAAAAAGGCAAAAAGCAAAAAGGAGACATTAATGAAGACTGGAAGAAGATTAAATTAGAAAGTGAGCTTATCATGTGACAGGATGGAAGGCTTCAGACACTGAACCTGCCATCAAAGGAAGTCATGAACTTTTGACTGAATCCTTGTTTCACACAATCGCATTTCAAATCAAAATACATTCCAAGAGTAGCTGTAAAAATCAGTTCCTCAGTATCATGCCAATGTACAAGCATGCCTGAGGAATACTGACATCATACAAACAGAAAGCGCAAAACAAAAAAGCAACAAAAAACAGTATCTCTCTAAACAATTAACTTAAAGTATGCTCTGTATTGTTTAGTAGTAGTGTGTGACTGCCAACTGATCCAGTGTCAGGTCCAAGAATAAAGGTACAATATTCAGCCAACCAAGTTAATATATGCAGTAAAAAGGCAAAGCGTTTGACAAGTATTTGTAAACCTACTTGTAAATTATTATTGTTAAGGTTAAGGACACCTTATATCTGCAAGGATCACAACATCTGGAGACAATCTGTTAGGCTTACTTATAACGGAGTTGACCTATTGTTAAGAAAAAGTGATAGATTATATCAAAGTGATATACCTAAACAACATAATTTTAGCAATGCACAGCCATTCCAAGGGGATTATATGGAAAAATAAATGAAATATGAGAAAATTTAGTGAGGACTTCAATATTGTTTCCTAATGCAATGTATAAACCGATTTGCTTAAAGGGATAGTTCACCCAAAAATAAAAATTCTCTCATCGTTTACTCACTCTCATGTTGTTACAACCGTATAAATGTCACTGTTCTGATGAACATTGAGGAATTTTTGTAAACAAACTGTATGTGGACCCCATTTACTTCCATAGTATTCTTTTTTCCTACTATGGAATTGAATGGGGTCCACAAAGGGTTTGTTTACAAACATTTCTCAAAATATCTTCCTTTGTGTTCATCAGAATAAAGAAATTCATACAGGTTTGTAACAACATGAGGGTGAGTAAATGATGACAGAATTTTCATTTTTGGATGAACTTTCCCTTTAAGCGCACATGTGAATGTCTTTAGGACATGAAGACAGCAAAGAAATATTAGCATTAACAAAGTAATAAAAGAGGTAAAGTATTAACTAGTATTAGGTTCCAGCAGAATCAAGCTGCCTTAACCATAAATGTAACTAGTGTACGATATTGCTAGTACAGAACTGGTCGTACTAAACCCCATAAATGCACACAAACATTTGATATACACCCCTTTTCACACTGGCTATATGCGGACTGGAACAGTGGCTATCTCAGAATGCCAGCATTCCCAAAATAGGAACACTATGGAGCAGCAAATAAAAACAATGTGATGCTGCCTGTGAAAACCAGGCTAAAGTTTCCAAATCAAATTCTGAGAAACAAGCATAACATTTTGATTTCAGCCATTATTTTCACATGATCTTGCTCAGTCCACAGATATCGATTATATTTTTTATTCTTTACATTATGTAGGATGGTTTGATGTTAAAAACATTACATTTAAAAATGACTTTAGCTGGGTTTTACAGGCATATTTGACTGACACAAAATAATGTTCTTGATCAGCAAGGAGCTTTCTTTGAAATTTAAGTCATAATGTATAATGTAATTAGTAGTTTGGTGTAGTACTTTTGTAACCAGTGTTTAATACTATTTAGATGCGTTTAATAATAATCCTCAGATCTTAAAGGTCACCTAATGTCAATTTTTCAAGATGTAACATTACTCTCATGTGTCCAGAATGTGCATGTGAAGGTTTAGGTCCAAATATCCTATACATCATTCATTATACGATGTTGAAAACAAATGCCCATTTTTGGGTGTGCATGAAAAAGTGCCGTTTTTGTGTGGGTCTCTTTAAATGCAAATTAGCTGCCGCTTGCCTTCCCGTTTAACATACACCATTTTAATAAGACCATCACCTTACTTCAAAGTTCATAATGAACGTGTGGTAATAAATGAAGGAGGAAGATTAAAATTGGAAATTATGATCGAACTGTGAACTTTGGCTGGTTGTGGGCGGGGCCTGCGCAAAGTGATGTCAGATTGCTCAGAAAATGCCAACAGCTTGTTTTACGGAGATGAAAAAAAGATTAGGCAGATTTGTAGTTGTGTACACACACCAGTGACACGCAATTATGTTCAAACAACAACAAATATAAAACATTAAAATTCTCATATTAGGTGACCTTTAAAACTAATTATTTTGTGTATTGACTAGATTATTTCACATTACAGTCATGTGGGAAACTATACTTTTCGTAAGCTATAGTGAAATTTAAATGTGCCTACTATTTCTCATACAAAATATGCATCATATTAGTTAGTGTTTGTATGTCTTTGCATTTCAAAAAGCAACACTCAATATTAGTTTAGCTTGTCTGCAAAAAATGTGCTTTGTGATTACTATTAGTTATGCGTTTTGTAGAACGACCTTACAAAAGGTTTATATAAGCTGATATATAGAACTTATATAAGCTGAACTGAAGGGAAAGACTGAGCTGTCAACAGCACTACAAAAACCTAAAGCACAATTGATGAATTTCTAAAATTATCCGTTTCAACAGCTTTTTAGATCTTACTATAATTACAGCCAAAAAGTAGTGGTTGGTCAATATTTTTTTTCATTGAATGAAATAAAGTCTAGTGCGTAGAGACAAAAAAGTTAGTGTTTAAAACAGTATGGATTGACGGATGATAATGTACAGGCATTATATTAAAACAGAACTGTATGAAAGGGCGAAGGGGTTGGGAAGTCATCATAAGGGATGAGGTAGGGGGTTTATAGTGTTTGTTTGTACCAGAGTAAAAGCAAAAGGCTCCCACACTGCTGTAAAAAGGCAATTACAGTTCAGTATAAGTAAAAAAAAAAACAATAAACAAAACGTTAAAATGTTGCACATTCATATTGGCATAAGGAAAAGAATCTTCTATCAGAAGATACATCAAAAAAAAAAAATTCATTTCATACTTTCAACATATATACACACACACTCACATATATTTTTTGGCCATTCAACTAATTCCAAAGTCTCACATCTGTTTTACAGAAAGCAGCATTATTTCCTAAATAAAACATATGAGAAAAAAAGATCTGTGCTATATTTTGCCCCACAGGCGTTAGTGTTGGTGCAGTTAGTCTTTATATTAATGTCTTTTTATATGTCACAGTTTAGATTTTTTCTCATATTTAATCATGTGCTCACAGTTTACATTCACCCTGGAAATCTGAGCCCGACAAAAAGACGTAATCCTGTTAACAAGCTGCACTTTCATTACAGTCGCACTTCTGTTTAACAGAAAAGCCTGTTTGTTCCATGCTCCATTAAAGCAAATTTAATTTAAGCTTATTATTCAAAAGCAAAGCCCTAAATAAATACTTTGGCTCCCATAGCGATGGGGTAACTTCCTTTATGTGCTTCCATTTTGACCGCAACTCAGTCCATCTTGCTTTGTTCTGTCGAGGCTCTTTTTATCTTTGTAGTGATAGCATTTAGTGTTAATATTTACACTTTTTGGATGATGATGATGACGATATTCAAAAGATACTCGGGTTTGTTTTCATTTGTTCGTGGGCACTGAAGGATCGAACCTCAGTGAAACTTCTAGTGTGCTTATGCGTGTGTTGGTGTATACGGTGGTCAGATACCAGTCCTGTCACTGTAGAAAGGCGTTACGTGGAATATGTAGCAGTGAGTACAAACTCTCACCGGCTTCATCTGACCGTATCTAGGCAACGGGGCTGAATGCGAAGAGCATCGGGAACAGAAGATCTGAAATGAAACATGCTCTGTCAATCATCTCATTACATTTTGAATTGAAATTATCATCTGAATTGTGTATACAGTACTCTATCCAGTGGACCGCTGTACCTTTCCACAGCTCCTGCAATGATGTTTCCTTCTTATGACGGTAAACGGTGCCTTACAAGCGATGCAGGAATTGCAGGCTTCATCTGGTACCCACTCGGGAGGGTCTTATGAGAAAATAACAGATTTAGAGAAACTGGACATCTATATTATTGAAGCATGCTTTATTAGCTCTTGTTGCAATTCATTCTGGGATTGTCTTCTCTCCAAAAAATATGCGGATGACGCACTCACACTGACAAAAATTTGCAACATTTCTTTTAGGGCAACAGAAATGAAAAGGACTTTATGCAAATAAAATAGCTCTTGGTATACAAACCAGCATATTTATATTGCTCACCTTTTGGGAAAATTCATTTATTTGACTTTATCATACCCATTTATAATCCGTAATGAATATTAAAGAAGACACCAAAGATGACGAATACTTGGTAAGAGACTGCTTCTGGCCATGACGTTTGGTGTATGATTAAAAAAAAAAAATGCAACCTAGACAGGTTTCAGAGGTTGGATAGCCTCTTTCTTCATCTTATTAGCATGCTATATAGTTGGTCTACTGTACCAACCTTCAAATTGTCCCTCTCGGGCTTTGGCAGCGAGTTCTGATGAAGAGATGGTTTCCTGACAGAGTGCACAGTCTTCTAAAACTGCGTTGCCCAGACAGGGACCTGAGGAGCATATCAAACAGTGCATTAAACTAATGACGTCTGGCATCGAAAACATGCTGTTAAGTGTATCTGAATCATATAAAAATGTGTCTAACTGACCTTTCTTGGGCTTCTCGTTGTCCCCTTGCTCTGATTTTGTAGCCATGACCTCAAACAGCGTCTTTAAGATGCTCCGCAGGTCACTCGCATAGTTTGTTTGCAACTGATCGGCCACACCTTAAAAATTTTAAAAATTTTGACATTTTGAAAACAACCTAGTATACATCACAAGACCAAAAGTTTTGAGAATGACAAATATTAATTTTTGCAAAGTCCGCTGCCTCAGTTTTTATGTTGGCAATTTGCGTATACTACAGAATGTTAAGAGAAGGATCGGATGAATTGCAGTTAATTGCAGGAATTTTCTCTGATGGAAATTTTCAGGGATTTTCTGAAAAATAGCTTAACCTTCTGGACAGATCTGTAACTTGCTAGTTTAGCACAGTGAAAAAGGTCTATAAAAAGTTTTATTGCCAGAAACCATATAAGAAATATTGATGACGTGGTTCGCGCAATCACTTCATCCTGTGAAGTGATGTATCGGTGTTCCCTGATTCCCTATGCTGTGCGCAGTGCTCTTCGAATTGAACATGTTCGCTTCCTTCGGATTGGAATCTCACTTAAGATGGCGCAATACCCTAAGAAGTCTAATCAGTTTAATCAGGTGTGTTAAATTAGGAGACAGCTAAACATTTTTTGGAAGGGTTGCTCGAGAACCAGGTTTGGGAAGCACTGCCATAAAGTCAACATTTTGGGTCTATGGGGCAGGACACTCCCCAGACCATAATCCCATTGAGAAGTTGTGGTCAATTTTGGGTCCATGGCCTGGAAACTCCCAAGACCTTAATCCCATTGAGAATGAGGTCAATCCTCTGGAGGCAGGTGGACAAACAAAAACCCACAAATTCTGACGAACACCAAAGATGTTATGCAAGCATAGGCTGGTATCAGTAAGGATATGGCCCAGGAGTTGATTGACAGCATGCCAGGGAAAATTGCAGCGGTCTTGAAAAAGAAGGATCAATGCTGCAAATATTGACTCTTTGCACTCTTTGAAATTGTCAATAAAAGCTTTTAATACTTATAAAATGCTTTTAATTTTACTTTAGTACATTGTAGTAACATCTGACAAAAGATATCAAAAAAAATGAAGCAGGCAGCCGACTTTGTGAAAATTAATATGCGTGTCATTCTCAAAACTTTTTGCCGTTTAATCATCTATAAAAATACAATAAATAAACATTACTGTTATAATAAATACTATTTTTCTTTCCATAAACTGAAAGGTTTTCGATGTATTTTGGACAGTAAAGTTCTTCCGACCACAGCTTCTAGTATTTATACTATGGACTATTACAGTACATAATTAGTTAATAGTGTTAAATAAATCAGAAACATGGTGCCGTTAAGAAAAAAATATATATACATATCCAGTTCTTGCAGATATATAACTTAGTTTTTTTTTATTTCACCCCTCCTAGTGGTTTTATCCAGTGGCGGCTCATGACTGCTCATCCGAGGGGTACTTGTTCAAAATAAGTGTTCGGAGTGTCATGTGTGTGGTTCCTTTTATCAGAATGTGTTCTGTGCGTTCAAAAGATCCTATGTGCATCACATGTTATGTCAAAATAAGTGCCTGCTGCATACGCGTCAAAACCGTTTACAAATCACGTTCACAAAATACTGGCAAGACACTCCCTTAACATTAAACTGATTACGCCTGAGATTATGCGAGGATCTGGCAAATGCGAGTGTCTCTTTTATCATAGACCCTTTAGACGCATCTGCAGCAGGCACTTTTTTTGACAAAACACGTGATGCACACAGGATCTCTCGAGCGCAGAACACACATTTTGAAAAAATGAACCACATACATGACGGGCTACATACATGTTGTGACGAACTTCGCATCGAGCGCCCTCGAAAAAAGAAGTCACCGGGCGGCACTGGTTTTATCACTTGTGATAAAACATATCAGGTAACTAGAATTACAATGATCTACAGTACGATGACTTGTATAAGAGTGCACGCATTTCAGAGGATGTGACATCACAGAAGCTGTCGTTATGTAACACACCTGATATGCAGACAAAAAGACGGTGGATGAGGTCACTACTGCTATGGAAACGTGAGCGAATTTTGTTGTGAGCAGCAAGTTTGGCAGCGTGCAAAGCCACCTGAATGTCCTGATGGTCCAGATCCTCAGATATGTCCGAGCTGGTGGTCAGACTACCAACAGGGCTGAAAGGAGAAGAGAATTGGATAATCAGATTATCAGAAAAAAAGGTTTAGAATTGTTAGAAAGTTTAATATATTTGAGAGGTGATTAAAGAGAACACATAAAAATATGATAAAGCGTTTTTTAATTTTAAAGCTGAGGGTCCGGTTTATTTTTTTGATATATTGTATGTTTATGTTTATATAAAGTCCCATTCTTTTTGTGTTTTTGAAGCTTTGATTGGGTTTACAGTGCGCAATATAACATGTGTTCATGTTTTATTTTTTTACACAATTTACTTCTCTCTATAGAGCTGTTTTCACTGTCCTCAAAGAGGGCTGGTGTCTTCCTTGTTCTATGATAGTCTAGTAGCCAGCCCATAGAGCCCCATTGTGAACCCGGAAATGTTGAGTACACCAAAGTTTTATTGCATGAATGGGAAGTATAGGTCCCCAACATACAGAAACTGCCGGATGCTAATTTGCATATGTTGAGCAATTTGCATAATTGGCATAATTAGCAATATTAGCTTAATTGTCCATTTTGGTCACATATTTTGCACTGTATGGCCAATTTCTACAATATGTAAGTGGTTTTAGAGGTTTTAGAGGATTCTGATTTCATTTCTGCCACTTTCAGACTTCAAAATGGTAATTCTATAACAGATTTGGATTAATTTAGACACTTTTTTATTAATTCCGAACAAAATTTTGGGTTATTTTTATGGTAAACACTATATTCTCACATTTCAGAATCACAAGAACTCATGCTCTTTGATGTGAATGTTGATAACCTCAATATGTTTACATTTCTTGAGGTCTGGTCATGTTTTTATGCAAATAAGCTGTTGCAGTGAGCTGTTGTATATACAATAAGTATGTTGTAAAGCAAAGGAGCATAGTCTATTTTTACAGTCAAAATTATCCTTGCCGATATTTTTATATTCTTATATCATTTTTGTTTTCACATTAAGATAAAAGGTTATAATTAGTTATAATGACAGTTTTGTTTAGTACATTGTGAATTTCTATTCAGATCCGTTTTGTGAGTGAATCTGGTGTTCAAAAATTAGTTACCATTATTAAAAAAAAATTATTCTTCTTTTTTTAAATTAAATAATCTGGAATGGATTAAAAACATTTGATATTCAGTGTTCTTGCTGCTTTCTCAAGTTGTCGTGTAGTATTAATTTAACCATTCGGATCTAGGTTTAAAGGACAAGTTGGGTATTTTACACTTAAAGCACTGTTTTCAGATTGTTTATGATGAAATAGAACGGTTTTGGCTGAAATTTCGACATATGCGGCTGCCCTGAGAATTTTTGGGTGTTTGTTTCACCTCACACCTCTACAATGGGTTTAATGGTGCACTGGAACAATCCTTTCTAAAATGCATTAAACTTTCGTTTACCACAACGTGAAACTCAGCGAGTGGTCAGGGGTGTTCACTTATATGCTCACACAAAAATCGCTGCAAAAGATGCTATTTCACTATTTCATCATAAACAATCTGAAAACAGGGCTTTAAGTGTAAAATACCAAACTTGTCCTTTAAGTACTTTCAAAACAAAGAGAAACGTTTTGATCAAGTCGAAATGTCAGAAAAGAAGTGTCTGTTTGCACCATGCAGTGGCAAAAATAGCGACTTTAAAATATCTTTACAATCAGAGGAACTCTGTAACCTTGGATGGAGCCCGTATGAAATTTACCGAAAGCGCAAAAGGCCCCCAGCAGTGAAAGCACTACCTCCTACAGAACGTAATATGCGCCTTCATGGAAGACGTGCCCACCTACAGGTGCTACTATGAAAATCAGCTGACCAGCCTGATCCACCGGTTGTGGATATCAACTTGTTTGGATGGGACAAGAAGATGGGTCTAAAGGAAGGAGAGGAACTGCTTATGCCCACACAGGATTCAAGTCCAGTTGCTCCTCCTGCTTTGTTAGATGTTGTCAGCTGTGGTTTCAAAGCTGTGTTGAAACCTTGTACATCAGCAGGTCTGGGCTGTACCAGTTATTGTTCCTGCAAAGGCAATGATGGTATATACTGCAACATACTTGCACAACACCAAGAACACAAAGAAAGAGATGAAGGGTCTGGAGAAGATGATGACAGAACAGAAGAGAATAGTGAAGATGATGAGGCTGCCTTTTTATTAATTGTGAGGCATAGCAGTTTGCCTGAAGGTGGTAGCCAGTGTGTGCTTTGTGTGGTGCGGAGGTAAGGCCCTCTTGGTTAGCCTCCCGTCTCCGTTTGGCGGAGTTTTAACTGGGTCCTCGTTTGATTTTGCGACTTGCGGACCAAGCTGGAAAGCACATCTGCCATTCCGGCATGGCCCTAGTGACTTGCGGGGCCTGTCTTGTATGGCATGTATATGTACATGTTTGCCTTGGTGCAGAGGTGAAGCCCTCTTGGTTAGCCTTGCGTTGGCGAGCTGACCCGGGTTGCCCAGACTCAGTTTTAACTCTTGCGTCTGGCGAAGTTTTAGTTTACCCGATTACTATGTATCATACAGTTCCAGGATCCAAGTTATGTCAAATACCCGCATTGCTTTTTCATCCAGAAATGCATAACATTCAGCCTAACAAAGATTCATTGTTTATCCAAAAAGCTATTTTGAATTTTCAAAAGTGTCAGGAGGGGATTCAGCCTCACTATACCCTGTAAACAATGAATCAACATTTATAAGTGCACTCATGATTCTGAAATGTTAGATTATTTTATTTACCATAAAATAACCTAAAATTATGATTGAAAGTAATACAAATTTTAATAAATAAATCAAAATTTGTAATAAAATTAGCTCTTTAAAATCTGCAAATGCCAGAAATGAAATCAGCATCATCTAAAACCTCTAAAACCACTCACATATTGTAGAAACTGGCCATTTAGTGCAAAATATGTGGTCAAAATGGGCGATTAAGCTAATATTGCTAATTATGCAAATTATGCAAATTGCTCAGCATATGCAAATTAGCATCCGGTAGTTTCTGTATGCTGGGGACCCATACTTCACATTTCTGCAATAAAACTTTGGTGTACTCAACATTTCCGGGTTCACCTAGTTGGCTACTAGACTATGAAGTCCCTACTTCAGAAATACGTATCGAGTTCTGATTGTGTAGCTTGTTTAGTGCGTTGTGATTCGATAGCAGCTTAGCTTGCCGTTAGCTTAGCTTCCTGTTAGCTTAGCTGGCGACTGACATATTTATGTGGGCGGAGCTTAGTCAAAAACTGTTCTAGTGACGTCATTAAAGCAGGAAGTAGAGGGCTGTAGTCCAAACCGGCTGTTCGCTGTAGGCTTTGAAAGGCGAATTTTGTTCAAGAAAACATATCGACTGGCAGTGAACTTTGAGCTTTATCATTTTACATGTATTATTTATGCTATTATAGCAACATTACCCACTAACTAGGGTTTTAAAAATTGGATCAGGAAGAACATGACCTTTAAAGAAAAATATTTTCTTAAAGTCACTAAACTTCATAAAAAATGGTGGCACAAGCTGGCAACTTTTTTTTTTTTTAATCGCTGGCAGGAAAAGAGTTAACAAATCAAATAATAAAAATCTGTTCTATTGTTAAAAATAGTAATAACAGAAAATATCTCTGAAGTATGAAAGTAATTTTATTGGCTGGAAATGGGGTCGTAAGCTGCTGCCCTTGCTCGCTAATTTTTTACACACAATCTAGTTAATCCAGAAAGTGTGATCCTACAACAAAGGGAACACTATGAGCTTTGTGCAATAATTTGCTGGACTTACAGACTATGTTGGGGGCTTGATTCCTACTGTTAACATGGGAGGTGGTCAAAAGAAAGTGAGAACTAAGTATTTAGAAAATAAAGAATCATTGAAGATGATTGGTGCCCGTCACACACACAGCTCAGCACCACAAAGCTTAGGACTTCTGGGTGGTTGTTAGTTACAATGTGCGTAGTTATTAACTGACCAAACCAAAAGAGCCCAACCTGAGGTCTCCCATAAAGTAAATTATTTTACATCATTACAGCAAAATGAAAAACAGAACTTTAGCAAGATCACATCTACACGTAACAAGCCATACGATTGGCAGCACACGTGCAAGACAAGGTTTAATGCTTAATGTTAGGGGTTTGGTCGAAACCCATAAGCTACATTTGTTTACCTGGGTGTGTATGAACTTGACAAACTGCATGTAGTAACAGATACAGCCTCAACGTCACTGCTTGGGACAGAACTGAGGGGAGACTCCTGAGAATTGCTGTAGTAGATCATTCCACAAAACATTGGGGGGAGGGGGGCAACATATGAAATGCAAGAACTCAAAAGAAGGACAACCCTGATAACTCATGCACAAAATGCAACCAAAACGGATTTACTTTGTAAAATTAGAAAAACAAAAATGAAAATGCGATTTCATAAAAACAAATAAAACAAACCTGGAGTTCTTTTTGTTGTCGTCTTTGGACTGTTTTCCGAGACCCTCTGATCTCCCTTTGCCCGTAGTGTTATGTTGAACCCAGCATCCGGGGTCATGATGGGGACAACTAGGACTTCCATCTCCTTGTCCTAAGCCCCTATCCTGAGCCAGAAGTGTGCTTGCCAGACATTTCTCGCAGCAGGGATATTGGGAACAGTCCTGACTGCCCCCAGGAGGGGTGAGGTGGCCCTGGGCCGGGGGCAATGTGAGCGGTAAATGTCCATTTCCTTTTCCTTGGCTGCCAGCAGCTACTGCCGATTGGATAACAGAGCTTGTGATGGTAAGCTTGTGTTTATCAAATCCCAGCATCATTCCCCGCCCGGCTGTCTCCATGGCAACAGCATCCTCATGGTTGTCGACGCATCCGCCAGCACAGCACACGCAGGAGTTAAGCAGGCACTGAGTGGCAACTAAAGCCCCGCCCTCGCCAGGCTCCAAAACATCTGTTGACTGAGGTAAGACGACAGCCAGGTCAGATAAGCTTGGAGAATGAGGGTTAAATATTACAGTGGCTGACAGCTTCATTCCACCGGTGCGATTAGCGATCTCTTCAGCAGCCTCCACGCTTACCTCTTCATGCGATCCTTCCCAACCATTCACCAGAGGGCCCAAAGATTCAACAGATTGGCTCAGTTTGTGCTGGCAACCCAAACTGGTGCTGTCACTTGACTGACAGACTGTCAACCAACCGTTACAGGCAGAGTCGGATCTGGTATTTTCAGGGGATCGGAGGCATACGGCAGGAAGGGGAAGCTGCCTTCGGCAAATCTCACCATCTCTTACAACTCCCCCCACCTCAAGGTCGTCCATAAAGAAAACTCTATCATCATCATGGTAGGAGCCTGGGACTCTCCGAGGAGATGCCTGAGTGCTAGATGTTGCACTTGAACCTTCAACACCGTTTCCTCTATATTGTCGAGGGTGGTGGGCAGGAGACTGATTCTGGCTCGGAGGGGAAAGCAACGTGGACATTTCGTCCCCAACTTGATGCACCATCATATTGAGCTGCTCGATCTCTTCCTCATCATACTGCATGGAGCAAGCCAAGTCTGCATCTGTAGCCACCTCCTCCTCCTCTTCTTCACTCTCGCATGGTTCCTCTTGCTGGTCTTTACAAACTTCATCCGTTTTCCATATGACATCGTCTTCCTGGGTCACAGAGAGTGTAAGGTCCACTGCCTCCAGCTCATCTTCATCTTTCTCTAGTATCTCTAACTGACACTCAGGGCCTGTGGAAATGCTTGGGTCCTTGGATGATGACACGCTGGGCCCTGTGGAAAATTCTCCATCTTGGGATATACAGAGGCTGCGCTCCAGCGTCATGAGCTCTTCTTCTGTTAGGGTCTGCAGCAGGTCCCTGGCAAACAAAACAAAAATTTTATCATTCACAAACTCATTGTGTTCCTTAGTTGCTACATAAAAAATTTAAAGGGACCAGCAGTAAAAAAAAAAAAAAAATTCCATAGTAGGAAAAAAATATTTTGGAAGTAATGAGATAAATGATGAAGAAAATATTTTGATAAATGATGGTAAGCACACAGTTGATGGTACCCATTAAATTCCATCATATTTTCTACTATGGAAGTCAATGGTCACTATCTGCTGTGTGTTTACAATCATTTCTCAAAATATCTTATTTTGTGTTCATCAAAGACATTCATACAGATTTAGAACAACATGAGGATGACTAAATGACAGAATTTTCATTTTAAGGTTAACTATCCCTTTAAGCATTTAGGACGGTACACCTCTCAGAAAACATACAAATAAAGATCCTTTTAGATGTTTAATGATGAAGGCTTAAATGTACTCATTTTTATGAAAACCCAAATGAAACACTGCACATTCCGACTTATTTTGCCAGCACGGGTCACAAATTGTTACTGTTGGTCAGATGTTTAACTGAACCGCTGTTGTAAACACGCAGTACCTTATTTTTCTCATCAAAGTGCGAAAAGGACGGAAGAGTTCGGACATGTCCTCTGGTTTGCGGTCGAGGTTAAGAGGCCCTTCGGAGTAGATAACAAGGCCACTAATAAGAGAGGACAAGGCAAAGGTTACCATTTCCAGCTTAGCAGAATGAAAGGAATATGAGATATGAAGTATGAAAACTGTATACTTAAGATTTTGATGTGGGTGAAACACAGAGAACAGATCATTAAAGGGACACATCACTTACCAGACAATGGCAAGTCTAGGGATTGTAAACATGAGAGCTGGCTCATAGTCGTCAATCATGTCCTGTGTGAGGTACTCAAGCTTCAGGGCCCTTCAGATGGAACATATGTGCTTAGCAATGCTATTATTAATTACATTGATATACAGGATCTGACATACGAATATTTACCTCTCAACTGTCTCACAGAAGAGTACAATCACCTCCTGCTGGATGTAATACTCTTTAGGAGACTTCACAGGCACCATGGCTGACACATAGCTACAGGAACAGAATATTATTAATCATAATATTAATCTCTCTAAGTCCAATGATATGAGTTCTAACTTATATGGTACAAAATGGTGCAAACACTTAAAGGCGGGGTGCATGATTTTTGAAAAACTTTTGAAAATGGAGTCAGGCCGAGTACCAAAACACACTTGTAGCCATTCAGCAGTAAGGGGCGTGTCTACAAACCGACATCATTGCCTGGGTTGCGTATGTTTGGGGCAGGTCTATCAAAAGAAGGTCCAGATTCTATTGGAGTAGGGGTGTGTTTGTTTAGGTGATTTCAAATGTCAACATTGGCTTTCAGAGATCATGCACCCCGCCTTTAAAGCGATACTCCAACCAAATATCAAAATTACCCCATTCAAAATTTTTTTTAATTTGGATTCAGACAAAAGTTTTAGCGTAGCGAGGGCTTGTTGACATGGGTACGTTGCGCAGTGACTCTCATGATTCGTGTGAGTCCAAAATGGCACCGTTACTGGAAGCTAGTTTTTAGAGTTTATAAAGTTTGGAATCTGGATATCTTTCTTACAAAATCGCATTGATTACCCGCAGAGGACCTTTATTAAACCAGTGGAGCCATGTGGATTACATCCGTGAAGGATGGATGCACTTTTTTGGGGTTTAAAGTCAGAAGTTGTTCCCTGATCCCAATTTCCCACCTTTTATAAAGCTTGGAAAATCAAGGAAATTTACCAAAATAACTCCAAATGTGTTAGCCTGAAAGATGATGGACATGTGTATGTAGGATTGCTTGAGGGTGAGACAAACATGGGTTTATTTTGATATTTGGCTCGAATATTACTTTAAATGCTAATGTAATGATGATTACCTCATTAACTCTTTCCCCACCATTGACAAGTTATCTCATCAATAAAGAGAAAACATTTGCACAAAAATTATCCACTAGACTAAATGGATAAAAAAAAAACTGAAGCAAAAAAATGATTTACTAATTTTAAACTCTGTGTATGTTTTGAGAATCTGAACTCTAACAAAATTCCTTCACAAAAATGCAATTATATCAACTTTTTGCAATTTTTTTTATTTTTTAAGAAAATACCCATATTTAAGAGTTTATAAGCAGAGAAAAAATAAGGATAGGATAAAATCTTTTTCCCCATTTTGTTTGTTTGTTTATTGTTTATTTGAAAGCAGAGGGTCTGTTCTTTCATTTGATATATTTGTATGTTTATTTATTTTTTTAGAAGACATTTTTTTTTTACTTTTGTGAAAATCACAAAAATTGCTGGCGGGCAACTTTTCAAAAAATGTCTGGTGGGGAACGAGTTAAAGATAAGTGGATGTTTGTAAAAATCTTTGCAGCTTTAATACAAAGATTTAAAGATGAGCATACCTGAGCTCAAACTCAGCGAAAAGGCTGTCGAACTGTCGGAGAGCTTCCTTCATGCGGTCGGTGTAGTTGTTGAGATCACGCAGCGCTTGATCTCTGGTGATGTTACGTACCTCCTCCAGACTGCGGGTGAGATCTTTGGCTAGTGGCCGCATGGCCATGCTCTCAATTTCACGATTCATGATGATTGATCCTGCTGCTAAACACTTAAAAAAAGAGTGACAACCATTGTGCTGTTAATGCCACTAACATAAGACACCTTAATAAGATGCACTTGTTGGAAGAACAACACACTGCTTTTCTGTCATGCCTATAAAGTAGACCATCAAGTTATTCGTGTTTTCTTGAAGAGAAAAGTCTCTATAGGGAAAAATCCCCTTTTCTAGAGGAAAGTAGTTAGTGTGCAGTTACCTCCGCTCCAAACCACAGCTGCCCAGCAAGGTTGTCATGGCGGATTTCTTCTGGGAACTTTACACAGAAGTCTCTGTTGGCCCGGTCTTCAGGTATGCACTCATCCATAATCTGATTTATGATGTTCAACACATTGTCCTGTATAAGTAATGAGCAAAGGGAAGATGCAGTGTTAGGAAAATCCATCAATCAAATGTTTTGTATAGTGTACAGGGCTTTTATTTAGCACTGAAACAATTGTAAATGGGTTTCAACCAGAGACAGAAACTGGTTTCTTCCACCGCAAAACTTAAAGGGATTGTTCACCGAAAAATAAAACCCCTGTCAAGTTGTTCCAAACTTTCTTTGTTCTGCTGAATTCAAAGGAAGATATTTTTAAGAATGTTTGTAACCAAGTAGATCAAGGGAAACATTGACTTCCATACAAAAACATAACATTGTGGAAGTGAGTGGTGCCCCAGATCTTTTTGGTTATTAACATTTTTCTAAAAAAAATACAGGTTTGGAACAACTGTAAAATACAGAATTTTCATTTTCATTCACCCCAAAACGAAAATTAGCCCATATTTTTGGTGAAACAATGGTTTTTGTAAGAAAATATTCATATTTCAAACCTGACAAACTATGGCAGTAAGCATGTTCATGAGAGAGTTACGGCGCATTCACACGGGGCGTCAGCGTTAACGTTTCCCATTCACTTTTAATGGGTGACGTCATGCGTTGGCAAACTGAATTGTGGATCCGTCAGCGGCGCGTCAGTGCCGTTGCACGCGGTAGAAGTTGAACATTTCTCAACTTTTCAAGCGGCAACGCGTGCGTCAGCCAATCAGATCGCCTTATGCAAATAACCAAGGCAGAGCCAGCCAATTACGTTTATGGAAGAACGGAGCATGTGTAGCGGCCACTGTGATTGGCTGTTGGCCACGCTTCAGACAAGCCTTCCGTTAAGCGTTAACGCTGACGCCCCGTGTGAATGCGCCGTTAAGGTCAGGCGGAACCATAGACTGTAAAAAAAGATGGACAACGCGACATCGCTTCCTTCTATTGTAACGAATTAAAGCCAAAAGTGTCCCACTACGGGTGCTGCCATGTTACGTAAAAATGTCAATTTGGAGCCAGGACATGCGCAGAAGGAATCATCCATGGAGCCAGAGGCGGAGCCGCAGTATCAAACTTCCACCCAAACGCCCCAATCATAACGACACGCCCCGTTTCTATAGCATTAAATTGCTAGCTAAAATGAAACTTATTTAAAAAAATTAACAATTGAACATATATCAGCGTGATAACAACTACCTTAAAGGACTAAAACAAGTTTTTCACAATTACTAAGTGCAGGATTTTTGACTCGATGATGCATTGGGTGTGGTTTCAGCAATGACAGTGGACATGCCCCCAGCATTTGATAGGAGAGAATCCTGGATATTTTTCCAAGATTTTGATATTTTATTTGCTTGTATGACGACTTGCAGATATCGCACACCGGACATGCACATTCAATAGCGCAAGCTTAGTCAGACAGAGTTAGCAGCCAATGTTAATCATTAACAATTTGGAATATGATGTTATTTAATGTTAAACTATGTGAGTGGCGCTCTGTGGGACGGCAGGGATTTGAGCAGTGTCTAGAGCAGTGGTCTCCAACATGGAGCCCGCGGGAGTCTGTGAGTTGCACGCCAAAGCACATCCTATTAATAGCCTCGATTTTAATATTAATTTATTACATATTGTTTATATTTGCTTGGCTCTTCTATGCATGTTAACATTTAAAACCATGATAAAACATATCAATAAGTAAAATAAAAAAAGTTGAGTAAACTATATAAAAAAGTAGCCCTCCAAATTGTTTTATCCATTGTGGTAGCCCTTGCTCACAAAAAGGTTGGATAACCCTGGTCTAGAGTCACGGCAGACGCCACCGGTGTGTGTTCATTCATAGAAAATAATGTAACTTATTACATTTTCAGATACATGGCGCGACTCCGTGCAGCGCTTCTTGTCCGGTGTGCAACACCCTTTTGACTAAAGATCTGATTTGTATGTTTTGTAATTAGAAATATTTTGATACAGTTTAGATTATGTGGTTTCTAGTGTACGTTTTTGTTTTGTTTTTCCCATGAGAATGTGGTTATTTACTTCTGCATTCCAGACTGTATTGGATGTAAATAAAATATTTTGAATTCAAGTAAGCAAAAATGTTATCTTAATGAACAAGGAAATCCCCAGATAGAACACAAGTAATACTGCAGATATGTTTAAAAAAAACGAGCTTTCAACATTTTTATAAAACTGTAAACATATGATTAACTTGCAAACTTTTTTTTATATAGGTCCCAACTATTTTGAGGGACTGACTGAAAGAGGTGCCTTATTTAACTATTAGGCTATCTTCATGGATGGTACAAAGAAATACATACATTAGGTAAAAACTAATAAAATAACAATAAAAGGCATTTAAGTAAAATATATGCTATATCTTACATGCGATAAGCTATGCTAGAACAGCAAGATGTGTGGTAGAGGACAGGAATCCATAATTAAACATTTATAAAACACCGAAAAAAAATCTAGTGGGAAAACAACACCGGTTTAAACTGGTCAAACAAAAGCAAAGGGCAAGCATCAGTGCACCTCTGATATCAGGATTACTATAAAATGATTGACCTGGCAGGAGCGGAATTGGTTCACCAGTAGAGTACAACGCTGAGGGTCCTTCCTGCCATCCAGACTGTCCAACTCGGTGGCCACCTGGTTCAGCTCTTCATCTGCATAGTAGAACTGGGCCAGCAACTGTGGATCTGACCTCTATAAAGAATAAAAAGCAAATGTAAACGGATGTTAAATATCACATGACCAAACAATCTAATGATTAAGGGTCAGGGTCTTGCAATGACGTGTGTCTGCTTCTCTTTGCAAAAATATAGGCATAACCAGATAACCAAATAAGAAGTGGAGCTTTGTGCACAAACTCATGGAGTGACCCTATGGAGTTTTGTCTGAGACCGTGTAAAACTGTGCGCAACATAACTTATTACAAGAGTCAAAAGGCTGTATGACTCTAGCTACAGATGTCAGCACTGGATTAAGGAGCCCTGATGAGGATTCAAACCTTTGGTCCTCTTTCGCTCCATTGGTCACCAAACAGTGAACATTCTTTAAGTATTACAAACTGGAGATTAAATATGTTCCTGAATGTATTCCAAAAAACTTGAAATTCCTCATTAGTTAAACATAACATTTGTGCTTTTTTTCACATCATGTTTGTCTAGTATGTGCAAAAAAAGTGTCCCAATTTCATCAAATGATTGATTACAATTAACTAGAGATTTAGCATTTTCTGTGCATTGCTATGCAGTGATCAGAATACTGCTAGGTGCACAGTCTAGTGACTTACTGGCCTAGGCCAAGGAACACCGGTCTCTACAATAAAAAAATAAATACACAATACAAATAGGGTTGGGTATCGTAAGAAATGTTCTGATTCCATTCCCAGTTCAACAGAATGAAAGAAAGAAATATGAAAAATAATGCACAATAATTTTTAAATTGTAAAGTGAAATTAGTGAATTAATATTTTCAGTCACTATATAATTTATTCCTGCTGAAGTCCTCGTAAGGTTTCCTACCTGGTGAAATGGACATGTTAGGAGCAGTAAATCTTAAACATTCGAGAAACACTGCATGATTTGAGATTTATATATGCTGGA
This sequence comes from Misgurnus anguillicaudatus, assembly GCF_027580225.2. Classification (NCBI taxonomy): domain Eukaryota; kingdom Metazoa; phylum Chordata; class Actinopteri; order Cypriniformes; family Cobitidae; genus Misgurnus; species Misgurnus anguillicaudatus. The sequence goes on from NW_027395278.1 coordinate 4,846,896, forward strand.
GCAAGTGTTTTGTCATATTACTTGTACAGCAGCCTTTGCAGGATAGAGTTTTTGCATGTGCACGCGCGCATTGATGCATATAGACGTATATGTAATACAAATAAAAAAAGTTTGGCCCCGAGATTTGGCTCCACTCAGATCCCTCCTTCAATGCAAAACTTGAGGCTGTGCATGAGAAGTAATGTGCAAAAGTTATTGCGGTGAGGTCAAATGGGACTGGATAAATGCTTTGGATAAAAATGCTTTCTAAATAAATAAATGCAAATGCCTAACCATAAGTACAAACAAGACATACCCTAGCAAACCCCACTAACTAGCAAGCAAATCACATAGCCTAACCTAACAAAACATTGATATATCAAGTAGGCTGGCCAAAGTCATGGTCATTATGCCAATTTATTTGAAATGTTTCTAGATCCTGATTTTTTTGTTTCCTGGTGTGCCCATTTGGAATTTGCACATGGATTTGCCTGAAAAGTGGCACGTGGTTGAAACATGGACCTTATATGTTGATCTAATCATGAAGGTCAGTTTTCAAGCTCTGTGATGCACACGATAGAAACCAAACAAACCAAAACGAGTCATAAATCACCAAAGCGCATAAAGCAAAATTTAGGGCAGTTCATATAGTAGTGGCAGATGCAGATGCAGTTTGCTTCAAAAATATAAAGGTAAAGCTAAACGAACACAAGGAATCAATAGTGTTTTTGTTAAAAACAAGCACCTGGGTTGTGAGGTGAAACAAACAATGTGATAAACGGTGACGTCTGCCTAAAGGTTTGAAATTAGGGCAACGATGATCATAGAAAAAACTACCTTGTTACTCTGACAAACACTGACATACTTTATAAGCCTGGATGCTCCGCACACCTTAAAGCTCAGTCTTTTCGGTTTCATTTTATTGCTGTATTGTTGAATTTTATTGAGCGTTTGATGCAAAAGCTTGATCCTGATGAAAAATAACAGTCACTATTTGTGAAGAATGTATCCAAGTGAGTCACAGTCAATGAGGCAGAACTGCACCCATGGGCCAAAGCTTCTTTGACAACAATGAATGTTTGCACATCTCACGGGACACCCTAGATTTAATTCCAACAAAAGAACATTTATTACTGTAACATACTGTTGTGTGATTATTCTGATTCTACCTTTCCCAAAAAAAGTTTAATATGGTACAAAATCAACTAGTTACACAATAAATGTCATCATCATTATGCACACAAAGCAAGATATTTATTCTTTCTGAAGTTTTTGACTGCATTAAAAGGTCAATAATTGATGCATTAAAGGTCACATATTATGCCCAATTTTCACACTGCCACCGGCGAGAGCTTCAATTAAAACTCTGACTGTCCTGCCAACGACGCTATGGAAAAGGTGTAGTGAACGCTCTGACGCTCAAGTGCATTTTCTGAACTCTCCGAATGGTAGCCGCCAAATGTTTCCGCCTTCCGATTGGTTGCCGATTGGTTGAAAATTAATGACTTCCGGCCACTTTGACGCTCTTGGCGGTGTGAACGCACAGTAATACAAGTCTCAGGTGTGCCCAGAATGTGTCTGAAGTTTTAGCTCAAAATACTCCACAGGGTAGTTCGTAAGTTCTTACTTAAACTGGGAGGTAAAGTCCAAACTAGAGGCTTAGTAACTACTAGCTAGTTTATAACTAACTCTTTACTTTATTCGGTTGCACTAGGGATGTCAAAATTTGCAATTTCCCATATTCGATGATCATTTAAATTAACGATCAATCAATCGAATAATCGTTAACAGTAATAGTGCAATAAGCCATTACAGCAGTGACATATAGCCAATGACATAAAAGTGTGCGTAAAAATGCCAGCTTCCTCACGCGAATTAAAAGTTTTTATTTTGTCTAAATAACATGCTAGTGGGATTGTAAAATGAGTCAATGTAGTTGGTGTTTTGATAAAAATCATCAATTGAATCTCGTAATGAAATATAATGACTAATAGACACAGTAAACTCCGCCTCAACGGGCACTCCGCACAGTGGGATGAAAGTCCGTGCGTCCATGACAAAATAAGTTTTCATTATCATCAAGTGTTATTTTTCTAGTTGTTCACCTTGCTTTCTGAGTCGTTGATACATCACTTGTTGTAATTATATCCAAGAAGCACACAAAGGGCATTTTTCCCGTCGTCACCTCAGCTTTAAGGCCGGGATACACTGCACGATAATTGGCTGTCCCAGACGAAAGATTGCCATCGTGAAACTATCGTCGCGATTTCTGTGATCGTGGCTCTCCATCGGTGGTCCTATGTCGTACAGTGAGAGAGGTTCAAAGACGGCCGTTTTCCCAGTCTTGCGTCCAAAGATAGCCTACGATAGTTTTCTGGCAGTGTCAGAAATTCGGCATGATCACCGCACAGTGTGTTTGCTGCTACGACCTGCGCGCCGGTATTTGTTTACCACGAGCGCATGCTGGTGACGTTGCGCAACGTGTGACGCAGCCGCCGAAGCTTCCGTGTCATCATCGTACAGTCTACACGCCTCTCGTACCCGAGTTTAAACAATACATGTCGCACAGTTTGATAAGGTAATGATCTTATAAGAGGACAAAAATCGTGCAGTGTATTCCGGGCTTTAGACCTGCGGCGTACTTTCAGCAAAGATGCTTATTATGAAGACTTCAACCTTCCATTAGAAAATCCGTTTAGCGTGTAGCGCCTCAGCCAGTAATGATGATGATCAATGATATATGTTGTGGGCGTTCAGAGTGTAACGACAGTCAGTTACAGTTTACATTTAACAGTTTCTTGCCAGAATGTAAGTTTTACATTTTAAACTGTTTATTAAAAACGTCTTTTGGTCTCCTTCCCTGTGTAAAGCAGCGGTAGCAGCGTTGCTATGCTAATCTTGTAGGCTTCCCTGAAGAGGGTCTTTGCTTTCAGTATCCTAACTGTGTTTAGATTTTCGGCATCGGAACCTCTCAGATCCACTGCGGATGCCATTTCGTTGCGTTAGCAGCCAGCCTCGTCTCGAATGAGATTATAAAGCCCAAGTGAGTGTTTGGCATCAAGCATCGTTGTGATCATGGCTAGTTTAACTTCTTCGCGCTTGTTTAATTTTTTCACCAGCTGTGTATGTGCTTTGCGCAGGCGCCGGACACACGTGCTTGCTTTGTCGACAATCGTTAATTTTTATCGATTTAATTCTTATCGACAATTAATCGAAGATCGATTAATTGTTAACATCCCTAGGTTGCACCATTTGTTCTTAAGGCAGAATGTAGCTAGTAGGTCGTAAGCTCTCCGTAAAGTAATGCGTTGTCGCATAGAATGACGTCTATTTTTCTACACCCAATGACAAGCCTTATAATGGGTAAACAGAAAAAAGTCTGAACAGTACGTAATTTCAAACTCATTCTTGACTCGCCTAAACTGAAAGTTAAAGCAAACGTTATCGAACTCAAAACATTACACTTTTAATTGAAAATATCTATCCCACCCATGGAGGAGAAAATAAACAGGAAGAAATTTTAAATCTTATTTTAATTGATGGATACACAGAAAATTAAACAGTTCTTGAAAACTCGTTGACGAACTTGCGGCTCTTCATAATTAATTACGAGCTCATCGATGTAATATAATCTGGCTCACATCTTATTCCAATCGTTATTCATGGACAGAGAGTAGGGCTGGGCCGGTTTGTATTTTTTTTTACCGCGGTGGGTAATCAACAAATTCCCGCGGTTTTGCGGTTTATTGGCAAGACAACGAGTTAAATAACATGCATGATTATCTTCAATACAAAACACGTGCAAATTACTTAAGGAACATGTAAAGTGAATATTATTTCCTTCCACATTTCTTTAATTTCAACATTCAACAACTTGAACAATTAATATTATCAGTTAAAAAAAATGTTAACGCATTGTGCGTGTCCACACGTGCCGACAGCCATTTCGCCACTTTTCTATCCTTAATTTGTGAATAGCCTGTAAATGACGCAAATTATTGCTGCCCTGACGGTCTGGTAAAATAACCATTTGTATGAGAAATCACTTGTACTGCATATGGGTCCGTGCGTGAGTATAGCTGGGAAGCTGCATGGAGACGCGTTTGTGTGTGCAAGATGACGCGGTCCGTCTGTCTCGCGCGCACCCGGGCAGTCCGTGTCTGTCTCGCGCGCACCCGGGCAGTCCGCCTCTGTCTCGCGCGCTCGGACAGACCGCTTCTGTCCTCGACCCTTACCATAAACATCTGTCTTTTTCCACAAACAGAGAAAGAAGACGCAAAAGCAAAACTTTTTGAAATGTGTACTGCTGTAGAAATGGCCACTGTTGTAGGCTAGATGAAAAAGAGACAATCTAACCTCTTTGGATATTAATCCTCGGACTGATCGCGTGCTCTTTATGTTGCGTGAAAATTTGATAATGTATGAAACCTGATTCTGTTGTTGATCTGTTGCGACTGTTTGCACGTTCAAATTAGATAAAATGTTTGTATTACTTTAAACGAGTGACAGACAACGTCACCTGTATTTCTACTCAATGACAATTTAATATTGAAATCATATCATTTAATATTCAGTTAACAAGTTATGGTTGTTAACAAGCTGCGTGTATAACATCCCCACACATATACACACAAGTGCAGGCCAATGTTTCAAGTTTTTGTTTTTTTTGCGGTTATGACGGTGAGGAGCTTAGAGCCGCGGCATGGGTCACGTGACCGCGGTATGGCGGTAATCCGGTTACCGCCCCAGGCCTAACAGAGAGGCTTCCGTAAATATTTAGTTACAAACGTATTGTTACATTTAAACGAAGTTTAATGGTGCAACACAAAAACATTTAGTAGTGCGCAAGATGTTACTTAGTGCCCATTTACGTCGTAACTAAGCTACGTTGTAACTTACGCACAGCTGGTGTAACCGGCCCCAGATCACCAATTATGTGCAAAATGCACCTATTTGGGTGGGAACAAAAACTTACATTTTTCGTGTCTGTAACATTAAATGCAAATGAGCTACTGCTCCTCACTCCCTTACTAATAGGGAGTACACACCAAAAGCAAATTCAACAATTTACGGGAGGAGATTACGTACAAAGTCAATGTAAAGACGCGAATAGATGCAAACTAGCGCTGGACAATGTGAATGACGTGAATTGGGCAGCCCGATTGCCGCAACACACACTACTCACCTCAAACGCGTCTTAGCACAAGTTGAAAATATTGACGGGAGTAATCTAGAAACACGATGCTTCGCGTTTGGTAAGTACGCAGTACAAAAGAGACAGTGAGGTTTCAGTTAAAATAGATCTCATTCCTATGAATACAGTCTGACACAATAGTATCTCACTATTAAGATATGGTGGACACCATACAACTCAAAGAGGGCGGAAACTATGGTAATGCAGGACTGTCAGTCAGAGGCTGTGGGCGGGGCTTTATCAGTGTGATGTCACATTAACAAGAGAATCAAAACAGCATGTCTAATCAAACTGCTTTGGTTTAATGGGGATTAAAAAAAAAAAGAGTGGATGGATTTTTTCAGTGAAGGGTGGTTGTGTTCACACTGCCAACACAATTTATGTCACAATATTTTATCAGTATGAATTTTCCCTGGGGATCAAACCCACAACCTTTGCAGTGCTAATGCAAAGCTTTACCAATGGAGTTATGGTAAACATTACAAAACTGATAACTGCATCAGTATAGAAAGGTGTGATTGTCAGTAACAGCGTTTCATCACAAAAGTTGTGGGCTGTGGTGACCTATCAATGTCCCAACATGTGAACACAGAAACTGCTGACTCAAAGTAAGTTTGGATGGGACTTGGGACATTAAAGCTTATCAAGAGATACAAACCAACAGCCAAAATTTATAGTAGAAAAGGCACAAAAATGTATTCAATTCCATGCAAATATTTGTATCACAGTTTTCAAATCAAAGGCAGGCGTAAGGATGTGACTGTCCATTCACTATCAAAGGAATAATGAATAATCTGACGTGACACCATGGCTTTGTTTTAATCAATAGCAAGATGCCTATCTAGAAAGCATTTTTCACATGCATCCATATTTACATGCTGCTCAAAAATGCTGCCTAGGAAAGAATGTCACATCACATGAATGCAAATAACAGCCTTGGGTATACTTCTTATATAATACTAAGAATTACTATCTAGATTACATTAATGATCCCCCGCAATGATGTCCAATAATGTTGTTTAGGTAGGCATGTTGTATCACATGATCCCCAAAAAAGGTGTCTACTTAGTGAGTTCTCACATACAAATGATACAAACACTTATTTACACTACATACTAATTACTAAACATACTGTCTAGGTAGGAAGCTCACATCAAATGATATCCAAGTATGTTGCCTAGGTAGACACTTCATATCACATGATCCCAAAAATGTAGTCTAGGTCACCATCATATGATGATGGAATGCTATCTACTGTAGGATGACCGTTTACATCATATGATGCCCAAAATATCACGTAGGTAGGCAGGTCACATAATACGATGCCTAGAATGCTGTCTAGGTAGACAGCTCGCTAATTTTTCAGAAATATAACAGGTTATTCAATGAGCATATACCATTAAATGAATGTCAAGCTTACCTTTGGCTTGTAAAGCCACTTTCGGAAGCGATTCATTATTGGTCACCTCTCCAGCTTAGCGACAGCTCCGTGCCAAACCCGAAACCGAACTGAAACCCCTTTAAGCCCACTCACAAACACAGGGCTAGCAAGCTAAGCTAGCGCCTCCCCACCAACAAAGCCGTGTTGACAGCGTTAAGCAGAGGCCAAAAACAGACACATGCTGTGTTAATCCACTATTAATAAATCACAAGCGCGGACTCTGCCCTTGTACCCAACAGTCGTGCGGCTGTCTTTGTCCCCAAACACACGGGCTGTTCATGACTAAGCTACCGAGGTAGGGCTCAGTCTGACTACGGAAGTTGCGCTGCTTGACTGATCACAATCGGGTTGCCAAATACTCCGCATTATCCTCCGACATTTTATAGCTGTTTATTAGCTCCTCCTTTTACAGTTTACTTCAGTAAAACATTTACGAAATTAAATAAATGCATGCTGTCGCCACAATTGTTTTTATTGATCAAAAGTTTGTTTATAAAAGTAATTTATTAAGCACCAATGTAACATTTAACTGATCAATATACAGACAATCAATTTTTTTTTTTTTTGAGAAGCAACCAACACCCAATAACATCTTTGGGAGGTGCTGCAGAAGTATGGGATAGTATTTTATTTAAATCACAATTCTGAATCTATACTCATTGGTACAAGTAGATTCTGTTTAGAGAGGGTTTGAAGATTACAACATAAAAAGCAACAACAGTCATTTGTATTATTATAAATATCTGTAACATTTTTAATGTATAGTCTACAATTTAACCTTTTTAGTTTTTTTAACTAACGTGGCTTTATACTACTTGCAAAATGTACTACTTTTTTTCTAAAATATTATTTATTTTAATATATATTACACAAATATTTTTAAGTTTGTTGGAAAAAGAGACCAAGGGAGAACAGTAATATTGACGTTTCCTCGCAGGAAAAGTAGGACCGCCTCATCGTTGCTGCTAGGCAACAACAAAACACTGTAGCTACAGGATGAGTGTTTTGAAGACTCTTCGTGTAGTTTTTGCGTTTAAATAGGATTGAATGGTTCTACATAATTGTCGATTTATAAACAATCTAAGCAATTTAATTTCTACGTTGTGTCATTACATTTAAATGCGTGCTCTGGCCTGAATCCAGACAAGTTTTCTACATCTGTCCTGCGATCTGTGTTGCTTTATAAAAATATTTAATCTGCCTGAAAAATCCAGTGAGGATGAGCTACAAAGAACTTATCAAGGAAGTCACAAGACTTTTGGACAATTTTCAAGAAGACAAACAATGCATTGACAGCTTTACAGAAGATGCTGCCAAGGAACTTAAGGTATTGTTCTAGTTTGATAGTGAACTTATTGTTTAAAATCAAAAGTATGTTCACTAAGAATATCTGATGTTTGTATTTTGTCTTTTAGAATCTTTCCTCTGATAACCAGATGTTTGTTATTGATACTTTACATGGATGTGTCACACACAAAAAGCTTTTGGATACTGTGGTAAACATATTCTATATTTACCATGGGAAAACTTTACTCAGAGTGGACCGAAACATGTTCATTGGTAAATTTACTTAAATATTAAATATTATTTTCATCGGATGATTATAATATTACCAACATGTTTTATCTTGGTATAATTTTTTTAAATTTCATATTTATGTATTAATTGCTTTATATGGAAAAAGTGCAGTAACAGTGTTATTCTTATTGGTTTTCTCAGTTGTCTGTTACCTTGCCATGTTCCAGCTTGATGATTTGGGCCTGGAGCATTTCAGTAGGATAATAAAGTCTCTAGATGTCTCAAAAATGCACAAAGTAAGGGGAACATAAATTTTATTGAGCAGTATCACAAAATACTTTTGTATGGACAAAGTAATTATTAAGGTCTAAAAACATCTCAAAAATATATTTTAAATAACATATTAAAAAAAATATTTGACAGTGGATCACAAATAACTGAAAGGCACTAACATTTGTATTGTGCATTACTTTATCTTCCCCCCTTTATGATATCCTGTTCAATGCATTAGTTCCTGAGTTTTTTCTTTAACACCGATAACCTCACAAACCAGATCCAGGAGGAATGGAGTCACATCTATGATGATACTGTTGTAAAGAGTAACTGGATCACCCCATTGCTCAGGTAAAATGATAAATAATAAAGAACACAGGGTGACAGGTTATTTTTAGTGCTTTATTTCCAAGTATGGCATTAATCAATAACTTGATATACCCCTGAAGGACAGTGTGTCCCATCACCAAATTATTTGTAGGTAAATTGATTTGGTGTAAATTAATGTGGTGTATTAAATAGGTGGATGTGTTTATAATTCATGACATTATTAATGCAACTATTTAACTATATAAAGTTGAATATAATCTGATTGAATAGGAATCATAATCACCATGACTGGAGGATCCAGGAGGTGTGGCATTGAGTCAGAATGTGTGAATAATAAGTCCTATGAGACCTATAAGATGAAATGTCCTATTTATGGAAGTATGCTTTCTCATGTATGGTTGTTGCCAAACATTGTGCCTTTGTCCTGTATGCTACTGATCAGAAGGTGCAGTGAGATTGAAGTACTTTTGAATCAGCTCGCTAGAAAAATGGGCAAAGGAATTCTGCCAAAGAAACCACCCAGAAAAAACACAGAACCCAAAGAATTTAATCTGACCCAGCCCAAACCTCGACCACTCCCTTCTCCTGAAGTCATCCCACAGCAGGACAAGCCCAAGCCAGTAAGTGTCATCACACACCAAAGAATGTTAATTAAGGTTAATACATGCAGACAAAATGATAAGAATGTAACTAATGTATTTGAAGTGCAACACTTCATAATTGTTTAAAGGAAACACCACAGTTTTCAATATTTTAATATGTTCTTACCTTAACTTAGACGAATTAAAGGCGGAGTCCATGATGTTTGAAAGCCAATGTTGATATTTGAAATCACCTAAACAAACACGCCCCTACCCCAATAGAATCTGGACCTTCTGTTGATAGACCCGCCCCACACATACGCAACCCGGCATTTGATTTGATTGGCTATAAGTGTGTTTTGGTAGTCGGCCCGTCTCCTTTTCCAACGCGTTTTTTAAACATCGTGGACTCCGCCTTTAATACATTCCTATCTTTTTTCAATGCGTGCACTTAATCGTTTTACAGCGTGTCGTGAATGTGTTAGCATTTAGCCTGGCACCATTCATTCGATCCAAACACGGATGAATGAAGAAGCCACAAAACACTTCAATGTTTTCCCTATTTAAAGACTGTTACATGAGTAGTAACACAAGTAAGTATGGTGGCACAAAATAAAATGTGGCGATTTTTTAAGCATTAAAAAATAAGAACCATATTGTATGGCAAAAGAGCACTTAGTTTGCAGCACTTCGTCCTTAGGCACAGTAATATTGACGGAAGATTAAGCGAGAGGGGTAGTAGTCAGGAGTGATGATGTTACTGCGTGCCGAGGTTGAAGTGCAGCAAACTAAATGCTCTTCCGCCATACAATATAGTTTTCATTTTTAATGCTTAAAAATTGACACGTTTTATTTTGTGCCACCATACTTACTCGTGTTACTACTCATGTAACAGTCTTTAAATAGGGAAAACATGGAAGTGTTTGGTGGCTTCTAAATTCATCCCTGTTTGAAATGAATGGGGCTAGGCTAAATGCTAACACATTTACGACACACTGTACAACGATTAAGTGCACGCATTAAAAAAAGATAGGTATTAATTAATCTAAGTTAAGGTAAGAACATAGTAAAATATTGAAAAACTGTGGTGTTTTCCTTTAATGATTAATACTTTATTAATAAATGTAAACTTTATATCTGATCATTAATTAATTATTAAATAAAAAGTGTAGTTAGTTTAAATTTAATCATGAAGAGTTTTACAATGACTTGTAAAACATAAATTGTTTACCTATTACAGTAATATCAAAGCAAGCTGTAATGAATAATAATTGGTTTTGTTTATTTTAGACATTAAAATTAGGTTACACTTTATTTCATCAGGTACCAACCAGCACTCACAGATCTCCAAAGGAACCAGAGATTCTGGACGAGATGAAACAGAGGAACCGACAGCAAGCATTAGTTAGTCAAGACATGAGCTGTTGTTTTGCATGTTGCCTCTCATTACATCACAGCATTTCATTTTGTTACTATTACCAGCCTCATATATATATAAACTTTTCTTCCTGGTGTTATTTCTTCACTCTAATAGCATGTACTGTATGAAGCAAACTCTCAACAGTTTAGATGTGCAAATCCACAGAAGTCTGAGAAAACTCAGGTGAGTGTCTAACAGCAGGATTTAACGCATCAGCTATGCAAACATTGTTTTTTTTTCAAAAGAGGATAAAATTATTTTCCAATGAACAGAATGAGATATCCCAGATTCTTCAAAGCCGTGATGCAGAGCTTAAATTTGACCAAACGTATACTTCTGGCAGCCCTTCCACCCAAAAGGTAACTCCAG